>NW_026970049.1:0-300000 GCF_028390025.1 Pseudophryne corroboree | reverse complement strand
TTTAAAGCCTCCTTTTAGTGCTTCATCTACACGTTATAGCCCTGAATTTTCCAATGCCTATCTCTTAGCAAAAGAGAGATATCGGCAAGGAAAAGCTGTATTGTACCTTTGCATTTTTCTCCCAAACGAAAGACACTAGAATGAAAATTTTAAAGCCTCCTGTTAGTGCTTCATATACACGTTATAGCCCAGAATTTTCCAATGCCTATCTCTTTGCAAAAGAGAGATATCGGCAAGGAAAAGCTGCATTGTACTTTTACATTTTTCTCCCAAACGAAAGACACTAGAATGAAAATTTTAAAGCCTCCTGTTAGTGCTTCATCTACACGTTATAGCCCTGAATTTTCCAATGCCTATCTCTTTGCAAAAGAGAGATATCGGCAAGGAAAAGCTGCATTGTACTTTTACATTTTTCTCCCAAACGAAAGACACTAGAATGAAAATTTTAAAGCCTCCTTTTAGTGCTTCATCTACACGTAATAGCCCTGAATTTTCCAATGCCTATCTCTTTGCAAAAGAGAGATATCGGCAAGGAAATGCTGTATTGTACCTTTGCATTTTTCTCCCAAACGAAAGACACTAGAATGAAAATTTTAAAGCCTCCTGTTAGTGCTTCATCTACACGTTATAGCCCTGAATTTTCCAATGCCTAGCTCTTTGCAACAGAGAGATATTGGCAAGGAAAAGCTGTATTGTACCTTTGCATTTTTCTCCCAAACGAAGGACACTAGAATGAAAATTTTAAAGCCTCCTGTTAGTGCTTCATCTACACGTTATAGCCCTGAATTTTCCAATGCCTATCTCTTTGCAAAAGAGAGATATCGGCAAGGAAAAGCTGTATTGTACCTTTGCATTTTTCTCCCAAACGAAGGACACTAGAATGAAAATTTTAAAGCCTCCTTTTAGTGCTTCATCTACACGTTATAGCCCTGAATTTTCCAATGCCTATCTCTTAGCAAAAGAGAGATATCGGCAAGGAAAAGCTGTATTGTACCTTTGCATTTTTCTCCCAAACGAAAGACACTAGAATGAAAATTTTAAAGTCTACTGTTAGTGCTTCATCTACACGTTATAGCCCTGAATTTTCAAATGCCTAGCTCTTTGCAAAAGAGAGATATCGGCAAGGAAAAGCTGTATTGTACCTTTGCATTTTTCTCCCAAACGAAAGACACTAGAATGAAAATTTTAAAGCCTCCTGTTAGTGCTTCATCTACACGTTATAGCCCTGAATTTTCCAATGCCTATCTCTTTGCAAAAGAGAGATATCGGCAAGGAAAAGCTGTATTGTACCTTTGCATTTTTCTCCCAAACGAAAGACACTAGAATGAAAATTTTAAAGCCTCCTGTTAGTGCTTCATATACACGTTATAGCCCTGAATTTTCCAATGCCTATCTCTTTGCAAAAGAGAGATATCGGCAAGGAAAAGCTGCATTGTACTTTTACATTTTTCTCCCAAACGAAAGACACTAGAATGAAAATTTTAAAGCCTCCTGTTAGTGCTTCATCTACACGTTATAGCCCTGAATTTTCCAATGCCTATCTCTTTGCAAAAGAGAGATATCGGCAAGGAAAAGCTGCATTGTACTTTTACATTTTTCTCCCAAACGAAAGACACTAGAATGAAAATTTTAAAGCCTCCTTTTAGTGCTTCATCTACACGTAATAGCCCTGAATTTTCCAATGCCTATCTCTTTGCAAAAGAGAGATATCGGCAAGGAAATGCTGTGTTGTACCTTTGCATTTTTCTCCCAAACGAAAGACACTAGAATGAAAATTTTAAAGCCTCCTGTTAGTGCTTCATCTACACGTTATAGCCCTGAATTTTCCAATGCCTAGCTCTTTGCAAAAGAGAGATATTGGCAAGGAAAAGCTGTATTGTACCTTTGCATTTTTCTCCCAAACGAAAGACACTAGAATGAAAATTTTAAAGCCTCCTGTTAGTGCTTCATCTACACGTTATAGCCCTGAATTTTCCAATGCCTATCTCTTTGCAAAAGAGAGATATCGGCAAGGAAAAGCTGTAATGTACCTTTGCATTTTTCTCCCAAACGAAGGACACTAGAATGAAAATTTTAAAGCCTCCTGTTAGTGCTTCATCTACACGTTATAGCCCTGAATTTTCAAATGCCTATCTCTTTGTAAAAGAGAGATATCGGCAAGGAAAAGCTGTATTGTACCTTTGCATTTTTCTCCCAAACGAAAGACACTAGAATGAAAATTTTAAAGCCTCCTGTTAGTGCTTCATCTAAACGTTATAGCCCTGAATTTTCCAATGCCTATCTCTTTGCAAAAGAGAGATATCGGCAAGGAAAAACTGTATTGTACCTTTGCATTTTTCTCCCAAACGAAAGACACTAGAATGAAAATTTTAAAGCCTCCTGTTAGTGCTTCATCTACACGTTATAGCCCTGAATTTTCCAATGCCTAGCTCTTTGCAAAAGAGAGATATTGGCAAGGAAAAGCTGTATTGTACCTTTGCATTTTTCTCCCAAACGAAAGACACTAGAATGAAAATTTTAAAGTCTACTGTTAGTGCTTCATCTACACGTTATAGCCCTGAATTTTCCAATGCCTAGCTCTTTGCAAAAGAGAGATATCGGCAAGGAAAAGCTGTATTGTACCTTTGCATTTTTCTCCCAAACGAAAGACACTAGAATGAAAATTTTAAAGCCTCCTGTTAGTGCTTCATCTACACGTTATAGCCCTGAATTTTCCAATGCCTATCTCTTTGCAAAAGAGAGATATCGGCAAGGAAAAGTTGTATTGTACCTTTGCATTTTTCTCCCAAACGAAGGACACTAGAATGAAAATTTTAAAGCCTCCTATTAGTGCTTCATCTACACGTTATAGCCCTGAATTTTCCAATGCCTATCTCTTTGCAAAAGAGAGATATCGGCAAGGAAAAGCTGTATTGTACCTTTGCATTTTTCTCCCAAACGAAGGACACTAGAATGAAAATTTTAAAGCCTCCTGTTAGTGCTTCATCTACACGTTATAGCCCTGAATTTTCCAATGCCTCTCTTAGCAAAAGAGAGATATCGGCAAGGAAAAGCTGTATTGTACCTTTGCATTTTTCTCCCAAACGAAAGACACTAGAATGAAAATTTTAAAGCCTCCTGTTAGTGCTTCATATACACGTTATAGCCCTGAATTTTCTCATGCCTATCTCTTTGCAAAAGAGAGATATCGGCAAGGAAAAGCTGTATTGTACCTTTGCATTTTTCTCCCAAACGAAAGACACTAGAATGAAAATTTTAAAGCCTCCTGTTAGTGCTTCATCTACACGTTATAGCCCTGAATTTTCCAATGCCTATCTCTTTGCAAAAGAGAGATATCGGCAAGGAAAAGCTGTATTGTACCTTTGCATTTTTCTCCCAAACGAAAGACACTAGAATGAAAATTTTAAAGCCTCCTGTTAGTGCTTCATCTACACGTTATAGCCCTGAATTTTCCAATGCCTATCTTTTTGCAAAAGAGAGATATCGGCAAGGAAAAGCTGTATTGTACCTTTGCATTTTTCTCCCAAACGAAGGACACTAGAATGAAAATTTTAAAGCCTCCTATTAGTGCTTCATCTACACGTTATAGCCCTGAATTTTCCAATGCCTATCTCTTTGCAAAAGAGAGATATCGGCAAGGAAAAACTGTATTGTACCTTTGCATTTTTCTCCCAAACGAAAGACACTAGAATGAAAATTTTAAAGCCTCCTGTTAGTGCTTCATCTACACGTTATAGCCCTGAATTTTCCAATGCCTATCTCTTTGCAAAAGAGAGATATCGGCAAGGAAAAGCTGCATTGTACTTTTACATTTTTCTCCCAAACGAAAGACACTAGAATGAAAATTTTAAAGCCTCCTTTTAGTGCTTCATCTACACGTAATAGCCCTGAATTTTCCAATGCCTATCTCTTTGCAAAAGAGAGATATCGGCAAGGAAATGCTGTATTGTACCTTTGCATTTTTCTCCCAAACGAAAGACACTAGAATGAAAATTTTAAAGCCTCCTGTTAGTGCTTCATCTACACGTTATAGCCCTGAATTTTCCAATGCCTATCTCTTTGCAAAAGAGAGATATCGGCAAGGAAAAGCTGTATTGTACCTTTGCATTTTTCTCCCAAACGAAAGACACTAGAATGAAAATTTTAAAGCCTCCTGTTAGTGCTTCATCTACACGTTATAGCCCTGAATTTTCCAATGCCTATCTTTTTGCAAAAAAGAGATATCGGCAAGGAAAAGCTGTATTGTACCTTTGCATTTTTCTCCCAAACGAAGGACACTAGAATGAAAATTTTAAAGCCTCCTATTAGTGCTTCATCTACACGTTATAGCCCTGAATTTTCCAATGCCTATCTCTTTGCAAAAGAGAGATATCGGCAAGGAAAAACTGTATTGTACCTTTGCATTTTTCTCCCAAACGAAAGACACTAGAATGAAAATTTTAAAGCCTCCTGTTAGTGCTTCATCTACACGTTATAGCCCTGAATTTTCCAATGCCTATCTCTTTGCAAAAGAGAGATATCGGCAAGGAAAAGCTGCATTGTACTTTTACATTTTTCTCCCAAACGAAAGACACTAGAATGAAAATTTTAAAGCCTCCTTTTAGTGCTTCATCTACACGTAATAGCCCTGAATTTTCCAATGCCTATCTCTTTGCAAAAGAGAGATATCGGCAAGGAAATGCTGTATTGTACCTTTGCATTTTTCTCCCAAACGAAAGACACTAGAATGAAAATTTTAAAGCCTCCTGTTAGTGCTTCATCTACACGTTATAGCCCTGAATTTTCCAATGCCTAGCTCTTTGCAAAAGAGAGATATTGGCAAGGAAAAGCTGTATTGTACCTTTGCATTTTTCTCCCAAACGAAAGACACTAGAATGAAAATTTTAAAGCCTCCTGTTAGTGCTTCATCTACACGTTATAGCCCTGAATTTTCAAATGCCTATCTCTTTGCAAAAGAGAGATATCGGCAAGGAAAAACTGTATTGTACCTTTGCATTTTTCTCCCAAACGAAAGACACTAGAATGAAAATTTTAAAGCCTCCTGTTAGTGCTTCATCTACACGTTATAGCCCTGAATTTTCCAATGCCTAGCTCTTTGCAAAAGAGAGATATTGGCAAGGAAAAGCTGTATTGTACCTTTGCATTTTTCTCCCAAACGAAAGACACTAGAATGAAAATTTTAAAGTCTACTGTTAGTGCTTCATCTACACGTTATAGCCCTGAATTTTCCAATGCCTAGCTCTTTGCAAAAGAGAGATATCGGCAAGGAAAAGCTGTATTGTACCTTTGCATTTTTCTCCCAAACGAAAGACACTAGAATGAAAATTTTAAAGCCTCCTGTTAGTGCTTCATCTACACGTTATAGCCCTGAATTTTCCAATGCCTATCTCTTTGCAAAAGAGAGATATCGGCAAGGAAAAGCTGTATTGTACCTTTGCATTTTTCTCCCAAACGAAGGACACTAGAATGAAAATTTTAAAGCCTCCTATTAGTGCTTCATCTACACGTTATAGCCCTGAATTTTCCAATGCCTATCTCTTTGCAAAAGAGAGATATCGGCAAGGAAAAGCTGTATTGTACCTTTGCATTTTTCTCCCAAACGAAGGACACTAGAATGAAAATTTTAAAGCCTCCTGTTAGTGCTTCATCTACACGTTATAGCCCTGAATTTTCCAATGCCTATCTCTTAGCAAAAGAGAGATATCGGCAAGGAAAAGCTGTATTGTACCTTTGCATTTTTCTCCCAAACGAAAGACACTAGAATGAAAATTTTAAAGCCTCCTGTTAGTGCTTCATATACACGTTATAGCCCTGAATTTTCTCATGCCTATCTCTTTGCAAAAGAGAGATATCGGCAAGGAAAAGCTGCATTGTACTTTTACATTTTTCTCCCAAACGAAAGACACTAGAATGAAAATTTTAAAGCCTCCTGTTAGTGCTTCATCTACACGTTATAGCCCTGAATTTTCCAATGCCTATCTCTTTGCAAAAGAGAGATATCGGCAAGGAAAAACTGTATTGTACCTTTGCATTTTTCTCCCAAACGAAAGACACTAGAATGAAAATTTTAAAGCCTCCTGTTAGTGCTTCATCTACACGTTATAGCCCTGAATTTTCCAATGCCTATCTCTTTGCAAAAGAGAGATATCGGCAAGGAAAAGCTGCATTGTACTTTTACATTTTTCTCCCAAACGAAAGACACTAGAATGAAAATTTTAAAGCCTCCTTTTAGTGCTTCATCTACACGTAATAGCCCTGAATTTTCCAATGCCTATCTCTTTGCAAAAGAGAGATATCGGCAAGGAAATGCTGTATTGTACCTTTGCATTTTTCTCCCAAACGAAAGACACTAGAATGAAAATTTTAAAGCCTCCTGTTAGTGCTTCATCTACACGTTATAGCCCTGAATTTTCCAATGCCTAGCTCTTTGCAAAAGAGAGATATTGGCAAGGAAAAGCTGTATTGTACCTTTGCATTTTTCTCCCAAACGAAAGACACTAGAATGAAAATGTTAAAGCCTCCTGTTAGTGCTTCATCTACACGTTATAGCCCTGAATTTTCCAATGCCTATCTCTTTGCAAAAGAGAGATATCGGCAAGGAAAAGCTGTAATGTACCTTTGCATTTTTCTCCCAAACGAAGGACACTAGAATGAAAATTTTAAAGCCTCCTGTTAGTGCTTCATCTACACGTTATAGCCCTGAATTTTCAAATGCCTATCTCTTTGCAAAAGAGAGATATCGGCAAGGAAAAGCTGTATTGTACCTTTGCATTTTTCTCCCAAACGAAAGACACTAGAATGAAAATTTTAAAGCATCCTGTTAGTGCTTCATCTAAACGTTATAGCCCTGAATTTTCCAATGCCTATCTCTTTGCAAAAGAGAGATATCGGCAAGGAAAAACTGTATTGTACCTTTGCATTTTTCTCCCAAACGAAAGACACTAGAATGAAAATTTTAAAGCCTCCTGTTAGTGCTTCATCTACACGTTATAGCCCTGAATTTTCCAATGCCTATCTCTTAGCAAAAGAGAGATATCGGCAAGGAAAAGCTGTATTGTACCTTTGCATTTTTCTCCCAAACGAAAGACACTAGAATGAAAATTTTAAAGCCTCCTGTTAGTGCTTCATATACACGTTATAGCCCTGCATTTTCCAATGCCTATCTCTTTGCAAAAGAGAGATATCGGCAAGGAAAAGCAGCATTGTACTTTTGCATTTTTCTCCCAAACGAAAGACACTAGAATGAAAATTTTAAAGCCTCCTGTTAGTGCTTCATCTACACGTTATAGCCCTGAATTTTCCAATGCCTATCTCTTTGCAAAAGAGAGATATCGGCAAGGAAAAACTGTATTGTACCTTTGCATTTTTCTCCCAAACGAAAGACACTAGAATGAAAATTTTAAAGCCTCCTGTTAGTGCTTCATCTACACGTTATAGCCCTGAATTTTCCAATGCCTATCTCTTTGCAAAAGAGAGATATCGGCAAGGAAAAGCTGTATTGTACCTTTGCATTTTTCTCCCAAACGAAGGACACTAGAATGAAAATTTTAAAGCCTCCTATTAGTGCTTCATCTACACGTTATAGCCCTGAATTTTCCAATGCCTATCTCTTTGCAAAAGAGAGATATCGGCAAGGAAAAGCTGTATTGTACCTTTGCATTTTTCTCCCAAACGAAGGACACTAGAATGAAAATTTTAAAGCCTCCTTTTAGTGCTTCATCTACACGTTATAGCCCTGAATTTTCCAATGCCTATCTCTTAGCAAAAGAGAGATATCGGCAAGGAAAAGCTGTATTGTACCTTTGCATTTTTCTCCCAAACGAAAGACACTAGAATGAAAATTTTAAAGCCTCCTGTTAGTGCTTCATATACACGTTATAGCCCTGAATTTTCCAATGCCTATCTCTTTGCAAAAGAGAGATATCGGCAAGGAAAAGCTGCATTGTACTTTTACATTTTTCTCCCAAACGAAAGACACTAGAATGAAAATTTTAAAGCCTCCTGTTAGTGCTTCATCTACACGTTATAGCCCTGAATTTTCCAATGCCTATCTCTTTGCAAAAGAGAGATATCGGCAAGGAAAAGCTGCATTGTACTTTTACATTTTTCTCCCAAACGAAAGACACTAGAATGAAAATTTTAAAGCCTCCTTTTAGTGCTTCATCTACACGTAATAGCCCTGAATTTTCCAATGCCTATCTCTTTGCAAAAGAGAGATATCGGCAAGGAAATGCTGTATTGTACCTTTGCATTTTTCTCCCAAACGAAAGACACTAGAATGAAAATTTTAAAGCCTCCTGTTAGTGCTTCATCTACACGTTATAGCCCTGAATTTTCCAATGCCTAGCTCTTTGCAACAGAGAGATATTGGCAAGGAAAAGCTGTATTGTACCTTTGCATTTTTCTCCCAAACGAAGGACACTAGAATGAAAATTTTAAAGCCTCCTGTTAGTGCTTCATCTACACGTTATAGCCCTGAATTTTCCAATGCCTATCTCTTTGCAAAAGAGAGATATCGGCAAGGAAAAGCTGTATTGTACCTTTGCATTTTTCTCCCAAACGAAGGACACTAGAATGAAAATTTTAAAGCCTCCTTTTAGTGCTTCATCTACACGTTATAGCCCTGAATTTTCCAATGCCTATCTCTTAGCAAAAGAGAGATATCGGCAAGGAAAAGCTGTATTGTACCTTTGCATTTTTCTCCCAAACGAAAGACACTAGAATGAAAATTTTAAAGTCTACTGTTAGTGCTTCATCTACACGTTATAGCCCTGAATTTTCAAATGCCTAGCTCTTTGCAAAAGAGAGATATCGGCAAGGAAAAGCTGTATTGTACCTTTGCATTTTTCTCCCAAACGAAAGACACTAGAATGAAAATTTTAAAGCCTCCTGTTAGTGCTTCATCTACACGTTATAGCCCTGAATTTTCCAATGCCTATCTCTTTGCAAAAGAGAGATATCGGCAAGGAAAAGCTGTATTGTACCTTTGCATTTTTCTCCCAAACGAAAGACACTAGAATGAAAATTTTAAAGCCTCCTGTTAGTGCTTCATATACACGTTATAGCCCTGAATTTTCCAATGCCTATCTCTTTGCAAAAGAGAGATATCGGCAAGGAAAAGCTGCATTGTACTTTTACATTTTTCTCCCAAACGAAAGACACTAGAATGAAAATTTTAAAGCCTCCTGTTAGTGCTTCATCTACACGTTATAGCCCTGAATTTTCCAATGCCTATCTCTTTGCAAAAGAGAGATATCGGCAAGGAAAAGCTGCATTGTACTTTTACATTTTTCTCCCAAACGAAAGACACTAGAATGAAAATTTTAAAGCCTCCTTTTAGTGCTTCATCTACACGTAATAGCCCTGAATTTTCCAATGCCTATCTCTTTGCAAAAGAGAGATATCGGCAAGGAAATGCTGTGTTGTACCTTTGCATTTTTCTCCCAAACGAAAGACACTAGAATGAAAATTTTAAAGCCTCCTGTTAGTGCTTCATCTACACGTTATAGCCCTGAATTTTCCAATGCCTAGCTCTTTGCAAAAGAGAGATATTGGCAAGGAAAAGCTGTATTGTACCTTTGCATTTTTCTCCCAAACGAAAGACACTAGAATGAAAATTTTAAAGCCTCCTGTTAGTGCTTCATCTACACGTTATAGCCCTGAATTTTCCAATGCCTATCTCTTTGCAAAAGAGAGATATCGGCAAGGAAAATCTGTAATGTACCTTTGCATTTTTCTCCCAAACGAAGGACACTAGAATGAAAATTTTAAAGCCTCCTGTTAGTGCTTCATCTACACGTTATAGCCCTGAATTTTCCAATGCCTATCTCTTTGCAAAAGAGAGATATCGGCAAGGAAAAGCTGCATTGTACTTTTACATTTTTCTCCCAAACGAAAGACACTAGAATGAAAATTTTAAAGCCTCCTTTTAGTGCTTCATCTACACGTAATAGCCCTGAATTTTCCAATGCCTATCTCTTTGCAAAAGAGAGATATCGGCAAGGAAATGCTGTATTGTACCTTTGCATTTTTCTCCCAAACGAAAGACACTAGAATGAAAATTTTAAAGCCTCCTGTTAGTGCTTCATCTACACGTTATAGCCCTGAATTTTCCAATGCCTAGCTCTTTGCAAAAGAGAGATATTGGCAAGGAAAAGCTGTATTGTACCTTTGCATTTTTCTCCCAAACGAAAGACACTAGAATGAAAATTTTAAAGCCTCCTGTTAGTGCTTCATCTACACGTTATAGCCCTGAATTTTCCAATGCCTATCTCTTTGCAAAAGAGAGATATCGGCAAGGAAAAGCTGTAATGTACCTTTGCATTTTTCTCCCAAACGAAGGACACTAGAATGAAAATTTTAAAGCCTCCTTTTAGTGCTTCATCTACACGTTATAGCCCTGAATTTTCCAATGCCTATCTCTTAGCAAAAGAGAGATATCGGCAAGGAAAAGCTGTATTGTACCTTTGCATTTTTCTCCCAAACGAAAGACACTAGAATGAAAATTTTAAAGCCTCCTGTTAGTGCTTCATATACACGTTATAGCCCTGAATTTTCCAATGCCTATCTCTTTGCAAAAGAGAGATATCGGCAAGGAAAAGCTGCATTGTACTTTTACATTTTTCTCCCAAACGAAAGACACTAGAATGAAAATTTTAAAGCCTCCTGTTAGTGCTTCATCTACACGTTATAGCCCTGAATTTTCCAATGCCTATCTCTTTGCAAAAGAGAGATATCGGCAAGGAAAAGCTGCATTGTACTTTTACATTTTTCTCCCAAACGAAAGACACTAGAATGAAAATTTTAAAGCCTCCTTTTAGTGCTTCATCTACACGTAATAGCCCTGAATTTTCCAATGCCTATCTCTTTGCAAAAGAGAGATATCGGCAAGGAAATGCTGTATTGTACCTTTGCATTTTTCTCCCAAACGAAAGACACTAGAATGAAAATTTTAAAGCCTCCTGTTAGTGCTTCATCTACACGTTATAGCCCTGAATTTTCCAATGCCTAGCTCTTTGCAACAGAGAGATATTGGCAAGGAAAAGCTGTATTGTACCTTTGCATTTTTCTCCCAAACGAAGGACACTAGAATGAAAATTTTAAAGCCTCCTGTTAGTGCTTCATCTACACGTTATAGCCCTGAATTTTCCAATGCCTATCTCTTTGCAAAAGAGAGATATCGGCAAGGAAAAGCTGTATTGTACCTTTGCATTTTTCTCCCAAACGAAGGACACTAGAATGAAAATTTTAAAGCCTCCTTTTAGTGCTTCATCTACACGTTATAGCCCTGAATTTTCCAATGCCTATCTCTTAGCAAAAGAGAGATATCGGCAAGGAAAAGCTGTATTGTACCTTTGCATTTTTCTCCCAAACGAAAGACACTAGAATGAAAATTTTAAAGTCTACTGTTAGTGCTTCATCTACACGTTATAGCCCTGAATTTTCAAATGCCTAGCTCTTTGCAAAAGAGAGATATCGGCAAGGAAAAGCTGTATTGTACCTTTGCATTTTTCTCCCAAACGAAAGACACTAGAATGAAAATTTTAAAGCCTCCTGTTAGTGCTTCATCTACACGTTATAGCCCTGAATTTTCCAATGCCTATCTCTTTGCAAAAGAGAGATATCGGCAAGGAAAAGCTGTATTGTACCTTTGCATTTTTCTCCCAAACGAAAGACACTAGAATGAAAATTTTAAAGCCTCCTGTTAGTGCTTCATATACACGTTATAGCCCTGAATTTTCCAATGCCTATCTCTTTGCAAAAGAGAGATATCGGCAAGGAAAAGCTGCATTGTACTTTTACATTTTTCTCCCAAACGAAAGACACTAGAATGAAAATTTTAAAGCCTCCTGTTAGTGCTTCATCTACACGTTATAGCCCTGAATTTTCCAATGCCTATCTCTTTGCAAAAGAGAGATATCGGCAAGGAAAAGCTGCATTGTACTTTTACATTTTTCTCCCAAACGAAAGACACTAGAATGAAAATTTTAAAGCCTCCTTTTAGTGCTTCATCTACACGTAATAGCCCTGAATTTTCCAATGCCTATCTCTTTGCAAAAGAGAGATATCGGCAAGGAAATGCTGTGTTGTACCTTTGCATTTTTCTCCCAAACGAAAGACACTAGAATGAAAATTTTAAAGCCTCCTGTTAGTGCTTCATCTACACGTTATAGCCCTGAATTTTCCAATGCCTAGCTCTTTGCAAAAGAGAGATATTGGCAAGGAAAAGCTGTATTGTACCTTTGCATTTTTCTCCCAAACGAAAGACACTAGAATGAAAATTTTAAAGCCTCCTGTTAGTGCTTCATCTACACGTTATAGCCCTGAATTTTCCAATGCCTATCTCTTTGCAAAAGAGAGATATCGGCAAGGAAAATCTGTAATGTACCTTTGCATTTTTCTCCCAAACGAAGGACACTAGAATGAAAATTTTAAAGCCTCCTGTTAGTGCTTCATCTACACGTTATAGCCCTGAATTTTCCAATGCCTATCTCTTTGCAAAAGAGAGATATCGGCAAGGAAAAGCTGCATTGTACTTTTACATTTTTCTCCCAAACGAAAGACACTAGAATGAAAATTTTAAAGCCTCCTTTTAGTGCTTCATCTACACGTAATAGCCCTGAATTTTCCAATGCCTATCTCTTTGCAAAAGAGAGATATCGGCAAGGAAATGCTGTATTGTACCTTTGCATTTTTCTCCCAAACGAAAGACACTAGAATGAAAATTTTAAAGCCTCCTGTTAGTGCTTCATCTACACGTTATAGCCCTGAATTTTCCAATGCCTAGCTCTTTGCAAAAGAGAGATATTGGCAAGGAAAAGCTGTATTGTACCTTTGCATTTTTCTCCCAAACGAAAGACACTAGAATGAAAATTTTAAAGCCTCCTGTTAGTGCTTCATCTACACGTTATAGCCCTGAATTTTCCAATGCCTATCTCTTTGCAAAAGAGAGATATCGGCAAGGAAAAGCTGTAATGTACCTTTGCATTTTTCTCCCAAACGAAGGACACTAGAATGAAAATTTTAAAGCCTCCTGTTAGTGCTTCATCTACACGTTATAGCCCTGAATTTTCAAATGCCTATCTCTTTGCAAAAGAGAGATATCGGCAAGGAAAAGCTGTATTGTACCTTTGCATTTTTCTCCCAAACGAAAGACACTAGAATGAAAATTTTAAAGCATCCTGTTAGTGCTTCATCTAAACGTTATAGCCCTGAATTTTCCAATGCCTATCTCTTTGCAAAAGAGAGATATCGGCAAGGAAAAACTGTATTGTACCTTTGCATTTTTCTCCCAAACGAAAGACACTAGAATGAAAATTTTAAAGCCTCCTGTTAGTGCTTCATCTACACGTTATAGCCCTGAATTTTCCAATGCCTATCTCTTAGCAAAAGAGAGATATCGGCAAGGAAAAGCTGTATTGTACCTTTGCATTTTTCTCCCAAACGAAAGACACTAGAATGAAAATTTTAAAGCCTCCTGTTAGTGCTTCATATACACGTTATAGCCCTGCATTTTCCAATGCCTATCTCTTTGCAAAAGAGAGATATCGGCAAGGAAAAGCAGCATTGTACTTTTGCATTTTTCTCCCAAACGAAAGACACTAGAATGAAAATTTTAAAGCCTCCTGTTAGTGCTTCATCTACACGTTATAGCCCTGAATTTTCCAATGCCTATCTCTTTGCAAAAGAGAGATATCGGCAAGGAAAAACTGTATTGTACCTTTGCATTTTTCTCCCAAACGAAAGACACTAGAATGAAAATTTTAAAGCCTCCTGTTAGTGCTTCATCTACACGTTATAGCCCTGAATTTTCCAATGCCTATCTCTTTGCAAAAGAGAGATATCGGCAAGGAAAAGCTGTATTGTACCTTTGCATTTTTCTCCCAAACGAAGGACACTAGAATGAAAATTTTAAAGCCTCCTATTAGTGCTTCATCTACACGTTATAGCCCTGAATTTTCCAATGCCTATCTCTTTGCAAAAGAGAGATATCGGCAAGGAAAAGCTGTATTGTACCTTTGCATTTTTCTCCCAAACGAAGGACACTAGAATGAAAATTTTAAAGCCTCCTTTTAGTGCTTCATCTACACGTTATAGCCCTGAATTTTCCAATGCCTATCTCTTAGCAAAAGAGAGATATCGGCAAGGAAAAGCTGTATTGTACCTTTGCATTTTTCTCCCAAACGAAAGACACTAGAATGAAAATTTTAAAGCCTCCTGTTAGTGCTTCATATACACGTTATAGCCCTGAATTTTCCAATGCCTATCTCTTTGCAAAAGAGAGATATCGGCAAGGAAAAGCTGCATTGTACTTTTACATTTTTCTCCCAAACGAAAGACACTAGAATGAAAATTTTAAAGCCTCCTGTTAGTGCTTCATCTACACGTTATAGCCCTGAATTTTCCAATGCCTATCTCTTTGCAAAAGAGAGATATCGGCAAGGAAAAGCTGCATTGTACTTTTACATTTTTCTCCCAAACGAAAGACACTAGAATGAAAATTTTAAAGCCTCCTTTTAGTGCTTCATCTACACGTAATAGCCCTGAATTTTCCAATGCCTATCTCTTTGCAAAAGAGAGATATCGGCAAGGAAATGCTGTATTGTACCTTTGCATTTTTCTCCCAAACGAAAGACACTAGAATGAAAATTTTAAAGCCTCCTGTTAGTGCTTCATCTACACGTTATAGCCCTGAATTTTCCAATGCCTAGCTCTTTGCAACAGAGAGATATTGGCAAGGAAAAGCTGTATTGTACCTTTGCATTTTTCTCCCAAACGAAGGACACTAGAATGAAAATTTTAAAGCCTCCTGTTAGTGCTTCATCTACACGTTATAGCCCTGAATTTTCCAATGCCTATCTCTTTGCAAAAGAGAGATATCGGCAAGGAAAAGCTGTATTGTACCTTTGCATTTTTCTCCCAAACGAAGGACACTAGAATGAAAATTTTAAAGCCTCCTTTTAGTGCTTCATCTACACGTTATAGCCCTGAATTTTCCAATGCCTATCTCTTAGCAAAAGAGAGATATCGGCAAGGAAAAGCTGTATTGTACCTTTGCATTTTTCTCCCAAACGAAAGACACTAGAATGAAAATTTTAAAGTCTACTGTTAGTGCTTCATCTACACGTTATAGCCCTGAATTTTCAAATGCCTAGCTCTTTGCAAAAGAGAGATATCGGCAAGGAAAAGCTGTATTGTACCTTTGCATTTTTCTCCCAAACGAAAGACACTAGAATGAAAATTTTAAAGCCTCCTGTTAGTGCTTCATCTACACGTTATAGCCCTGAATTTTCCAATGCCTATCTCTTTGCAAAAGAGAGATATCGGCAAGGAAAAGCTGTATTGTACCTTTGCATTTTTCTCCCAAACGAAAGACACTAGAATGAAAATTTTAAAGCCTCCTGTTAGTGCTTCATATACACGTTATAGCCCTGAATTTTCCAATGCCTATCTCTTTGCAAAAGAGAGATATCGGCAAGGAAAAGCTGCATTGTACTTTTACATTTTTCTCCCAAACGAAAGACACTAGAATAAAAATTTTAAAGCCTCCTGTTAGTGCTTCATCTACACGTTATAGCCCTGAATTTTCCAATGCCTATCTCTTTGCAAAAGAGAGATATCGGCAAGGAAAAGCTGCATTGTACTTTTACATTTTTCTCCCAAACGAAAGACACTAGAATGAAAATTTTAAAGCCTCCTTTTAGTGCTTCATCTACACGTAATAGCCCTGAATTTTCCAATGCCTATCTCTTTGCAAAAGAGAGATATCGGCAAGGAAATGCTGTGTTGTACCTTTGCATTTTTCTCCCAAACGAAAGACACTAGAATGAAAATTTTAAAGCCTCCTGTTAGTGCTTCATCTACACGTTATAGCCCTGAATTTTCCAATGCCTAGCTCTTTGCAAAAGAGAGATATTGGCAAGGAAAAGCTGTATTGTACCTTTGCATTTTTCTCCCAAACGAAAGACACTAGAATGAAAATTTTAAAGCCTCCTGTTAGTGCTTCATCTACACGTTATAGCCCTGAATTTTCCAATGCCTATCTCTTTGCAAAAGAGAGATATCGGCAAGGAAAAGCTGTAATGTACCTTTGCATTTTTCTCCCAAACGAAGGACACTAGAATGAAAATTTTAAAGCCTCCTGTTAGTGCTTCATCTACACGTTATAGCCCTGAATTTTCAAATGCCTATCTCTTTGCAAAAGAGAGATATCGGCAAGGAAAAGCTGTATTGTACCTTTGCATTTTTCTCCCAAACGAAAGACACTAGAATGAAAATTTTAAAGCCTCCTGTTAGTGCTTCATCTAAACGTTATAGCCCTGAATTTTCCAATGCCTATCTCTTTGCAAAAGAGAGATATCGGCAAGGAAAAACTGTATTGTACCTTTGCATTTTTCTCCCAAACGAAAGACACTAGAATGAAAATTTTAAAGCCTCCTGTTAGTGCTTCATCTACACGTTATAGCCCTGAATTTTCCAATGCCTAGCTCTTTGCAAAAGAGAGATATTGGCAAGGAAAAGCTGTATTGTACCTTTGCATTTTTCTCCCAAACGAAAGACACTAGAATGAAAATTTTAAAGTCTACTGTTAGTGCTTCATCTACACGTTATAGCCCTGAATTTTCCAATGCCTAGCTCTTTGCAAAAGAGAGATATCGGCAAGGAAAAGCTGTATTGTACCTTTGCATTTTTCTCCCAAACGAAAGACACTAGAATGAAAATTTTAAAGCCTCCTGTTAGTGCTTCATCTACACGTTATAGCCCTGAATTTTCCAATGCCTATCTCTTTGCAAAAGAGAGATATCGGCAAGGAAAAGCTGTATTGTACCTTTGCATTTTTCTCCCAAACGAAGGACACTAGAATGAAAATTTTAAAGCCTCCTATTAGTGCTTCATCTACACGTTATAGCCCTGAATTTTCCAATGCCTATCTCTTTGCAAAAGAGAGATATCGGCAAGGAAAAGCTGTATTGTACCTTTGCATTTTTCTCCCAAACGAAGGACACTAGAATGAAAATTTTAAAGCCTCCTGTTAGTGCTTCATCTACACGTTATAGCCCTGAATTTTCCAATGCCTCTCTTAGCAAAAGAGAGATATCGGCAAGGAAAAGCTGTATTGTACCTTTGCATTTTTCTCCCAAACGAAAGACACTAGAATGAAAATTTTAAAGCCTCCTGTTAGTGCTTCATATACACGTTATAGCCCTGAATTTTCTCATGCCTATCTCTTTGCAAAAGAGAGATATCGGCAAGGAAAAGCTGTATTGTACCTTTGCATTTTTCTCCCAAACGAAAGACACTAGAATGAAAATTTTAAAGCCTCCTGTTAGTGCTTCATCTACACGTTATAGCCCTGAATTTTCCAATGCCTATCTCTTTGCAAAAGAGAGATATCGGCAAGGAAAAGCTGTATTGTACCTTTGCATTTTTCTCCCAAACGAAAGACACTAGAATGAAAATTTTAAAGCCTCCTGTTAGTGCTTCATCTACACGTTATAGCCCTGAATTTTCCAATGCCTATCTTTTTGCAAAAGAGAGATATCGGCAAGGAAAAGCTGTATTGTACCTTTGCATTTTTCTCCCAAACGAAGGACACTAGAATGAAAATTTTAAAGCCTCCTATTAGTGCTTCATCTACACGTTATAGCCCTGAATTTTCCAATGCCTATCTCTTTGCAAAAGAGAGATATCGGCAAGGAAAAACTGTATTGTACCTTTGCATTTTTCTCCCAAACGAAAGACACTAGAATGAAAATTTTAAAGCCTCCTGTTAGTGCTTCATCTACACGTTATAGCCCTGAATTTTCCAATGCCTATCTCTTTGCAAAAGAGAGATATCGGCAAGGAAAAGCTGCATTGTACTTTTACATTTTTCTCCCAAACGAAAGACACTAGAATGAAAATTTTAAAGCCTCCTTTTAGTGCTTCATCTACACGTAATAGCCCTGAATTTTCCAATGCCTATCTCTTTGCAAAAGAGAGATATCGGCAAGGAAATGCTGTATTGTACCTTTGCATTTTTCTCCCAAACGAAAGACACTAGAATGAAAATTTTAAAGCCTCCTGTTAGTGCTTCATCTACACGTTATAGCCCTGAATTTTCCAATGCCTATCTCTTTGCAAAAGAGAGATATCGGCAAGGAAAAGCTGTATTGTACCTTTGCATTTTTCTCCCAAACGAAAGACACTAGAATGAAAATTTTAAAGCCTCCTGTTAGTGCTTCATCTACACGTTATAGCCCTGAATTTTCCAATGCCTATCTTTTTGCAAAAAAGAGATATCGGCAAGGAAAAGCTGTATTGTACCTTTGCATTTTTCTCCCAAACGAAGGACACTAGAATGAAAATTTTAAAGCCTCCTATTAGTGCTTCATCTACACGTTATAGCCCTGAATTTTCCAATGCCTATCTCTTTGCAAAAGAGAGATATCGGCAAGGAAAAACTGTATTGTACCTTTGCATTTTTCTCCCAAACGAAAGACACTAGAATGAAAATTTTAAAGCCTCCTGTTAGTGCTTCATCTACACGTTATAGCCCTGAATTTTCCAATGCCTATCTCTTTGCAAAAGAGAGATATCGGCAAGGAAAAGCTGCATTGTACTTTTACATTTTTCTCCCAAACGAAAGACACTAGAATGAAAATTTTAAAGCCTCCTTTTAGTGCTTCATCTACACGTAATAGCCCTGAATTTTCCAATGCCTATCTCTTTGCAAAAGAGAGATATCGGCAAGGAAATGCTGTATTGTACCTTTGCATTTTTCTCCCAAACGAAAGACACTAGAATGAAAATTTTAAAGCCTCCTGTTAGTGCTTCATCTACACGTTATAGCCCTGAATTTTCCAATGCCTAGCTCTTTGCAAAAGAGAGATATTGGCAAGGAAAAGCTGTATTGTACCTTTGCATTTTTCTCCCAAACGAAAGACACTAGAATGAAAATTTTAAAGCCTCCTGTTAGTGCTTCATCTACACGTTATAGCCCTGAATTTTCAAATGCCTATCTCTTTGCAAAAGAGAGATATCGGCAAGGAAAAGCTGTATTGTACCTTTGCATTTTTCTCCCAAACGAAGGACACTAGAATGAAAATTTTAAAGCCTCCTGTTAGTGCTTCATCTACACGTTATAGCCCTGAATTTTCAAATGCCTATCTCTTTGCAAAAGAGAGATATCGGCAAGGAAAAGCTGTATTGTACCTTTGCATTTTTCTCCCAAACGAAAGACACTAGAATGAAAATTTTAAAGCCTCCTGTTAGTGCTTCATCTACACGTTATAGCCCTGAATTTTCCAATGCCTATCTCTTTGCAAAAGAGAGATATCGGCAAGGAAAAACTGTATTGTACATTTGCATTTTTCTCCCAAACGAAAGACACTAGAATGAAAATTTTAAAGCCTCCTGTTAGTGCTTCATCTACACGTTATAGCCCTGAATTTTCCAATGCCTAGCTCTTTGCAAAAGAGAGATATTGGCAAGGAAAAGCTGTATTGTACCTTTGCATTTTTCTCCCAAACGAAAGACACTAGAATGAAAATTTTAAAGTCTACTGTTAGTGCTTCATCTACACGTTATAGCCCTGAATTTTCCAATGCCTAGCTCTTTGCAAAAGAGAGATATCGGCAAGGAAAAGCTGTATTGTACCTTTGCATTTTTCTCCCAAACGAAAGACACTAGAATGAAAATTTTAAAGCCTCCTGTTAGTGCTTCATCTACACGTTATAGCCCTGAATTTTCCAATGCCTATCTCTTTGCAAAAGAGAGATATCGGCAAGGAAAAGCTGTATTGTACCTTTGCATGTTTCTCCCAAACGAAGGACACTAGAATGAAAATTTTAAAGCCTCCTATTAGTGCTTCATCTACACGTTATAGCCCTGAATTTTCCAATGCCTATCTCTTTGCAAAAGAGAGATATCGGCAAGGAAAAGCTGTATTGTACCTTTGCATTTTTCTCCCAAACGAAGGACACTAGAATGAAAATTTTAAAGCCTCCTGTTAGTGCTTACTCTACACGTTATAGCCCTGAATTTTCAAATGCCTATCTCTTTGCAAAAGAGAGATATCGGCAAGGAAAAGCTGTATTGTACCTTTGCATTTTTCTCCCAAACGAAAGAGACTAGAATGAAAATTTTAAAGCCTCCTGTTAGTGCTTCATCTACACGTTATAGCCCTGAATTTTCCAATGCCTATCTCTTTGCAAAAGAGAGATATCGGCAAGGAAAAACTGTATTGTACCTTTGCATTTTTCTCCCAAACGAAAGACACTAGAATGAAAATTTTAAAGCCTCCTGTTAGTGCTTCATCTACACGTTATAGCCCTGAATTTTCCAATGCCTAGCTCTTTGCAAAAGAGAGATATTGGCAAGGAAAAGCTGTATTGTACCTTTGCATTTTTCTCCCAAACGAAAGACACTAGAATGAAAATTTTAAAGTCTACTGTTAGTGCTTCATCTACACGTTATAGCCCTGAATTTTCCAATGCCTAGCTCTTTGCAAAAGAGAGATATCGGCAAGGAAAAGCTGTATTGTACCTTTGCATTTTTCTCCCAAACGAAAGACACTAGAATGAAAATTTTAAAGCCTCCTGTTAGTGCTTCATCTACACGTTATAGCCCTGAATTTTCCAATGCCTATCTCTTTGCAAAAGAGAGATATCGGCAAGGAAAAGCTGTATTGTACCTTTGCATTTTTCTCCCAAACGAAGGACACTAGAATGAAAATTTTAAAGCCTCCTGTTAGTGCTTCATTTACACGTTATAGCCCTGAATTTTCCAATGCCTAGCTCTTTGCAAAAGAGAGATATTGGCAAGGAAAAGCTGTAATGTACCTTTGCATTTTTCTCCCAAACGAAGGACACTAGAATGAAAATTTTAAAGCCTCCTGTTAGTGCTTCATCTACACGTTATAGCCCTGAATTTTCCAATGCCTATCTCTTTGCAAAAGAGAGATATCGGCAAGGAAAAGCAGCATTGTACTTTTGCATTTTTCTCCCAAACGAAAGACACTAGAATGAAAATTTTAAAGCCTCCTATTAGTGCTTCATCTACACGTTATAGCCCTGAATTTTCCAATGCCTAGCTCTTTGCAAAAGAGAGATATCGGCAAGGAAAAGCTGTATTGTACCTTTGCATTTTTCTCCCAAACGAAAGACACTAGAATGAAAATTTTAAAGCCTCCTGTTAGTGCTTCATCTACACGTTATAGCCCTGAATTTTCCAATGCCTATCTCTTTGCAAAAGAGAGATATCGGCAAGGAAAAGCTGTATTGTACCTTTGCATGTTTCTCCCAAACGAAGGACACTAGAATGAAAATTTTAAAGCCTCCTATTAGTGCTTCATCTACACGTTATAGCCCTGAATTTTCCAATGCCTATCTCTTTGCAAAAGAGAGATATCGGCAAGGAAAAGCTGTATTGTACCTTTGCATTTTTCTCCCAAACGAAGGACACTAGAATGAAAATTTTAAAGCCTCCTGTTAGTGCTTCATCTACACGTTAGAGCCCTGAATTTTCAAATGCCTATCTCTTTGCAAAAGAGAGATATCGGCAAGGAAAAGCTGTATTGTACCTTTGCATTTTTCTCCCAAACGAAAGACACTAGAATGAAAATTTTAAAGCCTCCTGTTAGTGCTTCATCTACACGTTATAGCCCTGAATTTTCCAATGCCTATCTCTTTGCAAAAGAGAGATATCGGCAAGGAAAAACTGTATTGTACCTTTGCATTTTTCTCCCAAACGAAAGACACTAGAATGAAAATTTTAAAGCCTCCTGTTAGTGCTTCATCTACACGTTATAGCCCTGAATTTTCCAATGCCTAGCTCTTTGCAAAAGAGAGATATTGGCAAGGAAAAGCTGTATTGTACCTTTGCATTTTTCTCCCAAACGAAAGACACTAGAATGAAAATTTTAAAGTCTACTGTTAGTGCTTCATCTACACGTTATAGCCCTGAATTTTCCAATGCCTAGCTCTTTGCAAAAGAGAGATATCGGCAAGGAAAAGCTGTATTGTACCTTTGCATTTTTCTCCCAAACGAAAGACACTAGAATGAAAATTTTAAAGCCTCCTGTTAGTGCTTCATCTACACGTTAGAGCCCTGAATTTTCAAATGCCTATCTCTTTGCAAAAGAGAGATATCGGCAAGGAAAAGCTGTATTGTACCTTTGCATTTTTCTCCCAAACGAAAGACACTAGAATGAAAATTTTAAAGCCTCCTGTTAGTGCTTCATCTACACGTTATAGCCCTGAATTTTCCAATGCCTATCTCTTTGCAAAAGAGAGATATCGGCAAGGAAAAACTGTATTGTACCTTTGCATTTTTCTCCCAAACGAAAGACACTAGAATGAAAATTTTAAAGCCTCCTGTTAGTGCTTCATCTACACGTTATAGCCCTGAATTTTCCAATGCCTAGCTCTTTGCAAAAGAGAGATATTGGCAAGGAAAAGCTGTATTGTACCTTTGCATTTTTCTCCCAAACGAAAGACACTAGAATGAAAATTTTAAAGTCTACTGTTAGTGCTTCATCTACACGTTATAGCCCTGAATTTTCCAATGCCTAGCTCTTTGCAAAAGAGAGATATCGGCAAGGAAAAGCTGTATTGTACCTTTGCATTTTTCTCCCAAACGAAAGACACTAGAATGAAAATTTTAAAGCCTCCTGTTAGTGCTTCATCTACACGTTATAGCCCTGAATTTTCCAATGCCTATCTCTTTGCAAAAGAGAGATATCGGCAAGGAAAAGCTGTATTGTACCTTTGCATTTTTCTCCCAAACGAAGGACACTAGAATGAAAATTTTAAAGCCTCCTATTAGTGCTTCATCTACACGTTATAGCCCTGAATTTTCCAATGCCTATCTCTTTGCAAAAGAGAGATATCGGCAAGGAAAAGCTGTATTGTACCTTTGCATTTTTCTCCCAAACGAAGGACACTAGAATGAAAATTTTAAAGCCTCCTTTTAGTGCTTCATCTACACGTTATAGCCCTGAATTTTCCAATGCCTATCTCTTAGCAAAAGAGAGATATCGGCAAGGAAAAGCTGTATTGTACCTTTGCATTTTTCTCCCAAACGAAAGACACTAGAATGAAAATTTTAAAGCCTCCTGTTAGTGCTTCATATACACGTTATAGCCCTGAATTTTCCAATGCCTATCTCTTTGCAAAAGAGAGATATCGGCAAGGAAAAGCTGCATTGTACTTTTACATTTTTCTCCCAAACGAAAGACACTAGAATGAAAATTTTAAAGCCTCCTGTTAGTGCTTCATCTACACGTTATAGCCCTGAATTTTCCAATGCCTATCTCTTTGCAAAAGAGAGATATCGGCAAGGAAAAGCTGCATTGTACTTTTACATTTTTCTCCCAAACGAAAGACACTAGAATGAAAATTTTAAAGCCTCCTTTTAGTGCTTCATCTACACGTTATAGCCCTGAATTTTCCAATGCCTAGCTCTTTGCAAAAGAGAGATATTGGCAAGGAAAAGCTGTATTGTACCTTTGCATTTTTCTCCCAAACGAAGGACACTAGAATGAAAATTTTAAAGCCTCCTGTTAGTGCTTCATCTACACGTTATAGCCCTGAATTTTCCAATGCCTAGCTCTTTGCAAAAGAGAGATATTGGCAAGGAAAAGCTGTATTGTACCTTTGCATTTTTCTCCCAAACGAAAGACACTAGAATGAAAATTTTAAAGTCTACTGTTAGTGCTTCATCTACACGTTATAGCCCTGAATTTTCCAATGCCTATCTCTTTGCAAAAGAGAGATATCGGCAAGGAAAAGCTGTATTGTACCTTTGCATTTTTCTCCCAAACGAAAGACACTAGAATGAAAATTTTAAAGCCTCCTGTTAGTGCTTCATATACACGTTATAGCCCTGAATTTTCCAATGCCTATCTCTTTGCAAAAGAGAGATATCGGCAAGGAAAAGCTGTATTGTACCTTTGCATTTTTCTCCCAAACGAAAGACACTAGAATGAAAATTTTAAAGCCTCCTGTTAGTGCTTCATCTACACGTTATAGCCCTGAATTTTCCAATGCCTAGCTCTTTGCAAAAGAGAGATATCGGCAAGGAAAAGCTGTATTGTACCTTTGCATTTTTCTCCCAAACGAAGGACACTAGAATGAAAATTTTAAAACCTCCTATTAGTGCTTCATCTACACGTTATAGCCCTGAATTTTCCAATGCCTATCTCTTTGCAAAAGAGAGATATCGGCAAGGAAAAGCTGTATTGTACCTTTGCATTTTTCTCCCAAACGAAGTACACTAGAATGAAAATGTTAAAGCCTCCTGTTAGTGCTTCATCTACACGTTATAGCCCTGAATTTTCCAATGCCTATCTCTTTGCAAAAGAGAGATATCGGCAAGGAAAAGCTGTATTGTACCTTTGCATTTTTCTCCCAAACGAAAGACACTAGAATGAAAATTTTAAAGCCTCCTGTTAGTGCTTCATCTACACGTTATAGCCCTGCATTTTCCAATGCCTATCTCTTTGCAAAAGAGAGATATCGGCAAGGAAAAGCTGCATTGTACTTTTGCATTTTTCTCCCAAACGAAAGACACTAGAATGAAAATTTTAAAGCCTCCTGTTAGTGCTTCATCTATACGTTATAGCCCTGAATTTTCCAATGCCTATCTCTTTGCAAAAGAGAGATATCGGCAAGGAAAAGCTGTATTGTACCTTTGCATTTTTCTCCCAAACGAAGGACACTAGAATGAAAAATTTAAAGCCTCCTGTTAGTGCTTCATCTACACGTTATAGCCCTGAATTTTCCAATGCCTATCTCTTTGCAAAAGAGAGATATCGGCAAGGAAAAGCTGTATTGTACCTTTGCATTTTTCTCCCAAACGAAAGACACTAGAATGAAAATTTTAAAGCCTACTGTTAGTGCTTCATCTACACGTTATAGCCCTGAATTTTCCAATGCCTAGCTCTTTGCAAAAGAGAGATATCGTCGGCAAGGAAATGCTGTATTGTACCTTTGCATTTTTCTCCCAAACGAAAGACACTAGAATGAAAATGTTAAAGCCTACTGTTAGTGCTTCATCTACACGTTATAGCCCTGAATTTTCCAATGCCTAGCTCTTTGCAAAAGAGAGATATCGGCAAGGAAAAGCTGTATTGTACCTTTGCATTTTTCTCCCAAACGAAAGACACTAGAATGAAAATTTTAAAGCCTCCTGTTAGTGCTTCATCTACACGTTATAGCCCTGAATTTTCCAATGCCTATCTCTTTGCAAAAGAGAGATATCAGCAAGGAAAAGCTGTATTGTACCTTTGCATTTTTCTCCCAAACGAAGGACACTAGAATGAAAATTTTAAAGCCTCCTATTAGTGCTTCATCTACACGTTATAGCCCTGAATTTTCCAATGCCTATCTCTTTGCAAAAGAGAGATATCGGCAAGGAAAAACTGTATTGTACCTTTGCATTTTTCTCCCAAACGAAAGACACTAAAGTGAAAATTTTAAAGCCTCCTGTTAGTGCTTCATCTACACGTTATAGCCCTGAATTTTCCAATGCCTATCTCTTTTCAAAAGAGAGATATCGGCAAGGAAAAGATGTATTGTACCTTTGCATTTTTCTCCCAAACGAAGGATACTAGAATGAAAATGTTAAAGCCTCCTATTAGTGCTTCATCTACACGTTATAGCCCTGAATTTTCCAATGCCTATCTCTTTGCAAAAGAGAGATATCGGCAAGGAAAAGTGTATTGTACTTTTGCATTTTTCTCCCAAACGAAAGACACTAGAATGATAATTTTAAAGCCTCCTGTTAGTGCTTCATCTACACGTTATAGCACTGCATTTTCCAATGCCTATCTCTTTGCAAAAGAGAGATATCGGCAAGGAAAAGCTGCATTGTACTTTTGCATTTTTCTCCCAAACGAAAGACACTAGAATGATAATTTTAAAGCCTCCTGTTAGTGCTTCATCTACACGTTATAGCACTGCATTTTCCAATGCCTATCTCTTTGCAAAAGAGAGATATCGGCAAGGAAAAGCTGCATTGTACTTTTGCATTTTTCTCCCAAACGAAAGACACTAGAATGAAAATTTTAAAGCCTCCTGTTAGTGCTTCATCTACACGTTATAGCCCTGAATTTTCCAATGCCTATCTCTTTGCAAAAGAGAGATATCGGCAAGGAAAAGCTGTATTGTGCCTTTGCATTTTTCTCCCAAACGAAAGACACTAGAATGAAAATGTTAAAGCCTACTGTTAGTGCTTCATCTACACGTTATAGCCCTGAATTTTCCAATGCCTAGCTCTTTGCAAAAGAGAGATATCGGCAAGGAAAAGCTGTATTGTACCTTTGCATTTTTCTCCCAAACGAAAGACACTAGAATGAAAATTTTAAAGCCTCCTGTTAGTGCTTCATCTACACGTTATAGCCCTGAATTTTCCAATGCCTATCTCTTTGCAAAAGAGAGATATCGGCAAGGAAAAGCTGTATTGTACCTTTGCATTTTTCTCCCAAACGAAGGACACTAGAATGAAAATGTTAAAGCCTCCTATTAGTGCTTCATCCACACGTTATAGCCCTGAATTTTCCAATGCCTATCTCTTTGCAAAAGAGAGATATCGGCAAGGAAAAACTGTATTGTACCTTTGCATTTTTCTCCCAAACGAAAGACACTAGAATGAAAATTTTAAAGCCTCCTGTTAGTGCTTCATCTACACGTTATAGCCCTGAATTTTCCAATGCCTATCTCTTTGCAAAAGAGAGATATCGGCAAGGAAAAGCTGTATTGTACCTTTGCATTTTTCTCCCAAACGAAAGACACTAGAATGAAAATTTTAAATCCTACTGTTAGTGCTTCATCTACACGTTATAGCCCTGAATTTTCCAATGCCTAGCTCTTTGCAAAAGAGAGATATCGACAAGGAAAAGCTGTATTGTACCTTTGCATTTTTCTCCCAAACGAAAGACACTAGAATGAAAATTTTAAAGCCTCCTGTTAGTGCTTCATCTACACGTTATAGCCCTGAATTTTCCAATGCCTATCTCTTTGCAAAAGAGAGATATCGGCAAGGAAAAGCTGTATTGTACCTTTGCATTTTTCTCCCAAACGAAGGACACTAGAATGAAAATTTTAAAGCCTCCTGTTAGTGCTTCATCTACACGTAATAGCCCTGAATTTTCCAATGCCTATCTCTTTGCAAAAGAGAGATATCGGCAAGGAAATGCTGTATTGTACCTTTGCATTTTTCTCCCAAACGAAAGACACTAGAATGAAAATTTTAAAGCCTCCTGTTAGTGCTTCATCTACACGTTATAGCCCTGCATTTTCCAATGCCTATCTCTTTGCAAAAGAGAGATATCGGCAAGGAAAAGTTGCATTGTACTTTTGCATTTTTCTCCCAAACGAAAGACACTAGAATGAAAATTGTAAAGCCTCCTGTTAGTGCTTCATCTACACGTTATAGCCCTGCATTTTCCAATGCCTATCTCTTTGCAAAAGAGAGATATCGGCAAGGAAAAGCTGTATTGTACCTTTGCATTTTTCTCCCAAACGAAAGACACTAGAATGAAAATGTTAAAGCCTACTGTAAGTGCTTCATCTACACGTTATAGCCCTGAATTTTCCAATGCCTATCTCTTTGCAAAAGAGAGATATCGGCAAGGAAAAGCTGTATTGTACCTTTGCATTTTTCTCCCAAACGAAAGACACTAGAATGAAAATTTTAAAGCCTCCTGTTAGTGCTTCATCTACACGTTATAGCCCTGAATTTTCCAATGCCTAGCTCTTTGCAAAAGAGAGATATCGGCAAGGAAAAGCTGTATTGTACCTTTGCATTTTTCTCCCAAACGAAAGACACTAGAATGAAAATTTTAAAGCCTCCTGTTAGTGCTTCATCTACACGTTATAGCCCTGAATTTTCCAATGCCTATCTCTTTGCAAAAGAGAGATATCGGCAAGGAAAAGCTGTATTGTACCTTTGCATTTTTCTCCCAAACGAAGGACACTAGAATGAAAATTTTAAAGCCTCCTATTAGTGCTTCATCTACACGTTATAGCCCTGAATTTTCCAATGCCTATCTCTTTGCAAAAGAGAGATATCGGCAAGGAAAAGCTGTATTGTACCTTTGCATTTTTCTCCCAAACGAAGTACACTAGAATGAAAATTTTAAAGCCTCCTGTTAGTGCTTCATCTACACGTTATAGCCCTGAATTTTCCAATGCCTATCTCTTTGCAAAAGAGAGATATCGGCAAGGAAATGCTGTATTGTACCTTTGCATTTTTCTCCCAAACGAAAGACACTAGAATGAAAATTTTAAAGCCTCCTGTTAGTGCTTCATCTACACGTTATAGCCCTGCATTTTCCAATGCCTATCTCTTTGCAAAAGAGAGATATCGGCAAGGAAAAGCTGCATTGTACTTTTGCATTTTTCTCCCAAACGAAAGACACTAGAATGAAAATTTTAAAGCCTCCTGTTAGTGCTTCATCTACACGTTATAGCCCTGAATTTTCCAATGCCTAGCTCTTTGCAAAAGAGAGATATTGGCAAGGAAAAGCTGTATTGTACCTTTGCATTTTTCTCCCAAACGAAAGACACTAGAATGAAAATTTTAAAGCCTCCTGTTAGTGCTTCATCTACACGATATAGCCCTGAATTTTCCAATGCCTATCTCTTTGCAAAAGAGAGATATCGGCAAGGAAAAGCTGTATTGTACCTTTGCATTTTTCTCCCAAACGAAGGACACTAGAATGAAAATTTTAAAGCCTCCTGTTAGTGCTTCATCTACACGTTATAGCCCTGAATTTTCCAATGCCTAGCTCTTTGCAAAAGAGAGATATCGGCAAGGAAAAGCTGTATTGTACCTTTGCATTTTTCTCCCAAACGAAAGACACTAGAATGAAAATTTTAAAGCCTCCTGTTAGTGCTTCATCTACACGTTATAGCCCTGAATTTTCCAATGCCTATCTCTTTGCAAAAGAGAGATATCGGCAAGGAAAAGCTGTATTGTACCTTTGCTTTTTTCTCCCAAACGAAAGACACTAGAATGAAAATTTTAAAGCCTCCTATTAGTGCTTCATCTACACGTTATAGCCCTGAATTTTCCAATGCCTATCTCTTTGCAAAAGAGAGATATCGGCAAGGAAAAGCTGCATTGTACTTTTGCATTTTTCTCCCAAACGAAAGACACTAGAATGAAAATTTTAAAGCCTCCTGTTAGTGCTTCATCTACACGTTATAGCCCTGAATTTTCCAATGCCTAGCTCTTTGCAAAAGAGAGATATTGGCAAGGAAAAGCTGTATTGTACCTTTGCATTTTTCTCCCAAACGAAAGACACTAGAATGAAAATTTAAAAGCCTCCTGTTAGTGCTTCATGTACGCGGTATAGCCCTGAATTTTCCAATGCCTAGCTCTTTGCAAAAGAGAGATATCGGCAAGGAAAAGCTGTATTGTACCTTTGCATTTTTCTCCCAAACGAAAGACACTAGAATGAAAATTTTAAAGCCTCCTGTTAGTGCTTCATCTACACGTTATAGCCCTGAATTTTCCAATGCCTATCTCTTTGCAAAAAAGAGATATCGGCAAGGAAATGCTGTATTGTACCTTTGCATTTTTCTCCCAAACGAAAGACACTAGAATGAAAATTTTAAAGCCTCCTGTTAGTGCTTCATCTACACGTTATAGCCCTGCATTTTCCAATGCCTATCTCTTTGCAAAAGAGAGATATCGGCAAGGAAAAGCTGCATTGTACTTTTGCATTTTTCTCCCAAACGAAAGACACTAGAATGAAAATTTTAAAGCCTCCTGTTAGTGCTTCATCTACACGTTATTGCCCTGAATTTTCCAATGCCTAGCTCTTTGCAAAAGAGAGATATTGGCAAGGAAAAGCTGTATTGTACCTTTGCATTTTTCTCCCAAACGAAAGACACTAGAATGAAAATTTTAAAGCCTCCTGTTAGTGCTTCATCTACACGTTATAGCCCTGAATTTTCCAATGCCTATCTCTTTGCAAAAGAGAGATATCGGCAAGGAAAAACTGTATTGTACCTTTGCATTTTTCTCCCAAACGAAAGACACTAGAATGAAAATTTTAAAGCCTCCTGTTAGTGCTTCATCTACACGTTATAGCCCTGAATTTTCCAATGCCTATCTCTTTGCAAAAGAGAGATATCGGCAAGGAAAAGCTGTATTGTACCTTTGCATTTTTCTCCCAAACGAAGGACACTAGAATGAAAATTTTAAAGCCTCCTATTAGTGCTTCATCTACACGTTATAGCCCTGAATTTTCCAATGCCTATCTCTTTGCAAAAGAGAGATATCGGCAAGGAAAAGCTGTATTGTACCTTTGCATTTTTCTCCCAAACGAAGTAAACTAGAATGAAAATGTTAAAGCCTCCTGTTAGTGCTTCATCTACACGTTATAGCCCTGAATTTTCCAATGCCTATCTCTTTGCAAAAGAGAGATATCGGCAAGGAAAAGCTGTATTGTACCTTTGCATTTTTCTCCCAAACGAAAGACACTAGAATGAAAATTTTAAAGCCTCCTGTTAGTGCTTCATCTACACGTTATAGCCCTGCATTTTCCAATGCCTATCTCTTTGCAAAAGAGAGATATCGGCAAGGAAAAGCTGCATTGTACTTTTGCATTTTTCTCCCAAACGAAAGACACTAGAATGAAAATTTTAAAGCCTCCTGTTAGTGCTTCATCTACACGTTATAGCCCTGAATTTTCCAATGCCTAGCTCTTTGCAAAAGAGAGATATTGGCAAGGAAAAGCTGTATTGTTCCTTTGCATTTTTCTCCCAAACGAAAGACACTAGAATGAAAATTTTAAAGCCTACTGTTAGTGCTTCATCTACACGTTATAGCCCTGAATTTTCCAATGCCTAGCTCTTTGCAAAAGAGAGATATCGGCAAGGAAAAGCTGTATTGTACCTTTGCATTTTTCTCCCAAACGAAAGACACTAGAATGAAAATTTTAAAGCCTCCTGTTAGTGCTTCATCTACACGTTATAGCCCTGAATTTTCCAATGCCTATCTCTTTGCAAAAGAGAGATATCGGCAAGGAAAAGCTGTATTGTACCTTTGCTTTTTTCTCCCAAACGAAAGACACTAGAATGAAAATTTTAAAGCCTCCTATTAGTGCTTCATCTACACGTTATAGCCCTGAATTTTCCAATGCCTATCTCTTTGCAAAAGAGAGATATCGGCAAGGAAAAGCTGCATTGTACTTTTGCATTTTTCTCCCAAACGAAAGACACTAGAATGAAAATTTTAAAGCCTCCTGTTAGTGCTTCATCTACACGTTATAGCCCTGAATTTTCCAATGCCTAGCTCTTTGCAAAAGAGAGATATTGGCAAGGAAAAGCTGTATTGTACCTTTGCATTTTTCTCCCAAACGAAAGACACTAGAATGAAAATTTAAAAGCCTCCTGTTAGTGCTTCATCTACACGGTATAGCCCTGAATTTTCCAATGCCTAGCTCTTTGCAAAAGAGAGATATCGGCAAGGAAAAGCTGTATTGTACCTTTGCATTTTTCTCCCAAACGAAAGACACTAGAATGCAAACTACAGGTAGTGCTGCAGGGCCCACACCCTTTTACTTGCCTTACAGAGCAGCTCTGGAGCTGTTACAGTGCCCAGCTGCTGCAAGAAATCAGCTTGAATGCTTCAGGGGATGGGGCATGGCCAACATGAGCCCCACACCAAAGGAGGGGGGAGGTGTTTAATGCGAACTAGGGGTCATCCAAGCACTGCAAAAGGCCGCCATGCCCTGCATGCCCCTTTTCTCTTTTCATATGCAGATGAGGGTTCCAGTCAACTTTGGCCCACTGCTTGGATAACATCACCGTATGCAAATCCGTCTGCTGCAGACCTTCCCCCAGGAGTGCTTGTACTAGTTGTTGCATATGGTTTGATATTTGATGGTGCTTCAGTATTAGGCAGCCTTCCGCCCTCCCATGTTCATCTGAAAAGATGTGGTCTCCCTGCAGTTGTTGTCCCCAGATGAGAGTTCACTTGTGCTGCCTCAGTTGAATCTCCTTTACTTGACAGAGATGTGCCTGAGCAGCTGCCCTCACCAGCCCTATCCCAAATCATACTTATTTTGCATAGGAGATACCATGGTCATGAAGATTGTTCTCCAAGGGTGAGGTTCATTCATTGCATTCTGGGTATGCTGACCCCTGTGATTTTCCCAAATGTGGGAAACTCGACTGCATTATTTGTGGTAGTGGGGGACTGTGTTTGTGCTTTCCTCTGGTCAGCTCTGGTAAAAGTCAGATTTCTTTGTCTCAGATCTTCCTCTAGCCTTGTTCTTCTTTCGAGAGTTCCCTTGTGCTGCCTCAGTTGGATCTCTTTCACTTGACAGGGGGGTGCCCGAACAGCGACCCTCCCCAGCTCTAGCCCAACTCCTACTTACCTGCCAGGTGAGATACTATGATCATGAAGGTGCTTCTCCCAGGGCAAGGCTCACCCATTGCACTCTGGGTGTGCTGCCCCTGCGATTTCCCCAAATGTGGGAAACTTGACTGCATAATTTGTGTTTCCCCTGGTCGGCTCTCGTATAATTCAGATCTCTTTGTCTCAGGTCTCTCTCCAGCCTAGTTTGCTGTCTGTTTCCACTTCTCTTTTCTTCAACCGCTCCCTTCTATACCCTTGTGCACTATCCTGACTTCTCCTCCCGTCTGCTTACTTTGTGCCTTCCAATGCACAATGCAAACTACAGGTAGTGCTGCAGGGCCCACACCCTTTTACTTGCCTTACAGAGCAGCTCTGGAGCTGTTACAGTGCCCAGCTGCTGCAAGAAATCAGCTTGAATGCTTCAGGGGCTGGGGCATAGCCAACATGAGCCCCACACCAAAGGAGGGTGGAGGTGTTTAATGCAAACTAGGGGTCAGCCAAGCACCGCAAAAGGCCGCCATGCCCTGCACGCCCCTTTTCTCTTTTCATATGCAGATGAGGGTTGAAGCCAACTTTGACCCACTGCTTGGATGACATCACCGTATGCAAATCCGTCTTCTGCAGAACTTCCCCCAGGAATGCTTGCACTAGTTGTTGCATTTGGTTTGTTGTTTGGGGGTGCTTCAGTATTAGGCAGCCTTCTGCCCTCCCATGTTCATCTGAAAATATGTGTTCTCCCTGCAGTTGTTGTCCCCAGATGAGAGTTCCCTTGTGCTGCCTCAGTAGAATCTCCTTTACTTGACAGAGATGTGCATGAGCAGCGGCCCTCCCCAGCCCTATTCCAAATCATACTTATTTTGCATAGGAGATACCATGGTCATGAAGATTGTTATCCCAGGGTGAGGTTCATTCATTGCATTTTGGGTATGCTGACCCCTGTGATTTCCCCAAATGTGGGAAACTTGACTGCATTATTTGTGGTAGTGGGGGACTGTGTTTGTGCTTTCCTCTGGTCAGCTCTGGTAAAAGTCAGATTTCTTTGTCTCAGATTTTCCTCTAGCCTTGTTCTTCTTTCGAGAGTTCCATTGTGCTGCCTCAGTTGGATCTCCTTCACTTGACAGGGGGGTACCCGAGCAGCGACCCTCCCCAGCTCTAGCCCAACTCCTACTTACCTGCCAGGTGAGATACTATGATCATGAAGGTGCTTCTCCCAGGGCAAGGCTCACCCATTGCACTCTGGGTGTGCTGCCCCTGCGATTTCCCCAAATGTGGGAAACTTGACTGCATAATTTGTGTTTCCCCTGGTCGGCTCTCGTATAATTCAGATCTATTTGTCTCAGGTCTCTCTCCAGCCTAGTTTGCTGTCTGTTTCCACTTCTCTTTTCTTCAGCCGCTCCCTTCTATACCCTTGTGCACTATCCTGACTTCTCCTCCCGTCTGCTTACTTTGTGCCTTCCAATGCACAATGCAAACTACAGGTAGTGCTGCAGGGCCCACACCCTTTTACTTGCCTTACAGAGCAGCTCTGGAGCTGTTACAGTGCCCAGCTGCTGCAAGAAATCAGCTTGAATGCTTCAGGGGATGGGGCATGGCCAACATGAGCCCCACACCAAAGGAGGGGGGAGGTGTTTAATGCGAACTAGGGGTCATCCAAGCACTGCAAAAGGCCGCCATGCCCTGCATGCCCCTTTTCTCTTTTCATATGCAGATGAGGGTTCCAGTCAACTTTGGCCCACTGCTTGGATAACATCACCGTATGCAAATCCGTCTGCTGCAGACCTTCCCCCAGGAGTGCTTGTACTAGTTGTTGCATATGGTTTGATATTTGATGGTGCTTCAGTATTAGGCAGCCTTCCGCCCTCCCATGTTCATCTGAAAAGATGTGGTCTCCCTGCAGTTGTTGTCCCCAGATGAGAGTTCACTTGTGCTGCCTCAGTTGAATCTCCTTTACTTGACAGAGATGTGCCTGAGCAGCTGCCCTCACCAGCCCTATCCCAAATCATACTTATTTTGCATAGGAGATACCATGGTCATGAAGATTGTTCTCCCAGGGTGAGGTTCATTCATTGCATTCTGGGTATGCTGACCCCTGTGATTTTCCCAAATGTGGGAAACTCGACTGCATTATTTGTGGTAGTGGGGGACTGTGTTTGTGCTTTCCTCTGGTCAGCTCTGGTAAAAGTCAGATTTCTTTGTCTCAGATCTTCCTCTAGCCTTGTTCTTCTTTCGAGAGTTCCCTGGTGCTGCCTCAGTTGGATCTCCTTCACTTCACAGGGGGGAACCCGAGCAGCGACCCTCCCCAGCTCTAGCCCAACTCCTACTTACCTGCCAGGTGAGATACTATGATCATGAAGGTGCTTCTCCCAGGGCAAGGCTCAACCATTGCACTCTGGGTGTGCTGCTCCTGCGATTTCCCCAAATGTGGGAAACTTGACTGCATAATTTGTGTTTCCCCTCGTCGGCTCTCGTATAATTCAGATCTCTTTGTCTCAGGTCTCTCTCCAGCCTAGTTTGCTGTCTGTTTCCACTTCTCTTTTCTTCAGCCGCTCCCTTCTATACCCTTGTGCACTATCCTGACTTCTCCTCCCGTCTGCTTACTTTGTGCCTTCCAATGCACAATGCAAACTACAGGTAGTGCTGCAGGGCCCACACCCTTTTACTTGCCTTACAGAGCAGCTCTGGAGCTGTTACAGTGCCCAGCTGCTGCAAGAAATCAGCTTGAATGCTTCAGGGGCTGGGGCATAGCCAACATGAGCCCCACACCAAAGGAGGGTGGAGGTGTTTAATGCAAACTAGGGGTCAGCCAAGCGCCGCAAAAGGCCACCATGCCCTGCACGCCCCTTTTCTCTTTTCATATGCAGACGAGGGTTGAAGCCAACTTTGACCCACTGCTTGGATGACATCACCATATGCAAATCCATCTGCGGCAGGCCTTCCCCCAGGAATGCTTGCACTAGTTGTTGCATTTGGTTTGTTGTTTGGGGGTGCTTCAGTATTAGGCAGCCTTCTGCCCTCCCATGTTCATCTGAAAATATATGTTCTCCCTGCAGTTGTTGTCCCAAGATGAGAGTTCCCTTGTGCTGCCTCAGTTGAATCTCCTTTACTTGACAGAGATGTGCATGAGCAGCGGCCCTCCCCAGCCCTATTCCAAATCATACTTATTTTGCATAGGAGATACCATGGTCATGAAGATTTTTCTCCCAGGGTGAGGTTCATTCATTGCATTTTGGGTATGCTGACCCCTGTGATTTCCCCAAATGTGGGAAACTTGACTGCATTATTTGTGGTAGTGGGAGACTGTGTTTGTGCTTTCCTCTGGTCAGCTCTGGTAAAAGTCAGATTTCTTTGTCTCAGATTTTCCTTTAGCCTTGTTCTTTTTTCGAGAGTTCCCTTGTGCTGCCTCAGTTGGATCTCCTTCACTTTACAGGGGGGTACCCGAGCAGCGACCCTCCCCAGCTCTAGCCCAACTCCTACTTACCTGCCAGGTGAGATACTATGATCATGAAGGTGCTTCTCCCAGGGCAAGGCTCACCCATTGTACTCTGGGTGTGCTGCTCCTGTGATTTCCCCAAATGTGGGAAACTTGACTGCATAATTTGTGTTTCCCCTGGTCGGCTCTCGTATAATTCAGATCTCTTTGTCTCAGGTCTCTCTCCAGCCTAGTTTGCTGTCTGTTTCCACTTCTCTTTTCTTCAGCCGCTCCCTTCTATACCCTTGTGCACTATCCTGACTTCTCCTCCCGTCTGCTTACTTTGTGCCTTCCAATGCACAATGCAAACTACAGGTAGTGCTGCAGGGCCCACACCCTTTTACTTGCCTTACAGAGCAGCTCTGGAGCTGTTACAGTGCCCAGCTGCTGCAAGAAATCAGCTTGAATGCTTCAGGGGATGGGGCATGGCCAACATGAGCCCCACACCAAAGGAGGGTGAAGGTGTTTAATGCGAACTAGGGGTCATCCAAGCACCGCAAAAGGCCGCCATGCCCTGCACGCCCCTTTTCTCTTTTCATATGCAGATGAGGGTTGAAGCCAACTTTGACCCACTGCTTGGATGACATCACCGTATGCAAATCCGTCTTCTGCAGAACTTCCCCCAGGAATGCTTGCACTAGTTGTTGCATTTGGTTTGTTGTTTGGGGGTGCTTCAGTATTAGGCAGCCTTCTGCCCTCCCATGTTCATCTGAAAATATGTGTTCTCCCTGCAGTTGTTGTCCCCAGATGAGAGTTCCCTTGTGCTGCCTCAGTTGAATCTCCTTTACTTGACAGAGATGTGCCTGAGCAGCGGCCCTCCCCAGCTCTATCCCAAATCATACTTATTTTGCATAGGAGATACCATGGTCATGAAGATTATTCTCCCAGGGTGAGGTTCATTCATTGCATTATGTGTATGCTGACCCCTGTGATTTCCCCAAATGTGGGAAACTCGACTGCTTTATTTGTGGTAGTGGGGGACTGTGTTTGTGTTTTCCTCTGGTCAGCTCTGGTAAAAGTCAGATTTCTTTGTTCAGATCTTCCTCTAGCCTTGTTCTTCTTTTGAGAGTTCCCTTGTGCTGCCTCAGTTGGATCTCCTTCACTTGACAGGGGGGTGCCCAAGCAGAGACCCTCCCCAGCTCTAGCCCAACTCCTACTTACCTGCCAGGTGAGATACTATGATCATGAAGGTGCTTCTCCCAGGGCAAGGCTCACCCATTGCACTCTGGGTGTGCTGCCCCTGCGATTTCCCCAAATGTGGGAAACTTGACTGCATAATTTGTGTTTCCCCTGGTCGGCTCTCGTGTAATTCAGATCTCTTTGTCTCAGGTCTCTCTCCAACCTAGTTTGCTGTCTGTTTCCACTTCTCTTTTCTTCAGCCGCTCCCTTCTATACCCTTGTGCACTATCCTGACTTCTCCTCCCGTCTGCTTACTTTGTGCCTTCCAATGCACAATGCAAACTACAGGTAGTGCTGCAGGGCCCACACCCTTTTACTTGCCTTACAGAGCAGCTCTGGAGATGTTACAGTGCCCAGCTGCTGCAAGAAATCAGCTTGAATGCTTCAGGGGATGGGGCATGGCCAACATGAGCCCCACACCAAAGGAGGGTGGAGGTGTTTAATGCGAACTAGGGGTCATCCAAGCACCGCAAAAGGCCGCCATGCCCTGCACGCTCCTTTTCTCTTTTCATATGCAGATGAGGGTTGAAGCCAACTTTGACCCACTGCTTGGATGACATCACCGTATGCAAATCCGTCTTCTGCAGAACTTCCCCCAGGAATGCTTGCACTAGTTGTTGCATTTGGTTTGTTGTTTGGGGGTGCTTCAGTATTAGGCAGCCTTCTGCCCTCCCATGTTCATCTGAAAATATGTGTTCTCCCTGCAGTTGTTGTCCCCAGATGAGAGTTCCCTTGTGCTGCCTCAGTTGAATCTCCTTTACTTGACAGAGATGTGCATGAGCAGCGGCCCTCCCCAGCCCTATTCCAAATCATACTTATTTTGCATAGGAGATACCATGGTCATGAAGATTGTTCTCCCAGGGTGAGGTTCATTCATTGCATTTTGGGTATGCTGACCCCTGTGATTTCCCCAAATGTGGGAAACTTGACTGCATTATTTGTGGTAGTGGGGGACTGTGTTTGTGCTTTCCTCTGGTCAGCTCTGGTAAAAGTCAGATTTCTTTGTCTCAGATTTTCCTCTAGCCTTGTTCTTCTTTCGAGAGTTCCCTTGTGCTGCCTCAGTTGGATCTCCTTCAGTTTACAGGGGGGTACCCGAGCAGCGATCCTCCCCAGCTCTAGCCCAACTCCTACTTACCTGCCAGGTGAGATACTATGATCATGAAGGTGCTTCTCCCAGGGCAAGGCTCACCCATTGCACTCTAGGTGTGCTGCTCCTGCGATTTCCCCAAATGTGGGAAACTTGACTGCATAATTTGTGTTTCCCCTGGTCGGCTCTCGTATAATTCAGATCTCTTTGTCTCAGGTCTCTCTCCAGCCTAGTTTGCTGTCTGTTTCCACTTCTCTTTTCTTGAGCCGCTCCCTTCTATGCCCTTGCGCACTATCCTGACTTCTCCTCCTGTCTGCTTACTTTGTGCCTTCCAACGCACAATGCGAACTACAGGTAGTGCTGCAGGGCCCACACCCTTTTACTTGCCTTACAGAGCAGCTCTGGAGCTGTTACAGTGCCCAGCTGCTGCAAGAAATCAGCTTGAATGCTTCAGGGGCTGGGGCATAGCCAACATGAGCCCCACACCAAAGGAGGGTGGAGGTGTTTAATGCAAACTAGGGGTCAGCCAAGTGCCGCAAAAGGCCACCATGCCCTGCACGCCCCTTTTCTCTTTTCATATGCAGACGAGGGTTGAAGCCAACTTTGACCCACTGCTTGGATGACATCACCATATGCAAATCCATCTGCGGCAGGCCTTCCCCCAGGAATGCTTGCACTAGTTGTTGCATTTGGTTTGTTGTTTGGGGGTGCTTCAGTATTAGGCAGCTTTCTGCCCTCCCATGTTCATCTGAAAATATATGTTCTCCCTGCAGTTGTTGTCCCCAGATGAGAGTTCCCTTGTGCTGCCTCAGTTGAATCTCCTTTACTTGACAGAGATGTGCATGAGCAGCGGCCCTCCCCAGCCCTATTCCAAATCATACTTATTTTGCATAGGAGATACCATGGTCATGAAGATTTTTCTCCCAGGGTGAGGTTCATTCATTGCATTTTGGGTATGCTGACCCCTGTGATTTCCCCAAATGTGGGAAACTCAACTGCATTATTTGTGGTAGTGGGGGACTGTGTTTGTGCTTTCCTCTGGTCAGCTCTAGTAAAAGTCAGATTTCTTTGTCTCACATTTTCCTCTAGCCTTGTTCTTCTTTCGAGAGTTCCCTTGTGCTGCCTTTGTTGGATCTCCTTCACTTTACAGGGGGGTACCCGAGCAGCGACCCTCCCCAGCTCTAGCCCAACTCCTACTTACCTGCCAGGTGAGATACTATGATCATTAAGGTGCTTCTCCCAGGGCAAGGCTCACCCATTGTACTCTGGGTGTGCTGCTCCTGCGATTTCCCCAAATGTGGGAAACTTGACTGCATAATTTGTGTTTCCCCTCGTCGGCTCTCGTATAATTCAGATCTCTTTGTCTCAGGTCTCTCTCCAGCCTAGTTTGCTGTCTGTTTCCACTTCTCTTTTCTTCAGCCGCTCCCTTCTATACCCTTGTGCACTATCCTGACTTCTCCTCCCGTCTGCTTACTTTGTGCCTTCCAATGCACAATGCAAACTACAGGTAGTGCTGCAGGGCCCACACCCTTTTACTTGCCTTACAGAGCAGCTCTGGAGCTGTTACAGTGCCCAGCTGCTGCAAGAAATCAGCTTGAATGCTTCAGGGGCTGGGGCATAGCCAACATCAGCCCCACACCGAAGGAGGGTGGAGGTGTTTAATGCAAACTAGGGGTCAGTCAAGCGCCGCAAAAGGCCACCATGCCCTGCACGCCCCTTTTCTGTTTTCATATGCAGATGAGGGTTGAAGCCAACTTTGACCCACTGCTTGGATGACATCACCATATGCAAATCCATCTGCGGCAGGCCTTCCCCCAGGAATGCTTGCACTAGTTGTTGCATTTGGTTTGTTGTTTGGGGGTGCTTCAGTATTAGGCAGCCTTCTGCTGCACCCTGCTTTGGTGTGGGGCTCATGTTGGCCATGCCCCATCCCCTGAAGCTTTCAAGCAGATTTCTTGCAGCAGCTGGGCACTGTAACAGCTCAAGAGCTGCTCTGTAAGGCAAGTAAAAGGGTGTGGGCCCTGCAGCACTACCTGTAGTTTGCATTGTGCATTGGAAGGCACAAAGTAAGCAGACGGGAGGAGAAGTCAGGATAGTGCACAAGGGTATAGAAGGGAGCGGCTGAAGAAAAGAGAAGTGGAAACAGACAGCAAACTAGGCTGGAGAGAGATCTGAGACAAAGAGATCTGAATTATACGATAGCCGACCAGGGGAAACACAAATTATGCAGTCAAGTTTCCCACATTTGGGGAAATCGCAGGGGCAGCACACCCAGAGTGCAATGGGTGAGCCTTGCCCTGGGAGAAGCACCTTCATGATCATAGTATCTCACCTGGCAGGTAAGTATGAGTTGGGCTAGAGCTGGGGAGGGTCGCTGCTCGGGCACCCCCCTGTTAAGTGAAGGAGATCCAACTGAGGCAGCACAAGGGAACTCTCAAAAGAAGAACAAGGCTAGAGGAAGATCTGAAACAAAGAAATCTGACTTTTACCAGAGCTGACCAGAAGAAAACACAAACACAGTCCCCCACTACCACAAATAAAGCAGTCGAGGTGAGGTTCATTCATTGCATTTTGGGTATGCTGACCCCTGTGATTTCCCCAAATGTGGGAAACTCGACTGCTTTATTTGTGGTAGTGGGGGACTGTGTTTGTGTTTTCTTCTGGTCAGCTCTGGTAAAAGTCAGATTTCTTTGTTTCAGATCTTCCTCTAGCCTTGTTCTTCTTTTGAGAGTTCCCTTGTGCTGCCTCAGTTGGATCTCCTTCACTTAACAGGGGGGTGCCCGAGCAGCGACCCTCCCCAGCTCTAGCCCAACTCCTACTTACCTGCCAGGTGAGATACTATGATCATGAAGGTGCTTCTCCCAGGGCAAGGCTCACCCATTGCACTCTGGGTGTGCAGCCCCTGCGATTTCCCCAAATGTGGGAAACTTGACTGCATAATTTGTGTTTCCCCTGGTCGGCTCTCGTATAATTCAGATCTCTTTGTCTCAGATCTCTCTCCAGCCTAGTTTGCTGTCTGTTTCCACTTCTCTTTTCTTCAGCCGCTCCCTTCTATACCCTTGTGCACTATCCTGACTTCTCCTCCCGTCTGCTTACTTTGTGCCTTCCAATGCACAATGCAAACTACAGGTAGTGCTGCAGGGCCCACACCCTTTTACTTGCCTTACAGAGCAGCTCTGGAGCTGTTACAGTGCCCAGCTGCTGCAAGAAATCTGCTTGAATGCTTCAGGGGATGGGACATGGCCAACATGAGCCCCACACCAAAGGAGGGTGGAGCAGAAGGCTGACTAATACTGAAGCACCCCCAAACAACAAACCAAATGCAACAACTAGTGCAAGCATTCCTGGGGGAAGGCCTGCCGCAGATGGATTTGCATATGGTGATGTCATCCAAGCAGTGGGTCAAAGTTGGCTTCAACCCTCGTCTGCATATGAAAACAGAAAAGGGGCGTGCAGGGCATGGTGGCCTTTTGCGGCGCTTGACCGACCCCTAGTTTGCATTAAACACCTCCACCCTCCTTCGGTGTGGGGCTCATGTTGGCTATGCCCCAGCCCCTGAAGCATTCAAGCTGATTTCTTGCAGCAGCTGGGCACTTTAACAGCTCCAGAGCTGCTCTGTAAGGCAAGTAAAAGGGTGTGGGCCCTGCAGCACTACCTGTAGTTTGCATTGTGCATTGGAAGGCACAAAGTAAGCAGACGGGAGGAGAAGTCAGGATAGTGCACAAGGGTATAGAAGGGAGCGGCTGAAGAAAAGAGAAGTGGAAACAGACAGCAAACTAGGCTGGAGAGAGACCTGAGACAAAGAGATCTGAATTATACGAGAGCCGACCAGGGGAAACACAAATTATGCAGTCAAGTTTCCCACATTTGGGGAAATCGCAGGAGCAGCACACCCAGAGTGCAATGGGTGAGCCTTGCCCTGGGAGAAGCACCTTCATGATCATAGTATCTCACCTGGCAGGTAAGTAGGAGTTGGGCTAGAGCTGGGGAGGGTCGCTGCTCGGGTACCCCCCTGTCAAGTGAAGGAGATCCAACTGAGGCAGCACAAGGGAACTCTCGAAAGAAGAACAAGGCAAGAGGAAAATCTGAGACAAAGAAATCTGACTTTTACCAGAGCTGACCAGAGGAAAGCACAAACACAGTCCCCCACTACCACAAATAATGCAGTTGAGTTTCCCACATTTGGGGAAATCACAGGGGTCAGCATACCCAAAATGCAATGAATGAACCTCACCCTGGGAGAACAATCTTCATGACCATGGTATCTCCTATGCAAAATAAGTATGATTTGGAATAGGGCTGGGGAGGGCCGCTGCTCATGCACATCTCTGTCAAGTAAAGGAGATTCAACTGAGGCAGCACAAGGGAACTCTCATCTGGGGACAACAACTGCAGGGAGAACACATATTTTCAGATGAACATGGGAGGGCAGAAGGCTGCCTAATACTGAAGCACCCCCAAACAACAAACCAAATGCAACAACTAGTGCAAGCATTCCTGGGGGAAGTTCTGCAGAAGACGGATTTGCATACGGTGATGTCATACAAGCAGTGGGTCAAAGTTGGCTTCAACCCTCATCTGCATATGAAAAGAGAAAAGGGGCGTGCAGGGCATGGCGGCCTTTTGCGGTGCTTGGATGACCCCTAGTTCGCATTAAACACCTCCACCCTCCTTTGGTGTGGGGCTCATGTTGGCTATGCCCCAGCCCCTGAAGCATTCAAGCTGATTTCTTGCAGCAGCTTGGCACTGCAACAGCTCCAGAGCTGCTCTGTAAGGCAAGTAAAAGGGTGTGGGCCCTGCAGCACTACCTGTAGTTTGCATTGTGCATTGGAAGGCACAAAGTAAGCAGACGGGAGGAGAAGTCAGGATAGTGCACAAGGGTATAGAAGGGAGCGGCTGAAGAAAAGAGAAGTGGAAACAGACAGCAAACTAGGCTGGAGAGAGACCTGAGACAAAGAGATCTGAATTATACGAGAGCCGACCAGGGGAAACACAAATTATGCAGTCAAGTTTCCCACATTTGGGGAAATCGCAGGAGCAGCACACCCAGAGTACAATGGGTGAGCCTTGCCCTGGGAGAAGCACCTTCATGATCATAGTATCTCACCTGGCAGGTAAGTAGGAGTTGGGCTAGAGCTGGGGAGGGTCGCTGCTCGGGTACCCCCCTGTAAAGTGAAGGAGATCCAACTGAGGCAGCACAAGGGAACTCTCGAAAGAAGAACAAGGCTAAAGGAAAATCTGAGACAAAGAAATCTGACTTTTACCAGAGCTGACCAGAGGAAAGCACAAACACAGTCTCCCACTACCACAAATAATGCAGTCAAGTTTCCCACATTTGGGGAAATCACAGGGGTCAGCATACCCAAAATGCAATGAATGAACCTCACCCTGGGAGAAAAATCTTCATGACCATGGTATCTCCTATGCAAAATAAGTATGATTTGGAATAGGGCTGGGGAGGGCCGCTGCTCATGCACATCTCTGTCAAGTAAAGGAGATTCAACTGAGGCAGCACAAGGGAACTCTCATCTTGGGACAACAACTGCAGGGAGAACATATATTTTCAGATGAACATGGGAGGGCAGAAGGCTGCCTAATACTGAAGCACCCCCAAACAACAAACCAAATGCAACAACTAGTGCAAGCATTCCTGGGGGAAGGCCTGCCGCAGATGGATTTGCATATGGTGATGTCATCCAAGCAGTGGGTCAAAGTTGGCTTCAACCCTCGTCTGCATATGAAAAGAGAAAAGGGGCGTGCAGGGCATGGTGGCCTTTTGCGGCGCTTGGCTGACCCCTAGTTTGCATTAAACACCTCCACCCTCCTTTGGTGTGGGGCTCATGTTGGCTATGCCCCAGCCCCTGAAGCATTCAAGCTGATTTCTTGCAGCAGCTGGGCACTGTAACAGCTCCAGAGCTGCTCTGTAAGGCAAGTAAAAGGGTCTGGGCCCTGCAGCACTACCTGTAGATCGCATTGTGCGTTGGAAGGCACAAAGTAAGCAGACAGGAGGAGAAGTCAGGATAGTGCGCAAGGGCATAGAAGGGAGCGGCTCAAGAAAAGAGAAGTGGAAACAGACAGCAAACTAGGCTGGAGAGAGACCTGAGACAAAGAGATCTGAATTATACGAGAGCCGACCAGGGGAAACACAAATTATGCAGTCAAGTTTCCCACATTTGGGGAAATCGCAGGGGCAGCACACCCAGAGTGCAATGGGTGAGCCTTGCCCTGGGAGAAGCACCTTCATGATCATAGTATCTCACCTGGCAGGTAAGTAGGAGTTGGGCTAGAGCTGGGGAGGGTCGCTGTTCGGGCACCCCCCTGTCAAGTGAAAGAGATCCAACTGAGGCAGCACAAGGGAACTCTCGAAAGAAGAACAAGGCTAGAGGAAGATCTGAGACAAAGAAATCTGACTTTTTCCAGAGCTGACCAGAGGAAAGCACAAACACAGTCCCCCACTACCACAAATAATGCAGTCGAGTTTCCCACATTTGGGGAAATCACAGGGGTCAGCATACCCAGAATGCAATGAATGAACCTCACCTTGGGAGAACAATCTTCATGACCATGGTATCGCCTATGCAAAATAAGTATGATTTGGGATAGGGCTGGGGAGGGCCGCTGCTCAGGCACATCTCTGTCAAGTAAAGGAGATTCAACTGAGGCAGCACAAGGGAACTCTCATCTGGGGACAACAACTGCAGGGAGAACACATATTTTCAGATGAACATGGGAGGGCAGAGGACTGCCTAATACTGAAGCACCCCCAAACAACAAACCAAATGCAACAACTAGTGCAAGCATTCCTGGGGGAAGGCCTGCCGCAGATGGATTTGCATATGGTGATGTCATCCAAGCAGTGGGTCAAAGTTGGCTTCAACCCTCGTCTGCATATGAAAAGAGAAAAGGGGCGTGCAGGGCATGGTGGCCTTTTGCGGCGCTTGGCTGACCCCTAGTTTGCATTAAACACCTCCACCCTCCTTTGGTGTGGGGCTCATGTTGGCTATGCCCCAGCCCCTGAAGCATTCAAGCTGATTTCTTGCAGCAGCTGGGCACTGTAACAGCTCCAGAGCTGCTCTGTAAGGCAAGTAAAAGGGTGTGGGCCCTGCAGCACTACCTGTAGTTCGCATTGTGCGTTGGAAGGCACAAAGTAAGCAGACAGGAGGAGAAGTCAGGATAGTGCGCAAGGGCATAGAAGTAAGCGGCTCAAGAAAAGAGAAGTGGAAACAGACAGCAAACTAGGCTGGAGAGAGACCTGAGACAAAGAGATCTGAATTATACGAGAGCCGACCAGGGGAAACACAAATTATACAGTCAAGTTTCCCACATTTGGGGAAATCGCAGGAGCAGCACACCCAGAGTGCAATGGGTTAGCCTTGCCCTGGGAGAAGCACCTTCATGATCATAGTATCTCACCTGGCAGGTAAGTAGGAGTTGGGCTAGAGCTGGGGAGGGTCGCTGCTAGGGTACCCCCCTGTAAAGTGAAGGAGATCCAATTAAGGCAGCACAAGGGAACTCTCGAAAGAAGAACAAGGCTAGAGGAAAATCTGAGACAAAGAAATCTGACTTTTACCAGAGCTGACCAGAGGAAAGCACAAACACAGTCCCCCACTACCACAAATAATGCAGTTGAGTTTCCCACATTTGGGGAAATCACAGGGGTCAGCATACCCAAAATGCAATGAATGAACCTCACCCTGGGAGAAAAATCTTCATGACCATGGTATCTCCTATGCAAAATAAGTATGATTTGGAATAGGGCTGGGGAGGGCCGCTGCTCATGCACATCTCTGTCAAGTAAAGGAGATTTAACTGAGGCAGCACAAGGGAACTCTCATCTGGGGACAACAACTGCAGGGAGAACACATATTTTCAGATGAACATGGGAGGGCAGAAGGCTGCCTAATACTGAAGCACCCCCAAACAACAAACCAAATGCAACAACTAGTGCAAGCATTCCAGGGGGAAGTTCTGCAGAAGACGGATTTGCATACGGTGATGTCATCCAAGCAGTGGGTCAAAGTTGGCTTCAACCCTCATCTGCATATGAAAAGAGAAAAGGGGCGTGCAGGGCATGGCGGCCTTTTGCGGTGCTTGGATGACCCCTAGTTCGCATTAAACACCTCCACCCTCCTTTGGTGTGGGGCTCATGTTGGCCATGCCCCATCCCCTGGAGCATTCAAGCTGATTTCTTGCAGCAGCTGGGCACTGTAACAGCTCCAGAGCTGCTCTGTAAGGCAAGTAAAAGGGTGTGGGCCCTGCAGCACTACCTGTAGTTTGCATTGTGCATTGGAAGGCACAAAGTAAGCAGACGGGAGGAGAAGTCAGGATAGTGCACAAGGGTATAGAAGGGAGCGGCTGAAGAAAAGAGAAGTGGAAACAGACAGCAAACTAGGCTGGAGAGAGACCTGAGACAAAGAGATCTGAATTATACGAGAGCCGACCAAGGGAAACACAAATTATGCAGTCAAGTTTCCCACATTTGGGGAAATCGCAGGGGCAGCACACCCAGAGTGCAATGGGTGAGCCTTGCCCTGGGAGAAGCACCTTCATGATCATAGTATCTCACCTGGCAGGTAAGTAGGAGTTGGGCTAGAGCTGGGGAGGGTCGCTGTTCGGGCACCCCCCTGTCAAGTGAAAGAGATCCAACTGAGGCAGCACAAGGGAACTCTCGAAAGAAGGACAAGGCTAGAGGAAGATCTGAGACAAAGAAATCTGACTTTTTCCAGAGCTGGCCAGAGGAAAGCACAAACACAGTCCCCCACTACCACAAATAATGCAGTCGAGTTTCCCACATTTGGGGAAATCACAGGGGTCAGCATACCCAGAATGCAATGAATGAACCTCACCCTGGGAGAACAATCTTCATGACCATGGTATCGCCTATGCAAAATAAGTATGATTTGGGATAGGGCTGGGGAGGGCCGCTGCTCAGGCACATCTCTGTCAAGTAAAGGAGTTTCAACTGAGGCAGCACAAGGGAACTCTCATCTGGGGACAACAACTGCAGGGAGAACACATATTTTCAGATGAACATGTGAGGGCAGAAGGCTGCCTAATACTGAAGCACCCCCAAACAACAAACCAAATGCAACAACTAGTGCAAGCATTCCTGGGGGAAGGCCTGCAGCAGATGGATTTGCATATGGTGATGTCATCCAAGCAGTGGGTCAAAGTTGGCTTCAACCCTCGTCTGCATATGAAAAGAGAAAAGGGGCGTGCAGGGCATGGCGGCCTTTTGCAGCGCTTGGATGACCCCTAGTTTGCATTACACACCTCCTCCCTCCTTCGGTGTGGGGCTCATGTTGGCTATGCCCCAGCCCCTGAAGCATTAAAGCTGATTTCTTGCAGCAGCTGGGCACTGTAACTGCTCCAGAGCTACTCTGTAAGGCAAGTAAAAGGGTGTGGGCCCTGCAGCACTACCTGTAGTTCGCATTGTGCGTTGGAAGGCACGAAGTAAGCAGACGGGAGAAGTCAGGATAGTGCGCAAGGGCATAGAAGGGAGCGGCTCAAGAAAAGAGAAGTGGAAACAGACAGCAAACTAGGCTGGAGAGAGACCTGAGACAAAGAGATCTGAATTATACGAGAGCCGACGAGGGGAAACACAAATTATGCAGTCAAGTTTCCCACATTTGGGGAAATCGCAGGAGCAGCACACCCAGAGTGCAATGGTTGAGCCTTGCCCTGGGAGAAGCACCTTCATGATCATAGTATCTCACCTGGCAGGTAAGTAGGAGTTGGGCTAGAGCTGGGGAGGGTCGCTGCTCGGGTTCCCCCCTGTGAAGTGAAGGAGATCCAACTGAAGCAGCACCAGGGAACTCTCGAAAGAAGAACAAGGCTAGAGGAAGATCTGAGACAAAGAAATCTGACTTTTACCAGAGCTGACCAGAGGAAAGCACAAACACAGTCCCCCACTACCACAAATAATGCAGTCGAGTTTCCCACATTTGGGAAAATCACAGGGGTCAGCATACCCAGAATGCAATGAATGAACCTAACCCTGGGAGAACAATCTTCATGACCATGGTATCTCCTATGCAAAATAAGTATGATTTGGGATAGGGCTGGTGAGGGCCGCTGCTCAGGCACATCTCTGTCAAGTAAAGGAGATTCAACTGAGGCAGCACAAGGGAACTCTCATCTGGGGACAACAACTGCAGGGAGACCACATCTTTTCAGATGAACATGGGAGGGCGGAAGGCTGCCTAATACTGAAGCACCATCAAATATCAAACCATGGCCCTCATTCCGAGTTGATAACTCGCAAGGCGATTTTAGCAGAGTTACACACGCTAAGCCGCCGCCTACTGGGAGTGAATCTTAGCTTCTTAAAATTGCGACCGATGTATTCGCAATATTGCGATTACAAACTACTTAGCAGTTTCAGAGTAGCTTCAGACTTACTCTGCATCTGCGATCAGTTCAGTGCTTGTCGTTCCTGGTTTGACGTCACAAACACTCCCAGAGTTCGCCCAGACACTCCCCCGTTTCTCCGGCCACTCCTGCGTTTTTTCCGGAAACTGTAGCGTTTTTTCCCACACGCCCATAAAACGGCCTGTTTCCGCCCAGTAACACCCATTTCCTGTCAATCACATTACGATCGCCGGAGCGAAGAAAAATCCGTGAGTAAAAATACTTTCTTCATTGTAAAATTACTTGGCGCAGTCGCAGTGCGAATATTGCGCATGCGTACTAAGCAGAATTTCACTGCGATGCGATGAAATTTACAGAGCGAACAACTCGGAATGAGGGCCCATATGCAACAACTAGTACAAGCACTCCTGGGGGAAGGTCTGCAGCAGACGGATTTGCATACGGTGATGTAAATCCAAGCAGTGGGCCAAAGTTGACTGGAACCCTCATCTGCATATGAAAAGAGAAAAGGGGCATGCAGGGCATGGCGGCCTTTTGCAGTGCTTGGATGACCCCTAGTTCGCATTAAACACCCCCACCCTCCTTTGGTGTGGGGCTCATGTTGGCCATGCCCCATCCCCTGATGCATTCAAGCTGATTTCTTGCAGCAGCTGGGCACTGTAACAGCTCCAGAGCTGTTCTGTAAGGCAAGTAAAAGTGTGTGGGCCCTGCAGCACCACCTGTTGTTCGCATTGTGCGTTGGAAGGCACAAATTAAGCAGACGGGAGGAGAAGTCAGGATAGTGCGCAAGGGCATTCTTTTCTCTTAGTCCGGGGGCAAGGCTTCAAAATGGGGTCTGCAACGGAGGAGACACAGGGGGCGTGGTCACAGCAGCTTTTCTCTACAGTCTGCACCAGCAGGAGCCTACACCATTTTTTATGATCACGCTGAACTGCAGTGCGACTGCAATTACAGCATGGTCAAGAAGGGAGGCGTCATGCTGGGTGGCCATGCCCTGTCACTGTGCAGGAGCCAGCACCGCTCACACACTAGTCCCCGGGTGCAGCCCCCAACCCCCGGGACACCCGGAGCAACAAAATGTAGATTCAGGCCACCAGGCCACGCCCCTACCTATGAAACCATGCCTCCTTTTTACCATTGCGCTGTTTATCTGCGCGCACTGCATTACAATCTCCCTCGCCACCTCTCTGGGTGTCACCAGTGATAGTGACACCTCTGTCATGCTTGTAGCAGCTGGTCCTAAGATCTACGCCTCAAGCCCTGAGTGTTTGCCCTTGTGACTTGTTGATCATCATAGCGAAGCAGATGCTTACAGAAAACTGCAGGGGCTTAGATTGAAAATAAAAACAATTGATGGGTATAAGGTAGAGAGGAGTGGGTTCGGTTCTCCGAGAACCGAATTCCCCACGAACTCCACGTGGTTTACATTGGTCCGAGGCAGGCTCGGTTGTTCCTGCCTGACTCGGAAAACCTGAACAAGGGAAAATGTCATCATCCCGCTGTCAGATTCTCGTGAGATTCGGATTCCATATAAAGAGCTGCGCGTTGCTGCCATTTTTACTCGTGCATTGAAGAGAGAGCGGAGAGGACGTGGCTATGTTCTCTCAGTGGAAATCTCAATATCAGTGCTCAGTATCAGTGGTTACTTATTGCTGCTCAGTAATACTAGTAGTGTGTCTCTCCTGCTCAGTGTCAGTTCTCAGTAGTATCCTCATCAGTGCTCAGTATCACTGCTCATTGTCTTGTGCTGCATTGTGGTGCTCAGCATACTACAGTACATTACTAATAGTCCAGTGCTGCATCTTGCTGCTCAGTGTCAGTTCTAGTATCCTCATCAGTGCTCACTATCACTGCTCATTGCATTGTGGTGTTCTGTATACTACAGTAACATAGTAATATAGTATATATAGAGGAGCGGGTTCGGTTCTCCGAGAACCGAATTCCCGACGAACTCCACGTGGTTTACACTGGTCCGAGGCAGGCTCGGTTGTTCCTGCCTGACTCGGAAAACCTGAACAAGGGAAAATGTCATCATCCCGCTGTCGGATTCTCGCGAGATTCGGATTCCATATAAAGAGCTGCGCGTTGCCGCCATTTTTACTCGTGCATTGAAGAGAGAGCGGAGAGGATGTGGCTATGTTCTCTCAGTGGAAATCTCAATATCAGTGCTCAGTATCAGTGGTTACTTATTGCTGCTCAGTAATACTAGTAGTGTGTCTCTCCTGCTCAGTGTCAGTTCTCAGTAGTATCCTCATCAGTGCTCAGTATCACTGCTCATTGTCTTGTGCTGCATTGTGGTGCTCAGCATACTACAGTACATTACTAATAGTCCAGTGCTGCATCTTGCTGCTCAGTGTCAGTTCTAGTATCCTCATCAGTGCTCACTATCACTGCTCATTACATTGTGGTGTTCTGTATACTACAGTAACATAGTAATATAGTAACATATGGTAACATAGTTTTTGAGGTTGAATAGAGGCAAATTGCCCATCGTGTTCAACCTGTTTTAAGTTGTGATGATTCTACATACTTGCTGAATAATGTTTTATGACTAGTTAGCTACTATAACTCATGTTACCCCCGGATTAACCATGTTGATATTTTAAGTATTATAACCTTGGATAGCTTTTTCATTCAGAAATGTATCCATTCCTTTTTTAAATCCAATTACAGAGTCCGCCATTACCACCTTCCCTGGCAGGGAATTCCACATCCTGATTGCCCTAACAGTGAAGATCATAGTATCTCACCTGGCAGGTAAGTAGGAGTTGGGCTAGAGCTGTGGAGGATTGCTGCTCGGGCACCCCCTGTCAAGTGAAGGAGATCCAACTGAGGCAGCACAAGGGAACTCTCGAAAGAAGAACAAGGCTAGAGGAAGATCTGAGACAAAGAAATCTGACTTTTACCAGAGCTGACCAGAGGAAAGCACAAACACAGTCCCCCACTACCACAAATAATGCAGTCGAGTTTCCCACATTTGGGGAAATCACAGGGGTCAGCATACCCAGAATGCAATGAATGAACCTCACCTTGGGAGAACAATCTTCATGACCATGGTATCGCCTATGCAAAATAAGTATGATTTGGGATAGGGCTGGGGAGGGCCGCTGCTCAGGCACATCTCTGTCAAGTAAAGGAGTTTCAACTGAGGCAGCACAAGGGAACTCTCATCTGGGGACAACAACTGCAGGGAGAACACATATTTTCAGATGAACATGGGAGGGCAGAAGGCTGCCTAATACTGAAGCACCCCCAAACAACAAACCAAATGCAACTACTAGTGCAAGCATTCCTGGGGGAAGGCCTGCAGCAGACGGATTTGCATATGGTGATGTCATCCAAGCAGTGGGTCAAAGTTGGCTTCAACCCTCGTCTGCATATGAAAATAAAAAAGGGGTGTGCAGGGCATGGCTGCCTTTTGCGGCGCTTGGATGACCCCTAGTTCGCATTAAACACCTCCACCCTCCTTCGGTGTGGGGCTCATGTTGGCTATGCCCCAGCCCCTGAAGCATTCAAGCTGATTTCTTGCAGCAGCTGGGCACTGTAACAGCTCCAGAGCTGCTCTGTAAAGCAAGTAAAAGGGTGTGGGCCCTGCAGCACTACCTGTAGTTTGCATTGTGCGTTGGAAGGCACAAAGTAAGCAGACGGGGAAGTCAGGATAGTGCACAAGGGCATAGAAGGGAGCGGCTGAAGAAAAGAGAAGTGGAAACAGACAGCAAACTAGGCTGGAGAGAGACCTGAGACAAAGAGATCTGAATTATACGAGAGCCGACCAGGGGAAACACAAATTATGCAGTCAAGTTTCCCACATTTGGGGAAATCGCAGGGGCAGCACACCCAGAGTGCAATGGGTGAGCCTTGCCCTGGGAGAAGCACCTTCATGATCATAGTATCTCACCTGGCAGGTAAGTAGGAGTTGGGCTAGAGCTGGGGAGGGTCTCTGCTCGGGCACCCCCCTGTCAAGTGAAGGAGATCCAACTGAGGCAGCACAAGGGAACTCTCAAAAGAAGAACAAGGCTCTGAAACAAAGAAATCTGACTTTTACCAGAGCTGACCAGAGGAAAACACAAACACAGTCCCCCACTACCACAAATAAAGCAGTCGAGTTTCCCACATTTGGGGAAATCACAGGGGTCAGCATACCCAGAATGCAATGAATGAACCTCACCCTGGGAGAATAATCTTCATGACCATGGTATCTCCTATGCAAAATAAGTATGATTTGGGATAGAGCTGGGGAGGGCCGCTGCTCAGGCACATCTCTGTCAAGTTAAGGAGATTCAACTGAGGCAGCACAAGGGAACTCTCATCTAGGGACAACAACTGCAGGGAGAACACATATTTTCAGATGAACATGGGAGGGCAGAAGGCTGCCTAATACTGAAGCACCCCCAAACAACAAACCAAATGCAACAACTAGTGCAAGCATTCCTGGGGGAAGGCCTGCCGCAGATGGATTTGCATATGGTGATGTCATCCAAGCAGTGGGTCAAAGTTGGCTTCAACCCTCGTCTGCATATGAAAACAGAAAAGGGGCGTGCAGGGCTTGGTGGCCTTTTGCTGCGCTTGTCTGACCCCTAGTTTGCATTAAACACCTCCACCCTCCTTCGGTGTGGGGCTCATGTTGGCTATGCCCCAGCCCCTGAAGCATTCAAGCTGATTTCTTGCAGCAGCTTGGCACTGCAACAGCTCCAGAGCTGCTCTGTAAGGCAAGTAAAAGGGTGTGGGCCCTGCAGCACTACCTGTAGTTTGCATTGTGCATTGGAAGGCACAAAGTAAGCAGACGGGAGGAGAAGTCAGGATAGTGCACAAGGGTATAGAAGGGAGCGGCTGAAGAAAAGAGAAGTGGAAACAGACAGCAAACTAGGCTGGAGAGAGACCTGAGACAAAGAGATCTGAATTATACGAGAGCCGACCAGGGGAAACACAAATTATGCAGTCAAGTTTCCCACATTTGGGGAAATCGCAGGGGCAGCACACCCAGAGTGCAATGGGTGAGCCTTGCCCTGGGAGAAGCACCTTCATAATCATAGTATCTCACCTGGCAGGTAAGTAGGAGTTGGGCTAGAGCTGGGGAGGGTCGCTGCTCGGGCACCCCCCTGTAAAGTGAAGGAGATCCAACTGAGGCAGCACAAGGGAACTCTCGAAAGAAGAACAAGGCTAAAGGAAAATCTGAGACAAAGAAATCTGACTTTTACCAGAGCTGACCAGAGGAAAGCACAAACACAGTCTCCCACTACCACAAATAATGCAGTCAAGTTTCCCACATTTGGGGAAATCACAGGGGTCAGCATACCCAAAATGCAATGAATGAACCTCACCCTGGGAGAAAAATCTTCATGACCATGGTATCTCCTATGCAAAATAAGTATGATTTGGAATAGGGCTGGGGAGGGCCGCTGCTCATGCACATCTCTGTCAAGTAAAGGAGATTCAACTGAGGCAGCACAAGGGAACTCTCATCTTGGGACAACAACTGCAGGGAGAACATATATTTTCAGATGAACATGGGATGGCAGAAGGCTGCCTAATACTGAAGCACCCCCAAACAACAAACCAAATGCAACAACTAGTGCAAGCATTCCTGGGGGAAGGCCTGCCGCAGAGGGATTTGCATATGGTGATGTCATCCAAGCAGTGGGTCAAAGTTGGCTTCAACCCTCGTCTGCATATGAAAAGAGAAAAGGGGCGTGCAGGGCATGGTGGCCTTTTGCGGCGCTTGGCTGACCCCTAGTTTGCATTAAACACATCCACCCTCCTTTGGTGTGGGGCTCATGTTGGCTATGCCCCAGCCCCTGAAGCATTCAAGCTGATTTCTTGCAGCAGCTGGGCACTGTAACAGCTCCAGAGCTGCTCTGTAAGGCAAGTAAAAGGGTCTGGGCCCTGCAGCACTACCTGTAGATCGCATTGTGCGTTGGAAGGCACAAAGTAAGCAGACAGGAGGAGAAGTCAGGATAGTGCGCAAGGGCATAGAAGGGAGCGGCTCAAGAAAAGAGAAGTGGAAACAGACAGCAAACTAGGCTGGAGAGAGACCTGAGACAAAGAGATCTGAATTATACGAGAGCCGACCAGGGGAAACACAAATTATGCAGTCAAGTTTCCCACATTTGGGGAAATCGCAGGGGCAGCACACCCAGAGTGCAATGGGTGAGCCTTGCCCTGGGAGAAGCACCTTCATAATCATAGTATCTCACCTGGCAGGTAAGTAGGAGTTGGGCTAGAGCTGGGGAGGGTCGCTGTTCGGGCACCCCCCTGTCAAGTGAAAGAGATCCAACTGAGGTAGCACAAGGGAACTCTCGAAAGAAGAACAAGGCTAGAGGAAGATCTGAGACAAAGAAATCTGACTTTTTCCAGAGCTGACCAGAGGAAAGCACAAACACAGTCCCCCACTACCACAAATAATGCTGTCGAGTTTCCCACATTTGGGGAAATCACAGGGGTCAGCATACCCAGAATGCAATGAATGAACCTCACCTTGGGAGAACAATCTTCATGACCATGGTATCGCCTATGCAAAATAAGTATGATTTGGGATAGGGCTGGGGAGGGCCGCTGCTCAGGCACATCTCTGTCAAGTAAAGGAGATTCAACTGAGGCAGCACAAGGGAACTCTCATCTGGGGACAACAACTGCAGGGAGAACACATATTTTCTGATGAACATGTGAGGGCAGAAGGCTGCCTAATACTGAAGCACCCCCAAACAACAAACCAAATGCAACAACTAGTGCAAGCATTCCTGGGGGAAGGCCTGCAGCAGATGGATTTGCATATGGTGATGTCATCCAAGCAGTGGGTCAAAGTTGGCTTCAACCCTCGTCTGCATATGAAAAGAGAAAAGGGGCGTGCAGGGCATGGCGGCCTTTTGCAGCGCTTGGATGACCCCTAGTTCGCATTACACACCTCCACCCTCCTTCGGTGTGGGGCTCATGTTGGCTATGCCCCAGCCCCTGAAGCATTCAAGCTGATTTCTTGCAGCAGCTGGGCACTGTAACTGCTCCAGAGCTACTCTGTAAGGCAAGTAAAAGGGTGTGGACCCTGCAGCACTACCTGTAGTTCGCATTGTGCGTTGGAAGGCACGAAGTAAGCAGACGGGAGAAGTCAGGATAGTGCGCAAGGGCATAGAAGGGAGCGGCTCAAGAAAAGAGAAGTGGAAACAGACAGCAAACTAGGCTGGAGAGAGACCTGAGACAAAGAGATCTGAATTATACGAGAGCCGACGAGGGGAAACACAAATTATGCAGTCAAGTTTCCCACATTTTGGGGAAATCGCAGGAGCAGCACACCCAGAGTGCAATGGTTGAGCCTTGCCCTGGGAGAAGCACCTTCATGATCATAGTATCTCACCTGGCAGGTAAGTAGGAGTTGGGCTAGAGCTGGGGAGGGTCGCTGCTCGGGTTCCCCCCTGTGAAGTGAAGGAGATCCAACTGAGGCAGCACCAGGGAACTCTTGAAAGAAGAACAAGGCTAGAGGAAGATCTGAGACAAAGAAATCTGACTTTTACCAGAGCTGACCAGAGGAAAGCACAAACACAGTCTCCCACTACCACAAATAATGCAGTCAAGTTTCCCACATTTGGGGAAATCACAGGGGTCAGCATACCCAAAATGCAATGAATGAACCTCACCCTGGGAGAAAAATCTTCATGACCATGGTATCTCCTATGCAAAATAAGTATGATTTGGAATAGGGCTGGGGAGGGCCGCTGCTCATGCACATCTCTGTCAAGTAAAGGAGATTCAACTGAGGCAGCACAAGGGAACTCTCATCTTGGGACAACAACTGCAGGGAGAACATATATTTTCAGATGAACATGGGAGGGCAGAAGACTGCCTAATACTGAAGCACCCCCAAACAACAAACCAAATGCAACAACTAGTGCAAGCATTCCTGGGGGAAGGCCTGCCGCAGATGGATTTGCATATGGTGATGTCATCCAAGCAGTGGGTCAAAGTTGGCTTCAACCCTCGTCTGCATATGAAAAGAGAAAAGGGGCGTGCAGGGCATGGTGGCCTTTTGCGGCACTTGGCTGACCCCTAGTTTGCATTAAACACCTCCACCCTCCTTTGGTGTGGGGCTCATGTTGGCTATGCCCCAGCCCCTGAAGCATTCAAGCTGATTTCTTGCAGCAGCTGGGCACTGTAACAGCTCCAGAGCTGCTCTGTAAGGCAAGTAAAAGGGTGTGGGCCCTGCAGCACTACCTGTAGTTCGCATTGTGCGTTGGAAGGCACAAAGTAAGCAGACAGGAGGAGAAGTCAGGATAGTGCGCAAGGGCATAGAAGGGAGCGGCTCAAGAAAAGAGAAGTGGAAACAGACAGCAAACTAGGCTGGAGAGAGACCTGAGACAAAGAGATCTGAATTATACGAGAGCCGACCAGGGGAAACACAAATTATACAGTCAAGTTTCCCACATTTGGGGAAATCGCAGGAGCAGCACACCCAGAGTGCAATGGGTTAGCCTTGCCCTGGGAGAAGCACCTTCATGATCATAGTATCTCACCTGGCAGGTAAGTAGGAGTTGGGCTAGAGCTGGGGAGGGTCGCTGCTCGGGTACCCCCCTGTAAAGTGAAGGAGATCCAACTAAGGCAGCACAAGGGAACTCTCGAAAGAAGAACAAGGCTAGAGGAAAATCTGAGACAAAGAAATCTGACTTTTACCAGAGCTGACCAGAGGAAAGCACAAACACAGTCCCCCACTACCACAAATAATGCAGCTGAGTTTCCCACATTTGGGGAAATCACAGGGGTCAGCATACCCAAAATGCAATGAATGAACCTCACCCTGGGAGAAAAATCTTCATGACCATGGTATCTCCTATGCAAAATAAGTATGATTTGGAATAGGGCTGGGGAGGGCCGCTGCTCATGCACATCTCTGTCAAGTAAAGGAGATTTAACTGAGGCAGCACAAGGGAACTCTCATCTGGGGACAACAACTGCAGGGAGAACACATATTTTCAGATGAACATGGGAGGGCAGAAGGCTGCCTAATACTGAAGCACCCCCAAACAACAAACCAAATGCAACAACTAGTGCAAGCATTCCTGGGGGAAGTTCTGCAGAAGACGGATTTGCATACGGTGATGTCATCCAAGCAGTGGGTCAAAGTTGGCTTCAACCCTCATCTGCATATGAAAAGAGAAAAGGGGCGTGCAGGGCATGGCGGCCTTTTGCGGTGCTTGGATGACCCCTAGTTCGCATTAAACACCTCCACCCTCCTTTGGTGTGGGGCTCATGTTGGCCATGCCCCATCCCCTGAAGCATTCAAGCTGATTTCTTGCAGCAGCTGGGCACTGTAACAGCTCCAGAGCTGCTCTGTAAGGCAAGTAAAAGGGTGTGGGCCCTGCAGCACTACCTGTAGTTTGCATTGTGCATTGGAAGGCACAAAGTAAGCAGACGGGAGGAGAAGTCAGGATAGTGCACAAGGGTATAGAAGGGAGCGGCTGAAGAAAAGAGAAGTGGAAACAGACAGCAAACTAGGCTGGAGAGAGACCTGAGACAAAGAGATCTGAATTATACGAGAGCCGACCAAGGGAAACACAAATTATGCAGTCAAGTTTCCCACATTTGGGGAAATCGCAGGGGCAGCACACCCAGAGTGCAATGGGTGAGCCTTGCCCTGGGAGAAGCACCTTCATGATCATAGTATCTCACCTGGCAGGTAAGTAGGAGTTGGGCTAGAGCTGGGGAGGGTCGCTGTTCGGGCACCCCCCTGTCAAGTGAAAGAGATCCAACTGAGGCAGCACAAGGGAACTCTCGAAAGAAGAACAAGGCTAGAGGAAGATCTGAGACAAAGAAATCTGACTTTTTCCAGAGCTGGCCAGAGGAAAGCACAAACACAGTCCCCCACTACCACAAATAATGCAGTCGAGTTTCCCACATTTGGGGAAATCACAGGGGTCAGCATACCCAGAATGCAATGAATGAACCTCACCCTGGGAGAACAATCTTCATGACCATGGTATCGCCTATGCAAAATAAGTATGATTTGGGATAGGGCTGGGGAGGGCCGCTTCTCAGGCACATCTCTGTCAAGTAAAGGAGATTCAACTGAGGCAGCACAAGGGAACTCTCATCTGGGGACAACAACTGCAGGGAGAACACATATTTTCAGATGAACATGTGAGGGCAGAAGGCTGCCTAATACTGAAGCACCCCCAAACAACAAACCAAATGCAACAACTAGTGCAAGCATTCCTGGGGGAAGGCCTGCAGCAGATGGATTTGCATATGGTGATGTCATCCAAGCAGTGGGTCAAAGTTGGCTTCAACCCTCGTCTGCATATGAAAAGAGAAAAGGGGCGTGCAGGGCATGGCGGCCTTTTGCAGCGCTTGGATGACCCCTAGTTTGCATTACACACCTCCTCCCTCCTTCGGTGTGGGGCTCATGTTGGCTATGCCCCAGCCCCTGAAGCATTCAAGCTGATTTCTTGCAGCAGCTGGGCACTGTAACTGCTCCAGAGCTACTCTGTAAGGCAAGTAAAAGGGTGTGGGCCCTGCAGCACTACCTGTAGTTCGCATTGTGCATTGGAAGGCACGAAGTAAGCAGACGGGAGAAGTCAGGATAGTGCGCAAGGGCATAGAAGGGAGCGGCTCAAGAAAAGAGAAGTGGAAACAGACAGCAAACTAGGCTGGAGAGAGACCTGAGACAAAGAGATCTGAATTATACGAGAGCCGACGAGGGGAAACACAAATTATGCAGTCAAGTTTCCCACATTTGGGGAAATCGCAAGAGCAGCACACCCAGAGTGCAATGGTTGAGCCTTGCCCTGGGAGAAGCACCTTCATGATCATAGTATCTCACCTGGCAGGTAAGTAGGAGTTGGGCTAGAGCTGGGGAGGGTCGCTGCTCGGGTTCCCCCCTGTGAAGTGAAGGAGATCCAACTGAAGCAGCACCAGGGAACTCTCGAAAGAAGAACAAGGCTAGAGGAAGATCTGAGACAAAGAAATCTGACTTTTACCAGAGCTGACCAGAGGAAAGCACAAACACAGTCCCCCACTACCACAAATAATGCAGTCGAGTTTCCCACATTTGGGAAAATCACAGGGGTCAGCATACCCAGAATGCAATGAATGAACCTCACCCTGGGAGAACAATCTTCATGACCATGGTATCTCCTATGCAAAATAAGTATGATTTGGGATAGGGCTGGTGAGGGCCGCTGCTCAGGCACATCTCTGTCAAGTAAAGGAGATTCAACTGAGGCAGCACAAGGGAACTCTCATCTTGGGACAACAACTGCAGGGAGACCACATCTTTTCAGATGAACATGGGAGGGCGGAAGGCAGCCTAATACTGAAGCACCATCAAATATCAAACCATGGCCCTCATTCCGAGTTGATCGCTCGCAAGGCGATTTTAGCAGAGTTACACACGCTAAGCCGCCGCCTACTGGGAGTGAATCTTAGCTTCTTAAAATTGCGACCGATGTATTCGCAATATTGCGATTACAAACTACTTAGCAGTTTCAGAGTAGCTTCAGACTTACTCGGCATCTGCGATCAGTTCAGTGCTTGTCGTTCCTGGTTTGACGTCACAAACACTCCCAGAGTTCGCCCAGACACTCCCCCGTTTCTCCGGCCACTCCTGCGTTTTTTCCGGAAACTGTAGCGTTTTTTCCCACACGCCCATAAAACGGCCTGTTTCCGCCCAGTAACACCCATTTCCTGTCAATCACATTACGATCGCCGGAGCGAAGAAAAAGCCGTGAGTAAAAATACTTTCTTCATTGTAAAATTACTTGGCGCAGTCGCAGTGCGAATATTGCGCATGCGTACTAAGCAGAATTTCACTGCGATGCGATGAAATTTACAGAGCGAACGACTCGGAATGAGGGCCCATATGCAACAACTAGTACAAGCACTCCTGGGGGAAGGTCTGCAGCAGACGGATTTGCATACGGTGATGTAAATCCAAGCAGTGGGCCAAAGTTGACTGGAACCCTCATCTGCATATGAAAAGAGAAAAGGGGCATGCAGGGCATGGCGGCCTTTTGCAGTGCTTGGATGACCCCTAGTTCGCATTAAACACCTCCACCCTCCTTTGGTGTGGGGCTCATGTTGGCCATGCCCCATCCCCTGATGCATTCAAGCTGATTTCTTGCAGCAGCTGGGCACTGTAACAGCTCCAGAGCTGTTCTGTAAGGCAAGTAAAAGGGTGTGGGCCCTGCAGCACCACCTCTTGTTCGCATTGTGCGTTGGAAGGCACAAATTAAGCAGACGGGAGGAGAAGTCAGGATAGTGCGCAAGGGCATTCTTTTCTCTTAGTCCGGGGGCAAGGCTTCAAAATGGGGTCTGCAACGGAGGAGACACAGGGGGCGTGGTCACAGCAGCTTTTCTCTACAGTCTGCACCAGCAGGAGCCTACACCATTTTTTATGATCACGCTGAACTGCAGTGCGACTGCAATTACAGCATGGTCAAGAAGGGAGGCGTCATGCTGGGTGGCCATGCCCTGTCACTGTGCAGGAGCCAGCACCGCTCACACACTAGTCCCCGGGTGCAGCCCCCAACCCCCGGGACACCCGGAGCAACAAAATGTAGATTCAGGCCACCAGGCCACGCCCCTACCTATGAAACCATGCCTCCTTTTTACCATTGCGCTGTTTATCTGCGCGCACTGCATTACAATCTCCCTCGCCACCTCTCTGGGTGTCACCAGTGATAGTGACACCTCTGCCATGCTTGTAGCAGCTGGTCCTAAGATCTACGCCTCAAGCCCTGAGTGTTTGCCCTTGTGACTTGTTGATCATCATAGCGAAGCAGATGCTTACAGAAAACTGCAGGGGCTTAGATTGAAAATAAAAACAATTGATGGGTATAAGGTAGAGAGGAGCGGGTTCGGTTCTCCGAGAACCGAATTCCCCACGAACTCCACGTGGTTTACATTGGTCCGAGGCAGGCTCGGTTGTTCCTGCCTGACTCGGAAAACCTGAACAAGGGAAAATGTCATCATCCCGCTGTCAGATTCTCGTGAGATTCGGATTCCATATAAAGAGCTGCGCGTTGCTGCCATTTTTACTCGTGCATTGAAGAGAGAGCGGAGAGGACGTGGCTATGTTCTCTCAGTGGAAATCTCAATATCAGTGCTCAGTATCAGTGGTTACTTATTGCTGCTCAGTAATACTAGTAGTGTGTCTCTCCTGCTCAGTGTCAGTTCTCAGTAGTATCCTCATCAGTGCTCAGTATCACTGCTCATTGTCTTGTGCTGCATTGTGGTGCTCAGCATACTACAGTACATTACTAATAGTCCAGTGCTGCATCTTGCTGCTCAGTGTCAGTTCTAGTATCCTCATCAGTGCTCACTATCACTGCTCATTGCATTGTGGTGTTCTGTATACTACAGTAACATAGTAATATAGTATATATAGAGGAGCGGGTTCGGTTCTCCGAGAACCGAATTCCCGACGAACTCCACGTGGTTTACATTGGTCCGAGGCAGGCTCGGTTGTTCCCGCCTGACTCGGAAAACCTGAACAAGGGAAAATGTCATCATCCCGCTGTCGGATTCTCGCGAGATTCGGATTCCATATAAAGAGCTGCGCGTTGCCGCCATTTTTACTCGTGCATTGAAGAGAGAGCGGAGAGGACGTGGCTATGTTCTCTCAGTGGAAATCTCAATATCAGTGCTCAGTATCAGTGGTTACTTATTGCTGCTCAGTAATACTAGTAGTGTGTCTCTCCTGCTCAGTGTCAGTTCTCAGTAGTATCCTCATCAGTGCTCAGTATCACTGCTCATTGTCTTGTGCTGCATTGTGGTGCTCAGCATACTACAGTACATTACTAATAGTCCAGTGCTGCATCTTGCTGCTCAGTGTCAGTTCTAGTATCCTCATCAGTGCTCACTATCACTGCTCATTACATTGTGGTGTTCTGTATACTACAGTAACATAGTAATATAGTAACATATGGTAACATAGTTTTTGAGGTTGAATAGAGGCAAATTGCCCATCGTGTTCAACCTGTTTTAAGTTGTGATGATTCTACATACTTGCTGAATAATGTTTTATGACTAGTTAGCTACTATAACTCATGTTACCCCCGGATTAACCATGTTGATATTTTAAGTATTATAACCTTGGATAGCTTTTTCATTCAGAAATGTATCCATTCCTTTTTTAAATCCAATTACAGAGTCCGCCATTACCACCTTCCCTGGCAGGGAATTCCACATCCTGATTGCCCTAACAGTGAAGATCATAGTATCTCACCTGGCAGGTAAGTAGGAGTTGGGCTAGAGCTGTGGAGGATTGCTGCTCGGGCACCCCCTGTCAAGTGAAGGAGATCCAACTGAGGCAGCACAAGGGAACTCTCGAAAGAAGAACAAGGCTAGAGGAAGATCTGAGACAAAGAAATCTGACTTTTACCAGAGCTGACCAGAGGAAAGCACAAACACAGTCCCCCACTACCACAAATAATGCAGTCGAGTTTCCCACATTTGGGGAAATCACAGGGGTCAGCATACCCAGAGTGCAATGAATGAACCTCACCCTGGGAGAACAATCTTCATGACCATGGTATCTCCTATGCAAAATAAGTATGATTTGGGATAGGGCTGGGGAGGGCCGCTGCTCAGGCACATCTCTGTCAAGTAAAGGAGATTCAACTGCGGCAGCACAAGGGAACTCTCATCTGGGGACAACAACTGCAGGGAGAACACATATTTTCAGATGAACATGGGAGGGCAGAAGGCTGCCTAATACTGAAGCACCCCCAAACAACAAACCAAATGCAACTACTAGTGCAAGCATTCCTGGGGGAAGGCCTGCAGCAGATGGATTTGCATATGGTGATGTCATCCAAGCAGTGGGTCAAAGTTGGATTCAACCCTCGTCTGCATATGAAAATAAAAAAGGGGTGTGCAGGGCATGGCTGCCTTTTGCGGCGCTTGGATGACCCCTAGTTCGCATTAAACACCTCCACCCTCCTTCGGTGTGGGGCTCATGTTGGCTATGCCCCAGCCCCTGAAGCATTCAAGCTGATTTCTTGCAGCAGCTGGGCACTGTAACAGCTCCAGAGCTGCTCTGTAAAGCAAGTAAAAGGGTGTGGGCCCTGCAGCACTACCTGTAGTTTGCATTGTGCATTGGAAGGCACAAAGTAAGCAGACGGGAGAAGTAAGGATAGTGCGCAAGGCCATAGAATGGAGCGGCTTAAGAAAAGAGAAGTGGAAACAGACAGCAAACTAGGCTGGAGAGAGACCTGAGACAAAGAGATCTGAATTATACGAGAGCCGACCAGGGGAAACACAAATTATGCAGTCAAGTTTCCCACATTTGGGGAAATCGCAGGGGCAGCAAATCCAGAGTGCAATGGGTGAGCCTTGCCCTGGGAGAAGCACCTTCATGATTATAGTATCTCACCTGGCAGGTAAGTAGAAGTTGGGCTAGAGCTGGGGAGGGTCGCTGCTCGGGCACCCCCCTGTCAAGTGAAGGAGATCCAACTGAGGCAGCACAAGGGAACTCTCGAAAGAAGAACAAGGCTAGAGGAAGAACTGAAACAAAGAAATCTGACTTTTACCAGAGCTGACCAGAGGAAAGCACAAACACAGTCCCCCACTACCACAAATAATGCAGTTGAGTTTCCCACATTTGGGGAAATCACAGGGGTCAGCATACCCAGAATGCAATGAATGAACCTCACCCTGGGAGAACAATCTTCAAGACCATGGTCTCTCCTATGCAAAATAAGTATGATTTGGGATAGGGCTGGGGAGGGCCGCTGCTCAGGCACATCTCTGTCAAGTAAAGGAGATTCAACTGAGGCAGCACAAGGGAACTCTCATCTGGGGACAACAACTGCAGGGAGAACACATATTTTCAGATGAACATGGGAGGGCAGAAGGCTGCCTAATACTGAAGCACCCCCAAACAACAAACCAAATGCTACAACTTTGCAAAAGCATATACTGAAAAAGGCTAATAAGCATTCATCTAGAACGTTTCCTAGAAACATTTTAAAAAGTCAATAATGTGGAGAGTTTTTGTAAGATGTTTCTTCCATCAACCAATGAAGAAACACATTGGTACTTTCCCATGATGAGTGAGTGCTTCAGGATCTCTTGCACATACATGTGCAGCAGAGTACTGTAATGGAAGCATGCTGGGTCCATAACCCAGAGGTAGGCAGATTGAAACTATCCTCTGCTATATGCATTTTTTTTGTTAATTAAAGTAATCCAAAACTGGGATTGACATTTTTGCTCTTTTATTTTTACTTAAAGTACAATAACTTTTACCATTTTAATTTGTTTTAATAGTATATTGACAGTATTGTTTTCTTTCAAAAATTCACTTAATTTTCTTTTCTGTGTGCTAATTAGATATCACCTTGTTTTCACATTAAATAGACTACCACATGAGAAAGCAGCAAGGATGCAGTGGCGTTAATGTTTCCTGGTGGTAGTGGGGGACTGTGTTTGTGCTTTCCTCTGGTCAGCTCTGGTAAAAGTCAGATTTCTTTGTCTCAGATCTTCCTCTAGCCTTGTTCTTCTTTCGAGAGTTCCCTTGTGCTGCCTCAGTTGGATCTCCTTCACTTGACAGGGGCGTACCCGAGCAGCGACCCTCCCCAGCACTAGCCCAACTCCTACTTACCTGCCAGGTGAGATACTATGATCATGAAGGTGCTTCTCCCAGGGCAAGGCTCACCCATTGCACTCTGGGTGTGCTGCTCCTGCGATTTCCCCAAATGTGGGAAACTTGACTGCATAATTTGTGTTTCCCCTGGTCGGCTCTCGTATAATTCAGATCTCTTTGTCTCAGGTCTCTCTCCAGCCTAGTTTGCTGTCTGTTTCCACTTCTCTTTTCTTAAACCGCTCCCTTCTATGCCCTTGCGCACCTTAATTAAATCTAACTCTGATTACGTCAGAGAAGGCCAGGTACCCTACACCATAAGAGGGGGTTTGAAATTTTGACTTGTCTACTTAAAGATCACCAAAATCTGATCACAAGGTCAATTACATCACTGGGTGGGAACCTTTTGGTTAATAGCCCATGTAAGTGCAAGAGATCCTGAAGCACTCACTCATCATGGGAAAGTACCAATGTGTTTCTTACAAAAATTCTCCAGATTATTGACTTTTTAAAGTTTTTCTAGGAAACGTTCTAGATGAATGCTTATTAGCCTTTGTCAGTATGTACTTTCGCAAAGTGTCGCTATGGCGCAATCAGTTAGTGTGTATGGCTATTAACCTAAAGGTTGGTGATTCAATCCCACCCAGGGACGTAATTGACCTTGTTATCAGATTTTGGTGATCTTTAAGTAGACAAGTCAAAATTTCAAACCCCCTCTTATGGTGTAGGGTACCCGGCCTTCTCTGATGTAATCAGAGTTAGATTTTATTAAGTGATTTTATAAAAAACAGCTAGGAAGCACAATTTAGCAGTGGGTTGCAGAGAAAAAAAATTATGCTGGCAGAAAAGTCCAATTGAGTGATTAAACAGCTCTTCATTTTCTGATTTTATGTTTATGCTAACAAATTTGCTCTCTGAAAAGTGTCCACAAAGCCAAGTCTCTGATTAACACCTTTAGTAGGAATGGTTTTTCACCTATTACTGAATTAAACTTGCTTCATTGGAAAGGCAGCAAGATGCATCCTCATTTCAATGTCTACTGAAATAATACAGGTTGACACCAGGAAACATAAACGTCACTGCATCCTTGCTGCTTCCTCAAGGGGAAGTCTGTTTAATGTGAAAACAAGGTGATATCTAATCAGCACACAGGTAAGGAATTAAGAAAATCTTTCTTTATGGGTGAAGATGTTTCTCACAAAATTGTTGCACCAAGGCATCATTGAAATTAAAGCTGGAAAGATGATTTTAATATATCACTTGTATATTTTGTACTGCTCTTCTGGTGACAATGTAGTTTGTTTTTGTCAATTACCATTTTAATAATAGGGTAAAGAAAATTAAGTGGATTTTTGAAAGAAAACAATACTGTCAATATACTATTAAAACAAATTAAAATGGTAAAAGTTATTGTACTTTAAGTAAAAATAAAAGAGCAAAAATATCAATCCCAGTTTTGGATTACTTTAATTAACAAAAAACAATGCATATAGCAGAGGATAGTTTCAATCTGCCTACCTCTGGGTTATGGACCCAGCATGCTTCCATTACAGTACTCTGCTGCACATGTAAGTGCAAGAGATCCTGAAGCACTCACTCATCATGGGAAAGTACCAATGTGTTTCTTCATTGGTTGATGGAAGAAACATCTTACAAAAACTCTCCAGATTATTGACTTTTTAAAGTTTTTCTAGGAAACGTTCTAGATGAATGCTTATTAGCCTTTGTCAGTATGTACTTTCGCAAAGTGTCTCTGAGGCACAAACAGTTAGCGTGTTCAGTTGTTAACCAAAAGGTTGGTGGTTCAATCCCACCTAGGGACGTAATTGACCTTGTTATCAGATTTTGGTGATCTTTAAGTAGACAAGTAAAAATTTCAAACCACCTCTTATGGTGTAGGGTACCTGGCCTTCTCTGATGTAATCAGAGTTAGATTTGATTAAGTGATTTTATAAAAAAAACAGCCACAAAGCACAATTTAGCAGTGGGTTGCAGAGAAAAAGAAATATGCTGGCAGAAAAATCCAATTGAGTGATTAAACAGCTCTTCATTTTCTGGCTTTATTTTTATGCTAACAAATTTGTGCTCTGAAAAGTGTCCACAAAGCCAAGTATCTGATTATCACCTTTGTAGGGATGGTTTTTCACCTATTATTAAATTAAACTTGCTTCATTGGAAAGGCAGCAAGTGATGTCATCCAAGCAGTGGGTCAAGGTTGGCTTCAAACCTCGTCTGCTTATGAAAAGAGAAAAGGGGTATGCAGGGCATGGCGGCCTTTTGCGGTGCTTGGATGACCCCTAGTTCGCATTAAATAATGCAGTCGAGTTTCCCACATTTGGGGAAATCACAGGGGTCAGCATACCCAGAATGCAATGAATGAACCGCACCCTGGGAGAACAGTCTTCATGACCATGGTATCTCCTATGCAAAATAAGTATGATTTGGGATAGGGCTGGGGAGGGCCGCTGCTCAGGCACATCTCTGTCAAGTAAAGGAGATTCAACTGAGGCAGCACAAGGGAACTCTCATCTGGGGACAACAACTGCAGGGAGAACACATATTTTCAGATGAACATGGGAGGGCAGAAGGCTGCCTAATACTGAAGCACCCCCAAACAACAAACCAAATGCAACAACTAGTGCAAGCATTCCTGGGGGAAGGCCTGCAGCAGATGGATTTGCATATGGCGATGTCATCCAAGCAGTGGGTCAAAGTTGGCTTCAACCCTCGTCTGCATATGAAAAGAGAAAAGGGGCGTGCAGGGCATGGCGGCCTTTTGCGGCACTTGGATGACCCCTAGTTCGCATTAAACACCTCCACCCTCCGTCGGTGTGGGGCTCATGTTGGCTATGCCCCAGCCCCTGAAGGATTCAAGCTGATTTCTTGCAGCAGCTGGGCACTGTAACAGCTCCAGAGCTGCTCTGTAATGCAAGTAAAAGGGTGTGGGCCCTGCAGCACTACCTGTAGTTCGCATTGTGCGAGACCCCTAGTTCGCATTAAACACCCCCACCCTCCTTCGGTGTGGGGCTCATGTTGGCCATGCCCCAGCCCCTGAAGCATTCACGCTGATTTCTTGCAGCAGCTGGGCACTGTAACAGCTCAAGAGCTGCTCTGTAAGGCAAGTAAAAGGGTGTGGGCCCTGCAGCACTACCTGTAGTTTGCATTGTGCATTGGAAGGCACAAAGTAAGCAGACGGGAGGAGAAGTCAGGATAGTGCACAAGGGTATAGACGGGAGGGGCTCAAGAAAAAAGAAGTGGAAACAGACAGCAAACTAGGCTTCCAATGCACAATGCAAACTACAGGTAGTGCTGCAGGGCCCACACCCTTTTACTTGCCTTACAGAGCAGCTCTGGAGCTGTTTAATCACTCAATTGGATTTTTCTGCCAGCATAATTTTTCTCTTACGTCCTAGAGGATGCTGGGGACTCCGTAAGGACCATGGGGGATAGACGGGCTCCGCAGGAGACATGGGCACTTTAAGAAAGACTTTAGATCTGGGTGTGCACTGGCTCCTCCCTCTATGCCCCTCCTCCAGACCTCAGTTTACTACTGTGCCCAGAGGAGACTGGGTGCTTTTCAGGGAGCTCTCCTGAGTTTCCTGACAGAAAGTATATTTGTTAGATTTTTTTATTTTCAGGGAGCCTGCTGGCAACAGACTCCCTGCATCGAGGGGCGGAGGGGAGAGATGCACACCTACTTCTGTGAGTTGATAGGCTCTGCTTCTTAGGCTACTGTACAGCATTAGCTCCAGAGGGATCGGTACGCAGGTCTCACCCTCGCCGTCCGTCCCAGAGCCGCGCCGCCGTCCCCCTCGCAGAGCCGGAAGATAGAAGCCGGGTGAGTATGAGAAGAAAAGAAGACTTCAGAGGCGGCGGAAGACTTCATGATCTTCACTGAGGTAACGCACAGCAGTAAAGCTGTGCTCCATTGCTCCCATACACCTCACACACGGCAGTCAGTGTAAGGGTGAAGGGCGCAGGGGGGACGCCCTGGGCAGCAATATAGACCTCTCTTTGGCAAAATAAATATATATGCAGCTAGGCACTGTATATATATATAAGAGCCCCCGCCATTTTTTTACTATATTTGAGCGGGACAGAAGCCCGTCGCTGAGGGGGTGGGGCTTCTCCCTCAGCACTCACCAGCGCCATTTTCTCCACAGCACCGCTGAGGGGAAGCTCCATGGACTCTCCCCTGCTTATACCACGGTAGAAAGAGGGTCTTAAAGAAGAGAGGGCACATAATTAGGCGCATATATATATGGAAATACAGCGCTACTGGGTAAACATAAAATGATTGTGTTTTTTTCCTGGGTCATATAGCGCTGGGGTGTGTGCTGGCATACTTTCTCTCTCTGTCTCTCCAAAGGGCCTTGTTGGGGAACTGTCCTCAGATAAGAGGATTCCCTGAGTGTATGGTGTGTCGGTACACGTGTGTCGACATGTCTGAGGTAGAAGGCTCTCCTAGAGAGGAGCAGGAGCAAATTAATGTGGTGTCTCCATCGACAACGCCGACACCTGACTGGATGGATATGTGGAATGTTTTAAGTGCTAATGTAAACTTATTACACAAGAGATTAGACAAAGCTGAAGCTAGGGAACAGTCAGGGAGTCAACCCATGCCTGTCCCTATGTCGCAGGGACCTTCGGGGTCTCAAAAGCGCCCACTATCCCAAATAGTTGACACAGATACCGACACGGATTCTGACTCCAGTGTCGACTACGATGATGCAAAGTTACAACCAAAATTGGCTAAATGTATTCGATATATGATTATTGCAATAAAAGATGTTTTGCACATCACAGAGTCCCCTGTCCCTGACACGAGGGTACACATGTATAAGGGAAAGAAACCTGAGATAACCTTTCCCCCCTCACATGAGTTGAACGAATTATGTGAAAAAGCTTGGGAATCTCCAGACAAAAAGCTGCAGATTCCCAAAAGGATTCTTATGGCGTATCCTTTCCCGCCAATGGACAGGATACGGTGGGAATCCTCCCCTAGGGTGGATAAAGCATTGACACGCTTATCCAAAAAGGTAGCGCTGCCATCCCAGGATACGGCTACCATCAGGGACCCTGCTGACCGCAAGCAGGAGGTTACCCTAAAGTCCATTTACACACATTCTGGTACCTTACTCAGACCGGCAATTGCGTCGGCCGAGGTTGTAGCGCGGTGGCAGCATGGACAGATACCTTATCAGCAGAGATTGAGACCCTAGATAAGGATGCTATGTTATTGACCATAGGGCATATAAAAGATGCTGTCCTATATATGAGAGATGCTCAAAGTGACATTAGTCTACTGGGTTCTAGAATAAACGCTATGTCGATTTCTGCTAGACGAGTCCTATGGACCCGGCAATGGACAGGTGATGCCGACTCAAAAAGGCATATGGAGGTTTTACCTTACAGGGGTGAGGAATTGTTTGGGGAAGGTCTCTCGGACCTTGTCTCCACAGCTACAGCTGGTAAATCAAATTTTTTGCCTTATATTCCCTCACAGCCTAAGAAAGCACCACATTATCAAATGCAGTCCTTTCGATCACAGAGAAACAAGAAAGTACGAGGTGCGTCCTTTCTTGCCAGAGGTAAGGGCAGAGGGAAGAAGCTGCACAACACAGCTAGTTCCCAGGAACAGAAGTCCTCCCCGGCCTCTACAAAATCCACCGCATGACGCTGGGGCTCCGCTAAAGGAGTCCGCCCAGTTGGGGGCACGTCTTCGAGTTTTCAGCCACATCTGGGTTCATTCGCAGGTGGATCCCTAGGCAATAGAAATTGTTTCTCAGGGTTACAAGCTGAAATTCGAAGAGGTGCCTCCTCGCCGGTTTTTCAAATCGGCCCTACCATCTTCTCCCCAGGAAAGGGAGATAGTGTTAAATGCAATTCACAAATTGTATCTTCAACAGGTGGTGGTCAAGGTTCCCCTGCTTCAACAAGGAAAGGGAAATTATTCGACCCTGTTTGTAGTCCCAAAACCGGACGGTTTGGTCAGACCCATATTAAATTTAAAATCCCTGAACCTATACTTGAAAAGGTTCAAGTTCAAGATGGAATCGCTAAGAGCGGTCATCGCCAGCCTAGAAGGGGGGGATTTTATGATATCTCTGGACATAAAGGATGCATACCTTCATGTACTCATTTATCCACCTCATCAGGCGTACCTAAGATTTGCGGTACAGTATTGTCATTACCAATTTCAGACGTTGCCGTTTGGTCTCTCCAGAATTTTCTCCGAGAATTTTCACCAAGGTAATGACAGAAATTATGGTGCTCCTGCGAAAGCAAGGTGTCACAATTATCCCGTACTTGAACGATCTCCTCATAAAAGCGAGATCAAGAGAGCAGTTGCTGAACAGCGTATAACTTTCATTGAAGGTGTTACAGCAAAACGGCTGGATTCTCAATATCCCGAAGTCGCAGTTGGTTCCTACGACTCGTCTGACTTTGCTTGGGCATTATTCTGGATACGGACCAGAAAAGGGTTTATCTTCCGATAGAAAAGGCCCAGGAACTCATGACTCTGGTCAGGAACCTATTGAAACCAAAACAGGTGTCAGTGCATCACTGCACTCGAGTCCTGGGAATGATGGTGGCATCATACGAGGCCATTCCCTTCGGCAGGTTCCATGCGAGGATCTTGCAATGGGACCTACTGGACAAGTGGTCCGGGTCACATCTACAGATTCATCAGTTGATCACCCTGTCCCCCAGGGCCAGGGTATCTCTCCTGTGGTGGCTGCAGAGTGCTCACCTTCTAGAGGGCCGCAGGTTCGGCATTCAGGACTGGATCCTGGTGACCACGAACGCGAGCCTCCGAGGTTGGGGAGCAGCCACACAGGGAAGAAATTTCCAAGGTCTTTGGTCAAGTCAGGAGACTTGTCTTCACATCAACATCCTGGAGCTAAGGGCCATATACAACGCCCTATGTCAAGCGGAGACCTTACTTCGTGACCAACCAGTTCTGATCCAGTCAGACAACGTCACCGCAGTAGTTCATGTAAACCGCCAAGGCGGCACAAGGAGCAGAGTGGCGATGGCGGAAGCCACCAGAATTCTTCGCTGGGTAGAGAATCATGTAAGCGCACTGTCAGCAGTGTTCATTCCGGGAGTGGACAACTGGGAAGCAGACTTCCTCAGCAGACACGACCTACATCCAGGAGAGTGGGGACTCCATCAGGAAGTCTTCGCACAGATTGCAAGTCGGTGGGGACTGTTCCAGATAGACATGATGGCGTCCCGCCTCAACAAAAAGCTACAGAGGTATTGCACCAGGTCAAGAGACCCTCAGGCAGTAGCTGTTTAAACAGCTCTTCATTTTCTGATTTTATGTTTATGCTAACAAATTTGCTCTCTGAAAAGTGTCCACAAAGCCAAGTCTCTGATTAACACCTTTGTAGGAATGGTTTTTCACCTATTACTGAATTAAACTTGCTTCATTGGAAAGGCAGCAAGATGCATCCTCATTTCAATGTCTACTGAAATAATACAGGTTGACACCAGGAAACATTAACGCCACTGCATCCTTGCTGCTTTCGCATGTGGAAGTCTGTTTAATGTGAAAACAAGGTGATATCTAATTAGCACACAGGTAAGGAATTAAGAAAATCTTTATTTAAGGGTGAAGGTGTTTCTCACAAAATCGTTGCCCCAATGCATCATTGAAATTCAAGCTGGAAAGATGATTTTAATATATCACTTGTACATTTTGTATTGCTCTTCTGGTGACAATGTAGTTTGTTTTTGTCAATTACCATTTTAATAATAGGGTAAAGAAAATTAAGTGGATTTTTGAAAGAAAACAATACTGTCAATATACTATTAAAACAAATTAAAATGGTAAAAGTTATTGTACTTTAAGTAAAAATAAAAGAGCAAAAATATCAATCCCAGTTTTGGATTACTTTAATTAACAAAAAAAAATGCATATAGCAGAGGATAGTTTCAATCTGCCTACCTCTGGGTTATGGGCCCAGCATGTTTCCATTGCAGTACTCTGCTGCACATGTAAGTGCAAGAGATCCTGAAGCACTCACTCATCATGGGAAAGTACCAATGTGTTTCTTCGTTGGTTGATGGAAGAAACATCTTACAAAAACTCTCCAGATTATTGACTTTTTAAAGTTTTTCTAGGAAACGTTCTAGATGAATGCTTATTAGCCTTTGTCAGTATGTATGTTTGTAAAGTGTCTCTGTGGCGCAATCGGTTAGTGTGTTTGGTTATTAATCAAAGGGTTGGTGGTTCAATCCCACCCAGCGATGTAATTGACCTTGTTATCAGATTTTGGTGATCTTTAAGTAGACAAGTCAAAATTTCAAACCCCCTTCTTATGGTGTAGGGTACCTGGCCTACTCTGATGTAATCAGAGTTAGATTTGAATCAGTGATTTTATAAAAAAAACAGCTAGGAAGCACAATTTAGCAGTGGGTTGCAGAGAAAAAGAAATATGCTGGCAGAAAAATCCAATTGAGTGATTAAACAGCTCTTCATTTTCTGGCTTTATTTTTATGCTAACTAATTTGTTCTCTGAAAAGTGTCCACAAAGCCAAGTATCTGATTAACATATTTGTAGGGATGGTTTTTCACCTATTACTAAATTAAACTTGCTTCATTGGAAAGGCAGCAAGATGCATCCTCATTTCAATATCTACTGAAATAATACAGGTTGACACCAGGAAACATTAACGCCACTGCATCCTTGCTGCTTTCTCATGTGGAAGTCTGTTTAATGTGAAAACAAGGTGATATCTAATTAGCACACAGGTAAGGAATTAAGAAAATCTTTATTTAAGGGTGAAGATGTTTCTCACAAAATCGTTGCCCCAATGCATCATTGAAATTCAAGCTGGAAAGATGATTTTAATATATCACTTGTACATTTTGTATTGCTCTTCTGGTGACAATGTAGTTTGTTTTTGTCACTTACCATTTTAATAATCGGGTAAAGAAAATTAATTGGATTTTTGAAAGAAAACAACACTGTCAATATACTATTAAAACAAATTAAAATGGTAAAAGTTATTGTACTTTAAGTAAAAATAAAAGCTAAAATATCAATCCCAGTTTTGGATTACTTTAATGAACAAAAAAAATGCATATAGCAAAGGATAGTATCAATCTGCCTACCTCTGGGTTATGGGCCCAGCATGCTTCCATTGCAGTACTCTGCTGCACATGTAAGTGCAAGAGATCCTGAAGCACTCACTCATCATGGGAAAGTACCAATGTGTTTCTTCATTGGTTGCTGGAAGAAACATCTTACAAAAACTCTCCAGGTTATTGACTTTTTAAAGTTTTTCTAGGAAACGTTCTAGATGAATGCTTATTAGTCTTTGTCAGTATGTACTTTTTGCAAAGTGTCTCTGTGGCGCAATCGGTTAGTGTGTTCAGCTATTAATCAAAAGGTTGGTGGTTCAATCCCATCCAGGGACGTAATTGACCTTGTGATCAAATTTTGGTAATATTTAAGTAGACAAGTCATATAGCAGAGGATAGTTTCAATCTGCCTACCTCTGGGTTATGGACCCAGCATGCTTCCATTACAGTACTCTGCTGCACATGTAAGTGCAAGAGATCCTGAAGCACTCACTCATCATGGGAAAGTACCAATGTGTTTCTTCATTGGTTGATGGAAGAAACATCTTACAAAAACTCTCCAGATTATTGACTATTTAAAGTTTTTATAGGAAACGTTCTAGATGAATGCTTATTAGCCTTTGTCAGTATGTACTTTTGCAAAGTTTCGCTGTGGCGCAATCAGTTAGTGTATACGGCTATTAACCAAAAGGTTGGTGGTTCAATCCCACCCAGGGATGTAATTGAACTTATTATCAGATTTTGTTGATCTTTAAGTAGACAAGTCAAAATTTCGAAAACCCCTGCTATGGTGTAGGGTACCTGGCCTTCTCTGATGTAATCAGAGTTAGATTTGATTCATACTGTTAACTGGGTAGTATATCACAAGTTATACGGTGTGATTGGTGTGGCTGGTATGAATCTTGACCTTGGATTAACAAAAATCCTTTCCTCGTACTGTCCGTCTCCTCTGGGCACAGTTTCTCTAACTGAGGTATGGAGGAGGGGCATAGAGGGAGGAGCCAGTGCACACCCAGATCTAAAGTCTTTCTTAAAGTGCCCATGTCTGCTGCGGAGCCCGTCTATCCCCCATGGTCCTTACGGAGTCCCCATCATCCTCTACGGACTACGAGAAAAAAAAATTACCGGTAGGTTTAAAATGTTATTTTTTTCTCTGCAACCCACTGCTAAATTGTGCTTCCTAGCTGTTTTTTATAAAATCACTTAATTAAATCTAACTCTGATTACGTCAGAGAAGGCCAGGTACCCTACACCATAAGAGGGGGTTTGAAATTTTGACTTGTCTACTTAAAGATCACCAAAATCTGATGACAAGGTCAATTACATCCCTGGGTGGGATTGAACCACCAACCTTTTGGTTAATAGCCCATGTAAGTGCAAGAAATCCTGAAGCACTCACTCATCATGGGAAAGTACCAATGTGTTTCTTACAAAAATTCTCCAGATTATTGACTTTTTAAAGTTTTTCTAGGAAACGTTCTAGATGAATGATTATTAGCCTTTGTCAGTATTGACTTTTGTGGCAAAACTTGGTTTACCCTGCACCAGACTGGTTATAATTGAATGACTAAATCTCAAACAACCAACTAAACAGAAAAAATATATCAAGCCCAAGTGGGCAACTATTCTGACGTTGGAGGTGCTCCCAGGAATAGTGTACCAGATACAGAATGATTTGGTGGGTGTGGAAGAGCCCACATCTTACCAAATAGAAGAAATTCCTATATTTGGAGCACTCTTTTGATGATTAATGATGTGAAAAAGATGAAAACTGTCTATAATTAAAACTTAGCTTTTATTTATCCAATACTCAACTAAAATAAAATAACAGGGGTATATTAGACGTATCAATTACTTATTCCCCTTTTAAACAGTGGTAAAAATATGAATAATTCAAAAAAGAGCAAATATCATCATCTTAAAATTATTTGTATATTTTGCTCAACAATGGATGATAAGAAAAATGATAGTAATCTATCAAACTTATCCAATGAACAGCAGTAATCACAGAAATTAATGACAAAAAAATGATAGTAATCTATCAAAAATATCCTGTGAGCAGCAGAGATGATATTGGTGATATAATTAATTACACCTTGCAGAAAAATACTGCTGTGTATGTGAGATCAGCTTCTCCCCATATTTCACAGAGTAAATCTGTGTTTTAACATCTCTTCCATGTTAAAGAGAAAATAATATCCATGTCTGTTAGAGAATACATAGTTACAATTGGGTTTTACTGCAACATTCTGTCTCCAAAATGATTCATTTGTATCTTGAATGAAAAACTGACACATTAGTGTTGTTTGTCAGGTATGTAACAAATGCAAATAAAGAAAAAACAAGATTATGCTGGCATGGATAGTAGAAAATTAGATAGTGACACTCTAGTCTGCTAGTCCCATCTGCTGTCTAACCTCATTCATGAGCGGAGGAAAGATGAGAGTAGGACCGTCGACTGTGTCACAGAAAAAAGATAGAACTGGCACACTGGCTAGAGACCCCAACGTGGTGTTAGATGGGCCCTGATGCTTATGAGCCTTGCAGGGTCCTAAATGCGCCACTTGGGTCTGAGCCAGAGTCCGAAAATGAAATAAAAAGGCCCACAGTAATAGACTAAATCACAATTGTGTTAATAACACTGCATCATTTAGCAACATTTATTGTGCAATGAGATTGCACAAAACAGACCTGCTCCTAATAAAAAACATTGCTGTTGCTAGGTAACAATTGATATTATCTTAATAGGCACAAGTTAAAACAAAATCACAGGTGTTTATATCCCCAATAATTGCGCCTTGTTTATTGCCATGTTTTTGTATGCGTTGGTACTTGTTATTTTATCAAAATTACCTGCAGGTAACTGGTCAAGTGTGAGACTGTAACTCTGAGGGCAAAGGATAGTCGGCACTCCAGTTCACTGATCCCATCTGCTGTCTGACCTCATCATTGGAGCGGAGGACAGATGAGAGTGGGATCGTGGGTTGTGCCGTGGAAAGAAAGGCAGCGGACGGCAGCCTGAGAAGCCGTATGTGGTGTTAGGCGGACCCTGTTGCCACTTGCCTTGCAGGGTCCGGATGCGCCACCGGAGACCGGGTGTCTGTCCGTGAAAGTGAAAGTTGACAGGAAGAGAGAGAGTGTGTGGGGAGTGTCGGGTGAGTGAGTCTGACCCGTAGGTTATTGTACATTACCACTCGCGATCTCCCCGAACTCGATGGATCATTGCCGCTCAGCCGTTCTGAATGACTGCTGTTGGTCACGGCTCCTCCTGCAGTGAGGAGTCCGTGCGTGAGGCCGTTAGTTGGACGTACGTTTCACCACCTGGGCTTGCTCACCTGGCAGCCTATGGTGGTGTTCAGATGGTGCATTTAAAAAGGGGATCATCAACCAATCCCTTTCCTGAGTTCTTAATTGCCTAATTATGGCATAGGTTTGTTCAGCGCTTCCATCCACCTGGCTGTGCTTATTCTATTGAAGCTCCATAAGTAATAGTTAATATACGTAGACCACTAATTATGGCATAATTTTTGTTAAACAATTCTATCCACCAGGCAGTGCTTATTCTATTAAACCTCCATAAATGAAAGTTAATATATGTGGATCACAATGGAATCAATTAAAGTAATGTTCAAAGCGTATGGTGTGTTAGATCAAAAATATCGAATAACGGTTTAATTAATAAACAGAATTTTTTTATGGAGGATAATGGTTAATCAAATCACAGTTATATAAGCTGAAAATCCAACAGAAAAATAAGATTAAAGACAATGTGCGTTTTCTAAACATACATTTAACATAATTAGAATCGACAATATGTTTCAGGAGATTTAAGCTATGACATTCTTAATGCAGAAATTAATTGATTAGTAAGAGGAAATATCTCCTGTGATAATACTAATAATAATAGTGATATCAAAATAAAAGTAATAATCATAATAGGGATAATAGGAAATAATAATAAAAAATAATGAAAATAGATATAAACATGACCGACCTGTTAATCAAAATATGCCAGTGACAGAGGTTGGTGACCCAATCGTCGTAAGTAAGATAAAAGTGACTGTAATTTACTAATTAATAGACGGTTATGATAAATAATAAATAAATAAAACTCTATTTAGAGGAACAAATCTTGTTCTGGAGATGGAAATATTGTGCATTATCCTCGCCGAATATTCATCTTTGATAATATAACCTTAAAGTTTAGGCTTTCCCGCCAAAGTCCGTATAGAGTAAAATTATGCACTGATGAATACGAAGTTGAAATTTGGGGAAATACGGAGGAGAGAAAAATGCAAAATAAATAAAAGTAATAATGATAATAATAAAAAATAATAAATAAGAATAAAAATGAGTATAAATTTGAAAATAATAGTAATAATAATGATAAATGTAAATGGGTATGAGATAGGTATAGATAAGACAATAAATATAACTGTAAAATAAAAATAAATATAAAGAATGTAAAAATAAGAATAAATATAAATATAAAATTAGAAATTAAAAATGAAACATGAAAATTAAGGATTAGAGATTATAAAGATAAATATAAATATAAATTTTTTTTTTTTTTATAAAAGGGGGGTGGGGGGGGGGGGGGGTTTGGGAGGGGGGTGGGGGGGAAATGGGTATGGAGGGACCAGGGGGAAAAAAGCGGGGGAGGGGGGGGGGGAGGAAAAGGGAGGGGGGGGAGGGGGGAAAAAGAGGGGGGAAAGGGGGAGGGGGGGGGAGGGAAGTGAAAACAAAAGGGGGAGGAGAAAAGGGGGGTGTAATTGAGGGAAGGGAAAATTGGAAGGGGAGGGGGAAGGGATGACAGAATGGGGAAAAAAAGGGTTAAATAATGGGAAATGGGTGACTACAGTGCAGGGGAGGCTTGTTTGGTTGTTGTGTATCATTAGTGTTGGTGCTCTGTATTGTGAATGTTATGAAACCTGATTGTGTAGAAATTGACTGCAGGTGATTAATTTAGGTTCTATGTGTAGGTCTGCTCGAAAAATCATCGAGCAGATGTAATTGTGACCTGATGGTTGTGGTATCAGAGATGAAAAATATGTGAATAAAAGTGACAAAATTGAAAAAAGTGACATTAAACACAAAATTAAAAGTGCACATGTGAGAAAACACAAAACAAATGTTTGTGGGTGATAAAGATGTTACCTTGATAGGTAATGTCAAAAAGTGTACCTAGTTGTTGTTCAAAACGGTCTAAAGAGTGTGTATATTCAAATAATAAGAATACTAGTGAGTACAGAATGTGTAAGAATTATAGAAATAAAAATAATGATAATAATAGAACTGGTGAAAAGTGGGGAGGAAAGGGAAAGGACGGTGAGTCAAGGAGGACACCAAGGGGGGAGTAGGTTAAAAATTGGGGTAATAGTTGTATATTGTTGAAATATACTGGTGATTTAATTTGCTATTGCAATTATTATGTTGATACATCTAATGAAAAGTGGCCTGATACACAGCATGTAATGAAAATAGGTCTTGCAGGCCGGGGTAGCACGAATTTGTTGGAGCCTAAGGAAAGGTTGAGTTAAGAAAGGGGAAAGAGAGAAAGAGAGAGAGCGCATACATTGGCGCCATCGAGATCTAAATGGCGTGTCTCAATATCACATGTAAATAATCATCATAGGAACACCGTATAGTTTATGTGTTCGTTGAGACCTGATGGAGCTAAACTTCCCAATAGGTAGGTCCACTGGCTCTCCTTTTTGAGTAGTTCCTGCATTACATCGCCCCCTCTGATTCCAAGTTTGACCTTTTCCAGGCCAAAAGCTTGCATTCGATGGGTGTTGTCATTATGGTGGAGATGAAAATGTCTGGCCACCGTGGTTATTTGTCGGAAGTTCTGCATATCCCTATCCACGTTTCGGATTGTTCCTGCATGTTCCAAAATCCGTTGTTTAAACATCCGTGTGGTTATTCCCACATATCTTTTGCCACACAGGCACTGTAGGCAATACACCACATTGGTTGTTTTGCAGTTGAAGTAATCGGAGATCCTGTGTTGGTTACCAAATTTGTCTGTGATTTCTTGTGTTGGCTTCATATAGTCACAGGCCCTGCAGGTCCCACAAGGGTATGTGCCTCTTACTGAAGGAGAGACGGAAGGGAGTCGTTGGTAATGACTTTGTACCCAATAGTCCTTTAGGTTGGGTGACCTTCTCCAGCTCATCGAGACCTTGTCTCCCAGGCTAGTTGCTAGGTCTGAGTCAGACAACAGAACATGCCAGTGTTTTTGTATACCTTCTTTAAGTTGTCTCCACTCCTGACAGAAGTCTCCCACAAATCTCAGGTCATCTTGATCCTTCACTTTCTTTTCTTGGAAGATGAGGGAATTCCTAGTTGTTTTCAAAAGGGAGTTCCGTGCCTTTTTAATGGATCTATTGCTGTAGCCTCGTTCCTTGAGACGGGCCGCTACCTCCTCACTTTTGTGTCGGTAGGTTGCCTCATCCGAACAGTTCCTCTTTAATCTTAGGAACTCCCCTTTGGGGATGTTCGCCTCCTGTTAGTGCTTCATCTACACGTTATAGCCCTGAATTTTCCAATGCCTAGCTCTTTGCAAAAGAGAGATATTGGCAAGGAAAAGCTGTATTGTACCTTTGCATTTTTCTCCCAAACGAAAGACACTAGAATGAAAATTTTAAAGCCTCCTGTTAGTGCTTCATCTACACGTTATAGCCCTGAATTTTCCAATGCCTATCTCTTTGCAAAAGAGAGATATCGGCAAGGAAAAGCTGTAATGTACCTTTGCATTTTTCTCCCAAACGAAGGACACTAGAATGAAAATTTTAAAGCCTCCTGTTAGTGCTTCATCTACACGTTATAGCCCTGAATTTTCCAATGCCTATCTCTTTGCAAAAGAGAGATATCGGCAAGGAAAAACTGTATTGTACCTTTGCATTTTTCTCCCAAACGAAAGACACTAGAATGAAAATTTTAAAGCCTCCTGTTAGTGCTTCATCTACACGTTATAGCCCTGAATTTTCCAATGCCTAGCTCTTTGCAAAAGAGAGATATTGGCAAGGAAAAGCTGTATTGTACCTTTGCATTTTTCTCCCAAACGAAAGACACTAGAATGAAAATTTTAAAGTCTACTGTTAGTGCTTCATCTACACGTTATAGCCCTGAATTTTCCAATGCCTAGCTCTTTGCAAAAGAGAGATATTGGCAAGGAAAAGCTGTATTGTACCTTTGCATTTTTCTCCCAAACGAAAGACACTAGAATGAAAATTTTAAAGCCTCCTGTTAGTGCTTCATCTACACGATATAGCCCTGAATTTTCCAATGCCTATCTCTTTGCAAAAGAGAGATATCGGCAAGGAAAAGCTGTATTGTACCTTTGCATTTTTCTCCCAAACGAAGGACACTAGAATGAAAATTTTAAAGCCTCCTGTTAGTGCTTCATCTACACGTTATAGCCCTGAATTTTCCAATGCCTATTTCTTTGCAAAAGAGAGATATCGGCAAGGAAAAGCTGTATTGTACCTTTGCATTTTTCTCCCAAACGAAAGACACTAGAATGAAAATTTTAAAGCCTACTGTTAGTGCTTCATCTACACGTTATAGCCCTGAATTTTCCAATGCCTAGCTCTTTGCAAAAGAGAGATATCGGCAAGGAAAAGCTGTATTGTACCTTTGCATTTTTCTCCCAAACGAAAGACACTAGAATGAAAATTTTAAAGCCTCCTGTTAGTGCTTCATCTACACGTTATAGCCCTGAATTTTCCAATGCCTATCTCTTTGCAAAAGAGAGATATCGGCAAGGAAAAGCTGTATTGTACCTTTGTTTTTTTCTCCCAAACGAAAGACACTAGAATGAAAATTTTAAAGCCTCCTATTAGTGCTTCATCTACACGTTATAGCCCTGAATTTTCCAATGCCTATCTCTTTGCAAAAGAGAGATATCGGCAAGGAAAAGCTGCATTGTACTTTTGCATTTTTCTCCCAAACGAAAGACACTAGAATGAAAATTTTAAAGCCTCCTGTTAGTGCTTCATCTACACGTTATAGCCCTGAATTTTCCAATGCCTAGCTCTTTGCAAAAGAGAGATATTGGCAAGGAAAAGCTGTATTGTACCTTTGCATTTTTCTCCCAAACGAAAGACACTAGAATGAAAATTTAAAAGCCTCCTGTTAGTGCTTCATGTACGCGGTATAGCCCTGAATTTTCCAATGCCTAGCTCTTTGCAAAAGAGAGATATCGGCAAGGAAAAGCTGTATTGTACCTTTGCATTTTTCTCCCAAACGAAAGACACTAGAATGAAAATTTTAAAGCCTCCTGTTAGTGCTTCATCTACACGTTATAGCCCTGAATTTTCCAATGCCTATCTCTTTGCAAAAGAGAGATATCGGCAAGGAAATGCTGTATTGTACCTTTGCATTTTTCTCCCAAACGAAAGACACTAGAATGAAAATTTTAAAGCCTCCTGTTAGTGCTTCATCTACACCAGGCATTCCCAACCACGGTCCTCAAGGCACACCAACAGTGCAGGTTTTTGTGATATCCAGGCTGCAGCACAGATGGTTTAATCAAAATAACTGAGCTACTAATTAAGTCACCTGAGCTGAGGCCTGGACATCCCTAAAACCTGCACTGTTAGTGTGCCTTGAGGACCGTGGTTGGGAATGGCTGATCTACACGTTATAGCCCTGCATTTTCCAATGCCTATCTCTTTGCAAAAGAGAGATATCGGCAAGGAAAAGCTGCATTGTACTTTTGCATTTTTCTCCCAAACGAAAGACACTAGAATGAAAATTTTAAAGCCTCCTGTTAGTGCTTCATCTACACGTTATTGCCCTGAATTTTCCAATGCCTAGCTCTTTGCAAAAGAGAGATATTGGCAAGGAAAAGCTGTATTGTACCTTTGCATTTTTCTCCCAAACGAAAGACACTAGAATGAAAATTTTAAAGCCTCCTGTTAGTGCTTCATCTACACGTTATAGCCCTGAATTTTCCAATGCCTATCTCTTTGCAAAAGAGAGATATCGGCAAGGAAAAACTGTATTGTACCTTTGCATTTTTCTCCCAAACGAAAGACACTAGAATGAAAATTTTAAAGCCTCCTGTTAGTGCTTCATCTACACGTTATAGCCCTGAATTTTCCAATGCCTATCTCTTTGCAAAAGAGAGATATCGGCAAGGAAAAGCTGTATTGTACCTTTGCATTTTTCTCCCAAACGAAGGACACTAGAATGAAAATTTTAAAGCCTCCTATTAGTGCTTCATCTACACGTTATAGCCCTGAATTTTCCAATGCCTATCTCTTTGCAAAAGAGAGATATCGGCAAGGAAAAGCTGTATTGTACCTTTGCATTTTTCTCCCAAACGAAGTACACTAGAATGAAAATGTTAAAGCCTCCTGTTAGTGCTTCATCTACACGTTATAGCCCTGAATTTTCCAATGCCTATCTCTTTGCAAAAGAGAGATATCGGCAAGGAAAAGCTGTATTGTACCTTTGCATTTTTCTCCCAAACGAAAGACACTAGAATGAAAATTTTAAAGCCTCCTGTTAGTGCTTCATCTACACGTTATAGCCCTGAATTTTCCAATGCCTATCTCTTTGCAAAAGAGAGATATCGGCAAGGAAATGCTGTATTGTACCTTTGCATTTTTCTCCCAAACGAAAGACACTAGAATGAAAATTTTAAAGCCTCCTGTTAGTGCTTCATCTACACGTTATAGCCCTGCATTTTCCAATGCCTATCTCTTTGCAAAAGAGAGATATCGGCAAGGAAAAGCTGCATTGTACTTTTGCATTTTTCTCCCAAACGAAAGACACTAGAATGAAAATTTTAAAGCCTCCTGTTAGTGCTTCATCTACACGTTATAGCCCTGAATTTTCCAATGCCTAGCTCTTTGCAAAAGAGAGATATTGGCAAGGAAAAGCTGTATTGTACCTTTGCATTTTTCTCCCAAACGAAAGACACTAGAATGAAAATTTTAAAGCCTACTGTTAGTGCTTCATCTACACGTTATAGCCCTGAATTTTCCAATGCCTAGCTCTTTGCAAAAGAGAGATATCGGCAAGGAAAAGCTGTATTGTACCTTTGCATTTTTCTCCCAAACGAAAGACACTAGAATGAAAATTTTAAAGCCTCCTGTTAGTGCTTCATCTACACGTTATAGCCCTGAATTTTCCAATGCCTATCTCTTTGCAAAAGAGAGATATCGGCAAGGAAAAGCTGTATTGTACCTTTGCTTTTTTCTCCCAAACGAAAGACACTAGAATGAAAATTTTAAAGCCTCCTATTAGTGCTTCATCTACACGTTATAGCCCTGAATTTTCCAATGCCTATCTCTTTGCAAAAGAGAGATATCGGCAAGGAAAAGCTGCATTGTACTTTTGCATTTTTCTCCCAAACGAAAGACACTAGAATGAAAATTTTAAAGCCTCCTGTTAGTGCTTCATCTACACGTTATAGCCCTGAATTTTCCAATGCCTAGCTCTTTGCAAAAGAGAGATATTGGCAAGGAAAAGCTGTATTGTACCTTTGCATTTTTCTCCCAAACGAAAGACACTAGAATGAAAATTTAAAAGCCTCCTGTTAGTGCTTCATCTACACGGTATAGCCCTGAATTTTCCAATGCCTAGCTCTTTGCAAAAGAGAGATATCGGCAAGGAAAAGCTGTATTGTACCTTTGCATTTTTCTCCCAAACGAAAGACACTAGAATGAAAATTTTAAAGCCTCCTGTTAGTGCTTCATCTACACGTTATAGCCCTGAATTTTCCAATGCCTATCTCTTTGCAAAAGAGAGATATCGGCAAGGAAATGCTGTATTGTACCTTTGCATTTTTCTCCCAAACGAAAGACACTAGAATGAAAATTTTAAAGCCTCCTGTTAGTGCTTCATCTACACGTTATAGCCCTGCATTTTCCAATGCCTATCTCTTTGCAAAAGAGAGATATCGGCAAGGAAAAGCTGCATTGTACTTTTGCATTTTTCTCCCAAACGAAAGACACTAGAATGAAAATTTTAAAGCCTCCTGTTAGTGCTTCATCTACACGTTATTGCCCTGAATTTTCCAATGCCTAGCTCTTTGCAAAAGAGAGATATTGGCAAGGAAAAGCTGTATTGTACCTTTGCATTTTTCTCCCAAACGAAAGACACTAGAATGAAAATTTTAAAGCCTCCTGTTAGTGCTTCATCTACACGTTATAGCCCTGAATTTTCCAATGCCTATCTCTTTGCAAAAGAGAGATATCGGCAAGGAAAAACTGTATTGTACCTTTGCATTTTTCTCCCAAACGAAAGACACTAAAATGAAAATTTTAAAGCCTCCTGTTAGTGCTTCATCTACACGTTATAGCCCTGAATTTTCCAATGCCTATCTCTTTGCAAAAGAGAGATATCGGCAAGGAAAAGCTGTATTGTACCTTTGCATTTTTCTCCCAAACGAAGGACACTAGAATGAAAATTTAAAAGCCTCCTGTTAGTGCTTCATCTACACGGTATAGCCCTGAATTTTCCAATGCCTATCTCTTTGCAAAAGAGAGATATCGGCAAGGAAAAGCTGTATTGTACCTTTGCATTTTTCTCCCAAACGAAAGACACTAGAATGAAAATTTTAAAGCCTCCTGTTAGTGCTTCATCTACACGTTATAGCCCTGAATTTTCCAATGCCTAGCTCTTTGCAAAAGAGAGATATTGTGCTTCCTAGCTGTTTTTTATAAAATCACTTAATTAAATCTAACTCTGATTACGTCAGAGAAGGCCAGGTACCCTACACCATAAGAGGGGGTTTGAAATTTTGACTTGTCTACTTAAAGATCACCAAAATCTGATGACAAGGTCAATTACATCCCTGGGTGGGATTGAACCTCCAACCTTTTGGTTAATAGCCCATGTAAGTGCAAGAAATCCTGAAGCACTCACTCATCATGGGGAAAGTACCAATGTGTATCTTGATTATTGACTTTTTAAAGTTTTTCTAGGAAACGTTCTAGATGAATGATTATTAGCCTTTGTCAGTATTGACTTTTGCAAGGTGTCTCTGTGGCGCAATCAGTTAGTGTGTAAGGCTATTAACCAAAAGGTTGGTGGTTCAATCCCACCCAGGGACTTAATTGACCTTGTTATCAGATTTTGGTGATCTTTAAGTAGACAAGTCAAAATTTCAAACCCACTGTTATGGTGTAGGGTACCTGGCCTTCTCTGATGTTTAGATTTGATTCAGTGATTTTATAAAAACAGCTAGGAAGCACAATTTAGCAGTGGGTTGCAGAGAAAAAGAAATATGCTGGCAGAAAAATCCAATTGAGTGATTAAACAGCTCTTCATTTTCTGGCTTTATTTTTATACTAACAAATTTGTTCTCTGAAAAGTGTCCACAAAGCCAAGTCTCTGATTAACACCTTTGTAGGGATGGTTTTTCACCTATTACTAAATTAAACTTGCTTCATTGGAAAGGCAGCAAGATGCATCCTCATTTCAATGTCTACTGAAATAATACAGGTTGACACCAGGAAACATTAACGCCACTGCATCCTTGCTGCTTTCGCATGTGGAAGTCTGTTTAATGTGAAAACAAGGTGATATCTAATTAGCACACAGGTAAGGAATTAAGAAAATCTTTATTTAAGGGTGAAGATGTTTCTCACAAAATCGTTGCCCCAATGCATCATTGAAATTCAAGCTGGAAAGATGATTTTAATATATCACTTGTACATTTTGCATTGCTCTTCTGGTGACAATGTAGTTTGTTTTGTCAATTACCATTTTAATAATCGGGTAAAGAAAATTAATTGGATTTTTGAAAGAAAACAATACTGTCAATATACTATTAAAACAAATTAAAATGGTAAAAGTTATTGTACTTTAAGTAAAAATAAAAGAGCAAAAATATCAATCCCAGTTTTTGATTACTTTAATTAACAAAAAAAAAATGCACATAGCAGAGGATAGTTTCGATCAATCAACCTCTGGGTTATGGGCCCAGCATGCTTCCATTGCACTACTCTGCTGCTCATGGAAGTGTAAGAGATCCTGAAGACTAAATTGATTAAAGGCCTAAAAGTACTGGACTATAAGGAAAGACTTACTAGGCTGAATATTTATACACTAGAAAAGAGGTGCCTAAGAGGAGATATTATTAATATCTTCAAATATGTAAAGATACATAACAAAGAGTTATCAGAGGAATTATTTATTAAACGAACACGTGGTCACTCGCTGCGACTGGAGGAAAGTTCAGAACGCAATGGAGGAAAGGTTTCTTCACTGTTAGGGCAATCAGGATGTGGAATTCCCTGCCAGGGAAGGTGGTAATGGCGGACTCTGTAATTGGATTTAAAAAAGGAATGGATACATTTCTGAATGAAAAAGCTATCCAAGGTTATAATACTTAAAATATCAACATGGTTAATCCGGGGGTAACATGAGTTATAGTAGCTAACTAGTCATAAAACATTATTCAGCAAGTATGTAGAATCATCACAACTTAAAACAGGTTGAACACGATGGGCAATTTGCCTCTATTCAACCTCAAAAACTATGTTACTATATTACTATGTTATTGTAGTATACAGAACACCACAATGCAATGAGCAGTGATAGTGAGCACTGATGAGGATACTAGAACTGACACTGAGCAGCAAGATGCAGCACTGGACTATTAGTAATGTACTGTAGTATGCTGAGTACCACAATGCAGCACAAGACAATGAGCAGTGATACTGAGCACTGATGAGGATACTACTGAGAACTGACACTGAGCAGGAGAGACACACTACTAGTATTACTGAGCAGCAATAAGTAACCACTGATACTGAGCACTGATATTGAGATTTCCACTGAGAGAACATAGCCACGTCCTCTCCGCTCTCTCTTCAATGCACGAGTAAAAATGGCAGCAACGCGCAGCTCTTTATATGGAATCCGAATCTCGCGAGAATCCGACAGCGGGATGATGACATTTTCCCTTGTTCAGGTTTTCCGAGTCAGGCGGGAACAACCGAGCCTGCCTCGGACCAGTGTAAACAACGTGGAGTTCGTGGGGAATTCGGTTCTCGGAGAACCGAACCCGCTCCTCTCTACCTTATACCCATCAATTTTTTTATTTTCAATCTAAGCCCCTGCAGTTTTCTGTAAGCATCTGCTTCGCTATGATGATCAACAAGTCACAAGGGCAAACACTCAGGGTTTGAGGCGTAGATCTTAGGACCAGCTGCTACAAGCATGGCAGAGGTGTCACTATCACTGGTGACACCCAGAGAGGTGGCGAGGGAGATTGTAATGCAGTGCGCGCAGATAAGCAGCGCAATGGTAAAAAGGAGGCATGGTTTCATAGGTAGGGGCGTGGCCTGGTGGCCTGAATCTACATTTTGTTGCTCCGGGTGTCCCGGGGGTTGGGGGCTGCACCCGGGGACTAGTGTGTGAGCGGTGCTGGCTCCTGCACAGTGACAGGGCATGGCCACCCAGCATGACGCCTCCCTTCTTGACCATGCTGTAATTGCAGTCGCACTGCAGTTCAGCGTGATCATAAAAAATGGTGTAGGCTCCTGCTGGTGCAGACTGTATGTGCGCGCAGGAAGCCGCCACCATTTTTGTGATCACAGCGGCTGAATGTGATGTCATACAGCCGCTGTGACCACGCCCCCTGTGTCTCCTCCGTTGCAGACCCCATTTTGAAGCCTTGCCCCCGCACCGCTCCATCCCTGACTTGGAAATGGAGTGTTGCTGACCCACCTCTCCCCCCCTTCCCCGCCCCGATTGACAGGCAGAGGCGATCACATTCTCTGCGGGGTGCCGCAGAAAATGCAGGCACATGCGTATGCTCTTAGCAATTTTTGCAGTTGGATCGCTTATTGCGATTGCAATCCAACCTGAATCAGGCCCTATTACCTATCACAATGCGCTGCGGGCAGTACAAAATTGGGTTAATATAGGAGAAAAACCCCCAGACCTGTGCTCCTTAACTGTACCTGGTGGCTAGTGGAGCGGCTGCCCAGTAATCAGTGTCCACCGCAGTGCGCACACGGCCCACCCCCTACGGCCTCGCTCCCCTTCATCAGCGGCCTCGTGATCCGGAAGGGTGGTGTGTGTGTGACTGACCTTAGGATGAAACCGGAGCCTCCGCTGCAGTGACCCAGCAACCAGGGCACGGGAGTATACAGCGCCGCTGGGAGTGATGAAGCTGCAGTAAAGATGTCTATTAGACCTAGCCTGCTGCAGCCCTTGTAGATTCTCATAAAACAAGTTCTTCTTTTCTTGTCAAAATTAATAGCTAAGAATAGGCTGCCTGAGGCAGGCCCCTGTTAATTGGCCTGCTACTGAAGGCACCAACTACAAACTGAGCTCCCTGTTCATGGAAGCGGGGTTATAGAGGAGAATGCACTGAGCTTCTTGGGAACAGTCAAAAGCTTTGAGCCGGTTGGTGCCTCAGATCAAGATCCTACTCTACACCCCAATGTGAATCCTTGTGGAGTCCAGTGTACCCCACAGAAGAAATTAATGTGTCACACCCATTGGCAGCAACCTTAGAATAGCTGCTGACGGGCACAATTGAGAAAGGAAGGGGGGGGGGGACATTTGAATCCAGCACATAGATGCAATTCAAATATGTAATTTGTACCTTCCTATTTTAAAATATAATGGATGAACCTCACCCTGTGAGAACAATCTTCATGATCAAGAGATCTAATATGTAAAATAAGTATGAGTTGGGATAGGGCTGGGGAGGGTGGCAGCTCGGGCAGCCCCTCCCCCGTCAAGTTAAGGAGATTCAACTGAGGAAGCACAAGGGAACTCTCGTCTGGGGACAACAACTGCAGGGAGACCACATCTTTTCAGATGAACATGGGAGGGCGGAAGGCTGCCTAATACTGAAGCACCATCAAATATCAAACCATATCCAACAACTAGTACAAGCATTCCTGGGGGAAGGTCTGCAGCAGACGGATTTGCATACGGTGATGTCATCCAAGCAGTGGGCCAAAGTTGGCTGGAACCCTCATCTGCATATAAAAAGAGAAAAGGGGCATGCAGGGCATGGCGGCCTTTTGCAGTGCTTGGATGACCCCTAGTTCGCATTAAACACCCCCACCCTCCTTTGGTGTGGGGCTCATGTTGGCCATGCCCCATCCCCTGAAGCATTCATGCTGATTTCTTGCAGCAGCTGGGCACTGTAACAGCTCCAGAGCTGCTCTGTAAGGCAAGTAAAAGGGTGTGGGCCCTGCAGCACCACCTGTAGTTCGCATTGTGCGTTGGAAGGCACAAAGTAAGCAGACGGGAGGAGAAGTCAGGATAGTACACAAGGGCATCCTTTTCTCTTAGTCCGTAGAGGATGCTGGGGTCACATTAAGAACCATGGGGTATAGACGGGATCCGCAAGAGACATGGGCACTTTAAGACTTTCAAAGGGTGTGAACTGGCTCCTCCCTCTATGCCCCTCCTCCAGACTCCAGTTATAGGAACTGTGCCCAGGGAGACGGACATTTCGAGGAAAGGATTTATTGTTAAACTAAGGTGAGCATCTTACCAGCTCACACCTTAAGCATGCCGCAGAACGTGGCATTCAACAGAACACAAGCCAACGGCATGAACAATTGCAGCAAAAAGCTGACCAGAACCGTAACACAACATGTGTATAACCACAAGTAATAACTGCAGACACAGTATGGACTGGGACGGGTGCCCAGCATCCTCTACGTACTAAGAGAAAAGGATTTACCGGTAGGTATTAAAATCCTATTTTCTCATACGACCTAGAGGATGCTGGGGTCACATTAAGAACCATGGGGTTATACCAAAGCTCTTGAACGGGTGGGAGAGTGCGTACGACTCTGCAGCACCGAATGACCCAACTTGAGGTTATCATCAGCCAAGGTATCAAACTTGTAAAACTTAGCAAAAGTGTTTACTAAATAGCTGCTCGGCAAAGTTGCAATGCCGAGACTCCCCGACCAGCTGCACAGGATGAACCCACCTTTCTAGTAGAATGGGTCTTCACCTAATTCAGTAACGGCAATCCTGCCGTGGAATGAGCATGCTGAATCTTACCACAGATCCAGCGCATAATGGTCTGCATGGAAGCAGGACACCCAATCATGTTGGGAGCATACAGGACAAACAGAGCCTCTGTTTTCCTAATCTGAACCGTTCTGGTGACATAAATTTTCAAAGTTCTGACCACAGCCAGAGACTTTGACTCAACGAAGGTGTCAGTGGCCAAAGGCACCATGTGGAAAGATGAACCACCTTCGGCAGAAATTGTTGACGTGTCCTCAATTCTGCTCTATCTTCATGAAAGATCAAATAAAGGCTCTTGTGATACTGCATGGTTTGTACTGTTTTCCATGTGCTCCCAGATCTTTCAAGCAAGTAGCATGGTCAAGAAAGTTCTGTTTGAAAAGAAACAAACATTTACTGTCATTGTTATGCAAATAAACTTACATTAAAGCTAACAAGAAAGCACACTCGTTCTGTCTTTAAACTGATAAAAGAAACCCCAATAATATGGGGCATGCAAAAATTGAGATAAAACTCAGTTTTGCTCCTCTCCACGGAAATCTTTAATAAAAGGCGAAATATTTGTTAGTTCTGAAGAGAAACCAGAGCATGACCAAGATTCCACCTGTCGCCTGAGTGCCATGCCAGCAGTTCTCATTCAGCTCAAAGTGAGCACCCAATTTGAATGAAAGAAAGCAGATTTCTCACCAGGCTTCCCCTTGCTATAAACATGGTTTGTACTCTTTTCCATGTGCTCCCAGATCTTTCAAACAATTAGTGTGGTCAAGAAAGTTCTGTTTGAAAAGAAACAAACATTTACTGTCATTTCTATGCAAATGAGCTTACATTAAAGCACACTCGTTCTATCTTTAAACCAATAAAATAAAACCCCAATAAGATGGGGCATGCAAAAATTGAGATAAAACTCAGTTTTGCTCCTCTCCACGGAAATCTTTAGTAAAAGGCGAAAGATTTGTTCGTTCTGAAGAGAAACCACAGCATGACCAAGATTCTACCTGTCGCCTGAGTGCCATGCCAGCAGTCCTCATTCAGCTCAAAGTGAGCACCCAATTTGAAAGAAAGAAAGCAGATTTCTCACCAGGCTTCCCCTTGCTATAAACATGGTTTGTACTCTTTTCCATGTGCTCCCAGATCTTTCAAGCAATTAGTATAGTCAAGAAAGTTCTGTTTGAAAAGAAACAAACATTTACTGTCATTTCTACGCAAATGAGCTTACATTAAAGCACACTCGTTCTATCTTTAAACTGATAAAAGAAACCCCAATAAGACGGGGCATGCAAAAATTGAGATAAAACTCAGTTTTGCTCCTCTCCATGGAAATCTTTAGTAAAAGGCGAAAGATTTGTTCGTTCTGAAGAGAAACCAGAGCATGACCAAGATTCCACCTGTCGCCTGAGTGCCGTGCCAGCAGTCCTCATTCAGCTCAAAGTGAGCACCCAATTTGAAAGAAAGAAAGCAGATTTCTCACCAGGCTTCCCCTTGCTATAAGCATGGTTTGTACTCTTTTCCATGTGCTCCCAGATCTTTCAAGCAATTAGTATGGTCAAGAAAGTTCTGCTTGAAAAGAAACAGACATTTATTGTCATTGTTATGCAAATAAACTTACATTAAAGCTAACAAGAAAGCACACTCGTTCTGTCTTTAATCCGATAAAAGAAACCCCAATAATATGGGGCATGCAAAAATTGAGATAAAACTCAGTTTTGCTCCTCTCCACGGAAATCTTTAGTAAAAGGCGAAAGATTTGTTCGTTCTGAAGAGAAACCAGAGCATGACCAAGATTCCACCTGTCGCCTGAGTGCCGTGCCAGCAGTCCTTATTCAGATCAAAGTGAGCGCCCAATTTGAAAGAAAGCAGATTTCTCACCTGTCTTCTCCTTGCTATAAGCATGGTTTGTACTGTATTCCATGTGCTCCCAGATCTTTCAAGCAAGTAGCATGGTCAAGAAAGTTCTGTTTGAAAAGAAACAAACATTTACTGTCATTTCTATGCAAATGAGCTTACATTAAAGCACACTCATTCTATCTTTAAACCGATAAAAGAAACCCCAAAAAGATGGGGCATGCAAAAATTGAGATAAAACTCGGTTTTGCTCCTCTCCACGGAAATCTTTAGTAAAAGGCGAAAGATTTGTTCGTTCTGAAGAGAAACCAGAGCATGACCAAGATTTTTATCTGAAAATATGTGTTCTCCCTGCAGTTGTTGTCCCCAGATGAGAGTTCCCTTGTGCTGCCTCAGTTGAATCTCCTTTACTTGACAGGGGGATGCTCGAGCAGCGACCCTCCCCAGCTCTAGCCCAACTCCTACTTACCTGCCAGGTGAGATACTATGATCATGAAGGTGCTTCTCCCAGGGCAAGGCTCACCCATTGCACTCTGGGTGTGCTGCTTCTGCGATTTCCCCAAATGTGGGAAACTTGACTGCATAATTTGTGTTTCCCCTGGTCGGCTCTCGTATAATTCAGATCTCTTTGTCTCAGGTCTCTCTCCAGCCTAGTTTGCTGTCTGTTTCTACTTCTCTTTTCTTGAGCCGCTCCCTTCTATGCCCTTGCGCACTATCCTGACTTCTCCCGTCTGCTTACTTCGTGCCTTCCAACGCACAATGCAAACTACAGGTAGTGCTGCAGGACCCACACCCTTTTACTTGCCTTACAGAGCGTCTCTGGAGCAGTTACAGTGCCCAGCTGCTGCAAGAAATCAGCTTGAATGCTTCAGGGGCTGGGGAATAGCCAACATGAGCCCCACACCGAAGGAGGGTGGAGGTGTGTAATGCGAACTAGGGGTCATCCAAGCGCCGCAAAAGGCCGCCATGCCCTGCACGCCCCTTGTCTCTTTTCATATGCAGACGAGGGTTGAAGCCAACTTTGACCCACTGTTTGGATGACATCACCATATGCAAATCCATCTGCTGCAGGCCTTCCCCCAGGAATGCTTGCACTAGTTGTTGCATTTGGTTTGTTGTTTGGGGGTGCTTCAGTATTAGGCAGCCTTCTGCCCTCCCATGTTCATCTGAAAATATGTGTTCTCCCTGCAGTTGTTGTCCCCAGATGAGAGTTCCCTTGTGCTGCCTCAGTTGAATCTCCTTTACTTGACAGAGATGTGCCTGAGCAGCGGCCCTCCCCAGCCCTATCCCAAATCATACTTATTTTGCATAGGCGATACCATGGTCATGAAGATTGTTCTCCCAGGGTGAGGTTCATTCATTGCATTCTGGGTATGCTGACCCCTGTGATTTCCCCAAATGTGGGAAACTCGACTGCATTATTTGTGGTAGTGGGGGACTGTGTTTGTGCTTTCCTCTGGTCAGCTCTGGTAAAAATCAGATTTCTTTATCTCAGATCTTCCTCTAGCCTTGTTCTTCTTTCGAGAGTTCCCTTGTGCTGCCTCAGTTGGATCTCTTTCACTTGACAGGGGGGTGCCCGAGCAGCGACCCTCCCCAGCTCTAGCCCAACTCCTACTTACCTGCCAGGTGAGATACTATGATCATGAAGGTGCTTCTCCCAGGGCAAGGCTCACCCATTGCACTCTAGTTGTGCTGCCCCTGTGATTTCCCCAAATGTGGGAAACTTGACTGCATAATTTGTGTTTCCCTTGGTCGGCTCTCGTATAATTCAGATCTCTTTGTCTCAGGTCTCTCTCCAGCCTAGTTTGCTGTCTGTTTCCACTTCTCTTTTCTTGAGCCGCTCCCTTCTATGCCCTTGCGCACTATCCTGACTTCTCCCGTCTGCTTACTTCGTGCCTTCCAACGCACAATGCAAACTACAGGTAGTGCTGCAGGGCCCACACCCTTTTACTTGCCTTACAGAGCAGCTCTGGAGCAGTTACAGTGCCCAGCTGCTGCAAGAAATCAGCTTGAATGCTTCAGGGGCTGGGGCATAGCCAACATGAGCCCCACACCGAAGGAGGGTGGAGGTGTGTAATGCGAACTAGGGGTCATCCAAGCGCCGCAAAAGGCCGCCATGCCCTGCACGCCCCTTTTCTCTTTTCATATGCAGACGAGGGTTGAAGCCAACTTTGACCCACTGCTTGGATGGCATCACCATATGCAAATCCATCTGCTGCAGGCCTTCCCCCAGGAATGCTTGCACTAGTTGTTGCATTTGGTTTGTTGTTTGGGGGTGCTTCAGTATTAGGCAGCCTTCTGCCCTCCCATGTTCATCTGAAAATATGTGTTCTCCCTGCAGTTGTTGTCCCCAGATGAGAGTTCCCTTGTGCTGCCTCAGTTGAATCTCCTTTACTTGACAGAGATGTGCCTGAGCAGCGGCCCTCCCCAGCCCTATCCCAAATCATACTTATTTTGCATAGGAGAGACCATGGTCTTGAAGATTGTTCTCCCAGGGTGAGGTTCATTCATTGCATTCTGGGTATGCTGACCCATGTGATTTCCCCAAATGTGGGAAACTCAACTGCATTATTTGTGGTAGTGGGGGACTGTGTTTGTGCTTTCCTCTGGTCAGCTCTAGTAAAAGTCAGATTTCTTTGTTTCAGTTCTTCCTCTAGCCTTGTTCTTCTTTCGAGAGTTCCCTTGTGCTGCCTCAGTGTGTATGGTTATTAATCAAAAGGTTGGTGGTTCAATCCCACTAAGGGACGTAATTGACCTTGTTATCAGATTTTGGTGATATTTAAGTAGACAAGTCAAAATTTCAAACCCCCTGTTATGGTGTAGGGTACCTGGCCTTCTCTGATGTAATCAGAGTTAGATTTGATTCAGTGATTTTATAAAAACAGCTAGGAAGCACAATTTAGCAGTGGGTTGCAGAGAAAAAGAAATATGCTGGCAAAAAAATCCAATTGAGTGATTAAACAGCTCTTCATTTTCTGGCTTTATTTTTATGCTAACAAATTTGTACTCTGAAAAGTGTCCACAAAGCCAAGTCTCTGATTAACACCTTTGTAGGGATGGTTTTTCACCTATTACTAAATTAAACTTGCTTCATTGGAAAGGCAGCAAGATGCATCCTCATTTCAATGTCTACTGAAATAATACAGGTTGACACCAGGAAACATTAACGCCACTGCATCCTTGCTGCTTTCGCATGTGGAAGTCTGTTTAATGTGAAAACAAGGTGATATCTAATTAGCACACAGGTAAGGAATTAAGAAAATCTTTATTTAAGGGTGAAGGTGTTTCTCACAAAATCGTTGCCCCAATGCATCATTGAAATTCAAGCTGGAAAGATGATTTTAATATATCACTTGTACATTTTGTATTGCTCTTCTGGTGACAATGTAGTTTGTTTTTGTCAATTACCATTTTAATAATAGGGTAAAGAAAATTAAGTGGATTTTTGAAAGAAAACAATACTGTCAATATACTATTAAAACAAATTAAAATGGTAAAAGTTAGTGTACTTTAAGTAAAAATAAAAGAGCAAAAATATCAATCCCAGTTTTGGATTACTTTAATTAACAAAAAAAATGCATATAGCAGAGGATAGTTTCAATCTGCCTACCTCTGGGTTATGGGCCCAGCATTTTTCCATTGCAGTACTCTGCTGCACATGTAAGTGCAAGAGATCCTGAAGCACTCACTCATCATGGGAAAGTACCAATGTGTTTCTTCGTTGGTTGATGGAAGAAACATCTTACAAAAACTCTCCAGATTATTGACTTTTTAAAGTTTTTCTAGGAAACGTTCTAGATGAATGCTTATTAGCCTTTGTCAGTACGTACGTTTGTAAAGTGTCTCTGTGGCGCAATCTGTTAGTGTGTTTGGTTATTAATCAAAGGGTTGGTGGTTCAATCCCACCCAGGGATGTAATTGACCTTGTTATCAGATTTTGGTGATCTTTAAGTAGACAAGTCAAAATTTCAAACCCCCTTCTTATGGTGTAGGGTACCTGGCCTACTCTGATGTAATCAGAGTTAGATTTGAATCAGTGATTTTATAAAAAAAAACAGCTAGGAAGCACAATTTAGCAGTGGGTTGCAGAGAAAAAGAAATATGCTGGCAGAAAAATCCAATTGAGTGATTAAACAGCTCTTCATTTTCTGGCTTTATTTTTATGCTAACAAATTTGTTCTCTGAAAAGTGTCCACAAAGCTAAGTCTCTGATTAACACCTTTGTAGGGATGGTTTTTCACCTATTACTAAATTAAACTTGCTTCATTGGAAAGGCAGCAAGATGCATCCTCATTTCAATGTCTACTGAAATAATACAGGTTGACACCAGGAAACATTAACGCCACTGCATCCTTGCTGCTTTCGCATGTGGAAGTCTGTTTAATGTGAAAACAAGGTGATATCTAATTAGCACACAGGTAAGGAATTAAGAAAATCTTTATTTAAGGGTGAAGATGTTTCTCACAAAATCGTTGCCCCAATGCATCATTGAAATTCAAGCTGGAAAGATGATTTTAATATATCACTTGTACATTTTGTATTGCTCTTCTGGTGACAATGTAGTTTGTTTTTGTCAATTACCATTTTAATAATCGGGTAAAGAAAATTAATTGGATTTTTGAAAGAAAACAATACTGTCAATATACTATTAAAACAAATTAAAATGGTAAAAGTTATTGTACTTTAAGTAAAAATAAAAGAGCAAAAATATCAATCCCAGTTTTGGATTACTTTAATTAACAAAAAAAAAATGCATATAGCAGAGGATAGTTTCAATCTGCCTACCTCTGGGTTATGGACCCAGCATGCTTCCATTACAGTACTCTGCTGCACATGTAAGTGCAAGAGGTCCTGAAGCACTCACTTATCATGGGAAAGTACCAATGTGTTTCTTCATTGGTTGATGGAAGAAACATCTTACAAAAACTCTCCACATTATTGACTTTTTAAAATGTTTCTAGGAAACGTTCTAGATGAATGCTTATTAGCCTTTGTCAGTATGTACTTTTGCAAAGTGTCGCTGTGGCGCAATCAGTTAGTGTGTATGGTTATTAACCAAAAGGTTGGTGGTTCAATCCCACCCAGGGACGTAATTGACCTTGTTATCAGATTTTGGTGATCTTTAAGTAGACAAGTCAAAATTTCAAACCCCCTGTTATGGTGTAGGGTACCTGGCCTTCTCTGATGTAATCAGAGTTAGATTTGATTCAGTGATTTTATAAAAACAGCTAGGAAGCACAATTTAGCAGTGGGTTGCAGAGAAAAAGAAATATGCTGGCAAAAAAATCCAATTGAGTGATTAAACAGCTCTTCATTTTCTGGCTTTATTTTTATGCTAACAAATTTGTTCTCTGAAAAGTGTCCACAAAGCCAAGTCTCTGATTAACACCTTTGTAGGGATGGTTTTTCACCTATTACTAAATTAAACTTGCTTCATTGGAAAGGCAGCAAGATGCATCCTCATTTCAATGTCTACTGAAATAATACAGGTTGACACCAGGAAACATTAACGCCACTGCATCCTTGCTGCTTTCGCATGTGGAAGTCTGTTTAATGTGAAAACAAGGTGATATCTAATTAGCACACAGGTAAGGAATTAAGAAAATCTTTATTTAAGGGTGAAGGTGTTTCTCACAAAATCGTTGCCCCAATGCATCATTGAAATTCAAGCTGGAAAGATGATTTTAATATATCACTTGTACATTTTGTATTGCTCTTCTGGTGACAATGTAGTTTGTTTTTGTCAATTACCATTTTAATAATAGGGTAAAGAAAATTAAGTGGATTTTTGAAAGAAAACAATACTGTCAATATACTATTAAAACAAATTAAAATGGTAAAAGTTATTGTACTTTAAGTAAAAATAAAAGAGCAAAAATATCAATCCCAGTTTTGGATTACTTTAATTAACAAAAAAAAATGCATATAGCAGAGGATAGTTTCAATCTGCCTACCTCTGGGTTATGGGCCCAGCATTTTTCCATTGCAGTACTCTGCTGCACATGTAAGTGCAAGAGATCCTGAAGCACTCACTCATCATGGGAAAGTACCAATGTGTTTCTTCGTTGGTTGATGGAAGAAACATCTTACAAAAACTCTCCAGATTATTGACTTTTTAAAGTTTTTCTAGGAAACGTTCTAGATGAATGCTTATTAGCCTTTGTCAGTATGTACGTTTGTAAAGTGTCTCTGTGGCGCAATCTGTTAGTGTGTTTGGTTATTAATCAAAGGGTTGGTGGTTCAATCCCACCCAGGGATGTAATTGACCTTGTTATCAGATTTTGGTGATCTTTAAGTAGACAAGTCAAAATTTCAAACCCCCTTCTTATGGTGTAGGGTACCTGGCCTACTCTGATGTAATCAGAGTTAGATTTGAATCAGTGATTTTATAAAAAAAACAGCTAGGAAGCACAATTTAGCAGTGGGTTGCAGAGAAAAAGAAATATGCTGGCAGAAAAATCCAATTGAGTGATTAAACAGCTCTTCATTTTCTGGCTTTATTTTTATGCTAACGAATTTGTTCTCTGAAAAGTGTCCACAAAGCCAAGTATCTGATTAACATATTTGTAGGGATGGTTTTTCACCTATTACTAAATTAAACTTGCTTCATTGGAAAGGCAGCAAGATGCATCCTCATTTCAATATCTACTGAAATAATACAGGTTGACACCAGGAAACATTAACGCCACTGCATCCTTGCTGCTTTCTCATGTGGAAGTCTGTTTAATGTGAAAACAAGGTGATATCTAATTAGCACACAGGTAAGGAATTAAGAAAATCTTTATTTAAGGGTGAAGATGTTTCTCACAAAATCGTTGCCCCAATGCATCATTGAAATTCAAGCTGGAAAGATGATTTTAATATATCACTTGTACATTTTGTATTGCTCTTCTGGTGACACTGTAGTTTGTTTTTGTCAATTACCATTTTAATAATCGGGTAAAGAAAATTAATTGGATTTTTGAAAGAAAACAATACTGTCAATATACTATTAAAACAAATTAAAATGGTAAAAGTTATTGTACTTTAAGTAAAAAAAAAAGCTAAAATATCAATCCCAGTTTTGGATTATTTTAATGAACAAAAAAAAAATGCATATAGCAAAGGATAGTTTCAATCTGCCTACCTCTGGGTTATGGGCCCAGCATGCTTCCATTGCAGTACTCTGCTGCACATGTAAGTGCAAGAGATCCTGAAGCACTCACTCATCATGCGAAAGTAACAATGTGTTTCTTCATTGGTTGCTGGAAGAAACATCTTACAAAAACTCTCCAGATTATTGACTTTTTAAAGTTTTTCTAGGAAACGTTCTAGATGAATGCTTATTAGTCTTTGTCAGTATGTACTTTTCGCAAAGTGTCTCTGTGGCGCGATCGGTTAGTGTGTTCAGCTATTAATCAAAAGGTTGGTGGTTCAATCCCATCCAGGGACGTAATTGACCTTGTGATCAGATTTTGGTAATATTTAAGTAGACAAGTCAAAATTGCAAACCCCCTCTTATGGTGTAGGGTACCTGGCCTTCTCTGATGTAATCAGAGTTAGATTTGATTAAGTGATTTTATAAAAAAAACAGCTAGGAAGCACAATTTAGCAGTGGGTTGCAGAGAAAAAGAAAAATGCTGGCAGAAAAATCCAATTGAGTGATTAAACAGCTCTTCATTTTCTGGCTTTATTTTTATGATTACAAATTTGTTCTCTGAAAAGTGTCCACAAAGCCAAGTATCTGATTAACATCTTTGTAGGGATGGTTTTTCACCTATTACTAAATTAAACTTGCTTCATTGGAAAGGCAGCAAGATGCATCCTCATTTCAATATCTACGGAAATAATACAGGTTGACACCAGGAAACATTAACGCCACTGCATCTTTGCTGTTTTCTCATGTGGAAGTCTGTTTAATGTGAAAACAAGGTGATATCTAATTAGCACACAGGTAAGGAATTAAGAACATCTTTATTTAAGGGTGAAGATGTTTCTCACAAAATCGTTGCCCCAATGCATCATTGAAATTCAAGCTGGAAAGATGATTTTAATATATCACTTGTACATTTTGTATTGCTCTTCTGGTGACAATGTAGTTTGTTTTTGTCAATTACCATTTTAATAATCGGGTAAAGAAAATTAATAGGATTTTTGAAAGAAAACAATACTATTAAAACAAATTAAAATGGTAAAAGTTATTGTACTTTAAGTAAAAATAAAAGAGCAAAAATATCAATCCCAGTTTTGGATTACTTTAATTAACAAAAAAAATGCATATAGCAGAGGATAGTTTCAATCTGCCTACCTCTGGGTTATGGACCCAGCATGCTTCCATTACAGTACTCTGCTGCACATGTAAGTGCAAGAGATCCTGAAGCACTCACTCATCATGGGAAAGTACCAATGTGTTTCTTCATTGGTTGATGGAAGAAACATCTTACAAAAACTCTCCACATTATTGACTTTTTAAAATGTTTCTAGGAATCATTCTAGATGAATGCTTATTAGCCTTTGTCAGTAAGTACTTTTGCAAAGTGTCGCTGTGGCGCAATCAGTTAGTGTGTAAGGCTATTAACCAAAAGGTTGGTGGTTCAATCCCACCCAGGGACTTAATTGACTTTGTTATCAGATTTTGGTGATCTTTAAGTAGACAAGTCAAAATTTCAAACCCACTGTTATGGTGTAGGGTACCTGGCCTTCTCTGATGTTTAGATTTGATTCAGTGATTTTATAAAAACAGCTAGGAAGCACAATTTAGCAGTGGGTTGCAGAGAAAAAGAAATATGCTGGCAGAAAAATCCAATTGAGTGATTAAACAGCTCTTCATTTTCTGGCTTTATTTTTATACTAACAAATTTGTTCTCTGAAAAGTGTCCACAAAGCCAAGTCTCTGATTAACACCTTTGTAGGGATGGTTTTTCACCTATTACTAAATTAAACTTGCTTCATTGGAAAGGCAGCAAGATGCATCCTCATTTCAATGTCTACTGAAATAATACAGGTTGACACCAGGAAACATTAACGCCACTGCATCCTTGCTGCTTTCGCATGTGGAAGTCTGTTTAATGTGAAAACAAGGTGATATCTAATTAGCACACAGGTAAGGAATTAAGAAAATCTTTATTTAAGGGTGAAGATGTTTCTCACAAAATCGTTGCCCCAATGCATCATTGAAATTCAAGCTGGAAAGATGATTTTAATATATCACTTGTACATTTTGTATTGCTCTTCTGGTGACAATGTAGTTTGTTTTTGTCAATTACCATTTTAATAATCGGGTAAAGAAAATTAATTGGATTTTTGAAAGAAAACAATACTGTCAATATACTATTAAAACAAATTAAAATGGTAAAAGTTATTGTACTTTAAGTAAAAATAAAAGAGCAAAAATATCAATCCCAGTTTTGGATTACTTTAATTAACAAAAAAAAATGCATATAGCAGAGGATAGTTTCAATCTGCCTACCTCTGGGTTATGGACCCAGCATGCTTCCATTACAGTACTCTGTTGCACATGTAAGTGCAAGAGGTCCTGAAGCACTCACTTATCATGGGAAAGTACCAATGTGTTTCTTCATTGGTTGATGGAAGAAACATCTTACAAAAACTCTCCACATTATTGACTTTTTAAAATGTTTCTAGGAATCGTTCTAGATGAATGCTTATTAGCCTTTGTCAGTATGTTCTTTTGCAAAGTGTTGTTTTGGCGCAATCAGTTAGTGTGTAAGGCTATTAACCAAAAGGTTGGTGGTTCAATCCCACCCAGGGACTTAATTGACCTTGTTATCAGATTTTGGTGATCTTTAAGTAGACAAGTCAAAATTTCAAACCCCCTGTTATGGTGTAGGGTACCTGGCCTTCTCTAATGTAATCAGAGTTAGATTTGATTCAGTGATTTTATAAAAACAGCTAGGAAGAACAATTTAGCAGTGGGTTGCAGAGAAAAAGAAATATGCTGGCAGAAAAATCCAATTGAGTGATTAAACAGCTCTTCATTTTCTGGCTTTATTTTTATACTAACAAATTTGTTCTCTGAAAAGTGTCCACAAAGACAAGTCTCTGATTAACACCTTTGTAGGGATGGTTTTTCACCTATTACTAAATTAAACTTGCTTCATTGGAAAGGCAGCAAGATGCATCTTCATTTCAATGTCTACTGAAATAATACAGGTTGACACCAGGAAACATTAACGCCACTGCATCCTTGCTGCTTTTGCATGTGGAAGTCTGTTTAATGTGAAAACAAGGTGATATCTAATTAGCACACAGGTAAGGAATTAAGAAAATCTTTATTTAAGGGTGAAGATGTTTCTCACAAAATCGTTGCCCCAATGCATCATTGAAATTCAAGCTGGAAAGATGATTTTAATATATCACTTGTACATTTTGTATTGCTCTTCTGGTGACAATGTAGTTTGTTTTTGTCAATTACCATTTTAATAATCGGGTAAAGAAAATTAAGTGGATTTTTGAAAGAAAACAATACTGTCAATATACTATTAAAACAAATTAAAATGGTAAAAGTTATTGTACTTTAAGTAAAAATAAAAGAGCAAAAATATCAATCCCAGTTTTGGATTACTTTAATTAACAAAAAAAAATGCATATAGCAGAGGATAGTTTCAATTTGCCTACCTCTGGGTTATGGACCCAGCATGCTTCCATTACAGTACTCTGCTGCACATGTAAGTGCAAGAGGTCCTGAAGCACTCACTTATCATGGGAAAGTACCAATGTGTTTCTTCATTGGTTGATGGAAGAAACATCTTACAAAAACTCTCCACATTATTGACTTTTTAAAATGTTTCTAGGAATCGTTCTAGATGAATGCTTATTAGCCTTTGTCAGTATGTACTTTTGCTAAGTGTAGCTGTGGCGCAATCAGTTAGTGTGTAAGGCTATTAACCAAAAGGTTGGTTGTTCAATCCCACCCAGGGATTTAATTGACCTTGTTATCAGATTTTGGTGATCTTTAAGTAGACAAGTCAAAATTTCAAACCCCCTGTTATGGTGTAGGGTACCTGGCCTTCTCTGATGTAATCAGAGTTAGATTTGATTCAGTGATTTTATAAAAACAGCTAGGAAGCACAATTTGGCAGTGGGTTGCAGAGAAAAAGAAATATGCTGGCACAAAAATCCAATTGAGTGTTTAAACAGCTCTTCATTTTCTGGCTTTATTTTTATGCTAACTAATTTGTTCTCTGAAAAGTGTCCACAAAGCCAAGTATCTGATTAACATATTTGTAGGGATGGTTTTTCACCTATTACTAAATTAAACTTGCTTCATTGGAAAGGCAGCAAGATGTATCCTCATTTCAATATCTACTGAAATAATACAGGTTGACACCAGGAAACATTAACGCCACTGCATCCTTGCTGCTTTCTCATGTGGAAGTCTGTTTAATGTGAAAACAAGGTGATATCTAATTAGCACACAGGTAAGGAATTAAGAAAATCTTTATTTAAGGGTGAAGATGTTTCTCACAAAATCGTTGCCCCAATGCATCATTGAAATTCAAGCTGGAAAGATGATTTTAATATATCACTTGTACATTTTGTATTGCTCTTATGGTGACAATGTAGTTTGTTTTTGTCAATTACCATTTTAATAATAGGGTAAAGAAAATTAAGTGGATTTTTGAAAGAAAACAATACTGTCAATATACTATTAAAACAAATTAAAATGGTAAAAGTTATTGTACTTTAAGTAAAAATAAAAGCGAAAATATCAATCCCAGTTTTGGATTACTTTAATGAACAAAAAAAAAAATTCATATAGCAAAGGATAGTTTCAATCTGCCTACCTCTGGGTTATGGGCCCAGCATGCTTCCATTGCAGTACTCTGCTGCACATGTAAGTGCAAGAGATCCTGAAGCACTCACTCATCATGCGAAAGTACTAATGTGTTTCTTCATTGGTTGCTGGAAGAAACATCTTACAAAAACTCTCCAGATTATTGACTTTTTAAAGTTTTTCTAGGAAACGTTCTAGATGAATGCTTATTAGTCTTTGTCAGTATGTGCTTTTTGCAAAGTGTTGCTGTGGCGCAATCAGTTAGTGTGTATGGTTATTAACCAAAAGGTTGGTGGTTCAATCCCACCCAGGGACGTAATTGACCTTGTTATCAGATTTTGGTGATCTTTAAGTAGACAAGTCAAAATTCCAAACCCCCTGTTATGGTGTAGGGTACCTGGCCTTCTCTGATGTAATCAGAGTTAGATTTGATTCAGTGATTTTATAAAAACAGCTAGGAAGCACAATTTAGCAGTGGGTTGCAGAGAAAAAGAAATATGCTGGCAAAAAAATCCAATTGAGTGATTAAACAGCTCTTCATTTTCTGGCTTTATTTTTATGCTAACAAATTTGTTCTCTGAAAAGTGTCCACAAAGCCAAGTCTCTGATTAACACCTTTGTAGGGATGGTTTTTCACCTATTACTAAATTAAACTTGCTTCATTGGAAAGGCAGCAAGATGCATCCTCATTTCAATGTCTACTGAAATAATACAGGTTGACACCAGGAAACATTAACGCCACTGCATCCTTGCTGCTTTCGCATGTGGAAGTCTGTTTAATGTGAAAACAAGGTGATATCTAATTAGCACACAGGTAAGGAATTAAGAAAATCTTTATTTAAGGGTGAAGGTGTTTCTCACAAAATCGTTGCCCCAATGCATCATTGAAATTCAAGCTGGAAAGATGATTTTAATATATCACTTGTACATTTTGTATTGCTCTTCTGGTGACAATGTAGTTTGTTTTTGTCAATTACCATTTTAATAATAGGGTAAAGAAAATTAAGTGGATTTTTGAAAGAAAACAATACTGTCAATATACTATTAAAACAAATTAAAATGGTAAAAGTTATTGTACTTTAAGTAAAAATAAAAGAGCAAAAATATCAATCCCAGTTTTGGATTACTTTAATTAACAAAAAAAATGCATATAGCAGAGGATAGTTTCAATCTGCCTACCTCTGGGTTATGGGCCCAGCATTTTTCCATTGCAGTACTCTGCTGCACATGTAAGTGCAAGAGATCCTGAAGCACTCACTCATCATGGGAAAGTACCAATGTGTTTCTTCGTTGGTTGATGGAAGAAACATCTTACAAAAACTCTCCAGATTATTGACTTTTTAAAGTTTTTCTAGGAAACGTTCTAGATGAATGCTTATTAGCCTTTGTCAGTATGTACGTTTGTAAAGTGTCTCTGTGGCGCAATCTGTTAGTGTGTTTGGTTATTAATCAAAGGGTTGGTGGTTCAATCCCACCCAGGGATGTAATTGACCTTGTTATCAGATTTTGGTGATCTTTAAGTAGACAAGTCAAAATTTCAAACCCCCTTCTTATGGTGTAGGGTACCTGGCCTACTCTGATGTAATCAGAGTTAGATTTGAATCAGTGATTTTATAAAAAAAACAGCTAGGAAGCACAATTTAGCAGTGGGTTGCAGAGAAAAAGAAATATGCTGGCAGAAAAATCCAATTGAGTGATTAAACAGCTCTTCATTTTCTGGCTTTATTTTTATGCTAACGAATTTGTTCTCTGAAAAGTGTCCACAAAGCCAAGTATCTGATTAACATATTTGTAGGGATGGTTTTTCACCTATTACTAAATTAAACTTGCTTCATTGGAAAGGCAGCAAGATGCATCCTCATTTCAATATCTACTGAAATAATACAGGTTGACACCAGGAAACATTAACGCCACTGCATCCTTGCTGCTTTCTCATGTGGAAGTCTGTTTAATGTGAAAACAAGGTGATATCTAATTAGCACACAGGTAAGGAATTAAGAAAATCTTTATTTAAGGGTGAAGATGTTTCTCACAAAATCGTTGCCCCAATGCATCATTGAAATTCAAGCTGGAAAGATGATTTTAATATATCACTTGTACATTTTGTATTGCTCTTCTGGTGACAATGTAGTTTGTTTTTGTCAATTACCATTTTAATAATCGGATAAAGAAAATTAATTGGATTTTTGAAAGAAAACAATACTGTCAATATACTATTAAAACAAATTAAAATGGTAAAAGTTATTGTACTTTAAGTAAAAATAAAAGCTAAAATATCAATCCCAGTTTTGGATTACTTTAATGAACAAAAAAAAAATGCATATAGCAAAGGATAGTTTCAATCTGCCTACCTCTGGGTTATGGGCCCAGCATGCTTCCATTGCAGTACTCTGCTGCACATGTAAGTGCAAGAGATCCTGAAGCACTCACTCATCATGCGAAAGTACTAATGTGTTTCTTCATTGGTTGCTGGTGAAACATCTTACAAAAACTCTCCAGATTATTGACTTTTTAAAGTTTTTCTAGGAAACGTTCTAGATGAATGCTTATTAGTCTTTGTCAGTATGTGCTTTTTGCAAAGTGTCTCTGTGGCGCAATCGGTTAGTGTGTTCAGCTATTTATCAAAAGGTTGGTGGTTCAATCCCACCCAGGGACGTAATTGACCTTGTGATCACATTTTGGTGATATTTAAGTAGACAAGTCAAAATTGCAAACCCCCTCTTATGGTATAGGGTACCTGGCCTTCTCTGATGTAATCAGAGTTAGATTTGATTAAGTGATTTTATAAAAAAACAGCTAGGAAGCACAATTTAGCAGTGGGTTGCAGAGAAAAAGAAAAATGCTGGCAGAAAAATCCAATTGAGTGATTAAACAGCTCTTCATTTTCTGGCTTTATTTTTATGATTACAAATTTGTTCTCTGAAAAGTGTCCACAAAGCCAAGTATCTGATTAACATCTTTGTAGGGATGGTTTTTCACCTATTACTAAATTAAACTTGCTTCATTGGAAAGGCAGCAAGATGCATCCTCATTTCAATATCTACGGAAATAATACAGGTTGACACCAGGAAACATTAACGCCACTGCATCTTTGCTGTTTTCTCATGTGGAAGTCTGTTTAATGTGAAAACAAGGTGATATCTAATTAGCACACAGGTAAGGAATTAAGAAAATCTTTATTTAAGGGTGAAGATGTTTCTCACAAAATCGTTGCCCCAATGCATCATTGAAATTCAAGCTGGAAAGATGATTTTAATATATCACTTGTACATTTTGTATTGCTCTTCTGGTGACAATGTAGTTTGTTTTTGTCAATTACCATTTTAATAATCGGGTAAAGAAAATTAATTGGATTTTTGAAAGAAAACAATACTGTCAATATACTATTAAAACAAATTAAAATGGTAAAAGTTATTGTACTTTAAGTAAAAATAAAAGAGCAAAAATATCAATCCCAGTTTTGGATTACTTTAATTAACAAAAAAAAATGCATATAGCAGAGGATAGTTTCAATATGCCTACCTCTGGGTTATGGACCCAGCATGCTTCCATTACAGTACTCTGCTGCACATGTAAGTGCAAAAGATCCTGAAGCACTCACTCATCATGGGAAAGTACCAATGTGTTTCTTCATTGGTTGATGGAAGAAACATCTTACAAAAACTCTCCACATTATTGACTTTTTAAAATGTTTCTAGGAATCGTTCTAGATGAATGCTTATTAGCCTTTGTCAGTATGTACTTTTGCAAAGTGTCGCTGTGGCGCAATCAGAAGGTGTGTAAGGCTATTAACCAAAAGGTTGGTGGTTCAATCCCACCTAGGGACTTAATTGACCTTGTTATCAGATTTTGGTGATCTTTAAGTAGACAAGTCAAAATTTCAAACCCCCTGTTATGGTGTAGGGTACCTGGCCTTCTCTGATGTAATCAGAGTTAGATTTGATTCAGTGATTTTATAAAAACAGCTAGGAAGCACAATTTAGCAGTGGGTTGCAGAGAAAAAGAAATATGCTGGCAGAAAAATCCAATTGAGTGATTAAACAGCTCTTCATTTTCTGGCTTTATTTTTATGCTAACAAATTTGTGCTCTGAAAAGTGTCCACAAAGCCAAGTATCTGATTAACACCTTTGTAGGGATGGTTTTTCACCTATTATTAAATTAAACTTGCTTCATTGGAAAGGCAGCAAGTGATGTCATCCAAGCATTGGGTCAAAGTTGGCTTCAAACCTCGTCTGCTTATGAAAAGAGAAAAGGGGTATGCAGGGCATGGCGGCCTTTTGCGGTGCTTGGATGACCCCTAGTTCGCATTAAATAATGCAGTCGAGTTTCCCACATTTGGGGAAATCACAGAGGTCAGCATACCCAGAATGCAATGAATGAACCGCACCCTGGGAGAACAGTCTTCATGACCATGGTATCTCCTATGCAAAATAAGTATGATTTGGGATAGGGCTGGGGAGGGCCGCTGCTCAGGCACATCTCTGTCAAGTAAAGGAGATTCAACTGAGGCAGCACAAGGGAACTCTCATCTGGGGACAACAACTGCAGGGAGAACACATATTTTCAGATGAACATGGGAGGGCAGAAGGCTGCCTAATACTGAAGCACCCCCAAACAACAAACCAAATGCAACAACTAGTGCAAGCATTCCTGGGGGAAGGCCTGCAGCAGATGGATTTGCATATGGCGATGTCATCCAAGCAGTGGGTCAAAGTTGGCTTCAACCCTCGTCTGCATATGAAAAGAGAAAAGGGGTGTGCAGGGCATGGCGGCCTTTTGCGGCACTTGGATGACCCCTAGTTCGCATTAAACACCTCCACCCTCCGTCGGTGTGGGGCTCATGTTGGCTATGCCCCAGCCCCTGAAGGATTCAAGCTGATTTCTTGCAGCAGCTGGGCACTGTAACAGCTCCAGAGCTGCTCTGTAAGGCAAGTAAAAGGGTGTGGGCCCTGCAGCAATACCTGTAGTTCGCATTGTGCGAGACCCCTAGTTCGCATTAAACACCCCCACCCTCCTTCGGTGTGGGGCTCATGTTGGCCATGCCCCAGCCCCTGAAGCATTCACGCTGATTTCTTGCAGCAGCTGGGCACTGTAACAGCTCAAGAGCTGCTCTGTAAGGTAAGTAAAAGGGTGTGGGCCCTGCAGCACTACCTGTAGTTTGCATTGTGCATTGGAAGGCACAAAGTAAGCAGACGGGAGGAGAAGTCAGGATAGTGCACAAGGGTATAGACGGGAGGGGCTCAAGAAAAAAGAAGTGGAAACAGACAGCAAACTAGGCTTCCAATGCACAATGCAAACTACAGGTAGTGCTGCAGGGCCCACACCCTTTTACTTGCCTTACAGAGCAGCTCTGGAGCTGTTTAATCACTCAATTGGATTTTTCTGCCAGCATAATTTTTCTCTTACGTCCTAGAGGATGCTGGGGATTCCGTAAGGACCATGGGGGATAGACGGGCTCCGCAGGAGACATGGGCACTTTAAGAAAGACTTTAGATCTGGGTGTGCACTGGCTCCTCCCTCTATGCCCCTCCTCCAGACCTCAGTTTACTACTGTGCCCAGAGGAGACTGGGTGCTTTTCAGGGAGCTCTCCTGAGTTTCCTGACAGAAAGTATATTTGTTAGATTTTTTTATTTTCAGGGAGCCTGCTGGCAACAGACTCCCTGCATCGAGGGGCGGAGGGGAGAGATGCACACCTACTTCTGTGAGTTGATAGGCTCTGCTTCTTAGGCTACTGTACAGCATTAGCTCCAGAGGGATCGGTACGCAGGTCTCACCCTCGCCGTCCGTCCCAGAGCCGCGCCGCCGTCCCCCTCGCAGAGCCGGAAGATAGAAGCCGGGTGAGTATGAGAAGAAAAGAAGACTTCAGAGGCGGCGGAAGACTTCATGATCTTCACTGAGGTAACGCACAGCAGTAAAGCTGTGCTCCATTGCTCCAATACACCTCACACACGGCAGTCAGTGTAAGGGTGAAGGGCGCAGGGGGGACGCCCTGGGCAGCAATATAGACCTCTCTTTGGCAAAATAAATATATATGCAGCTAGGCACTGTATATATATATATAAGAGCCCCCGCCATTTTTTTACTATATTTGAGCGGGACAGAAGCCCGTCGCTGAGGGGGTGGGGCTTCTCCCTCAGCACTCACCAGCGCCATTTTCTCCACAGCACCGCTGAGGGGAAGCTCCACGGACTCTCCCCTGCTTATACCACGGTAGAAAGAGGGTCTTAAAGAAGAGGGGGGCACATAATTAGGCGCATATATATATGGAAATACAGCGCTACTGGGTAAACATAAAATTATTGTGTTTTTTTCCTGGGTCATATAGCGCTGGGGTGTGTGCTGGCATACTCTCTCTCTCTGTCTCTCCAAAGGGCCTTGTTGGGGAACTGTCCTCAGATAAGAGGATTCCCTGAGTGTATGGTGTGTCGGTACACGTGTGTCGACATGTCTGAGGTAGAAGGCTCTCCTAGAGAGGAGCAGGAGCAAATTAATGTGGTGTCTCCATCGACAACGCCGACACCTGACTGGATGGATATGTGGAATGTTTTAAGTGCTAATGTAAACTTATTACACAAGAGATTAGACAAAGCTGAAGCTAGGGAACAGTCAGGGAGTCAACCCATGCCTGTCCCTATGTCGCAGGGACCTTCGGGGTCTCAAAAGCGTCCACTATCCCAAATAGTTGACACAGATACCGACACAGATTCTGACTCCAGTGTCGACTACGATGATGCAAAGTTACAGCCAAAATTGGCTAAATGTATTCGATATATGATTATTGCAATAAAAGATGTTTTGCACATCACAGAGTCCCCTGTCCCTGACACGAGGGTACACATGTATAAGGGAAAGAAACCTGAGATAACCTTTCCCTCCTCACATGAGTTGAACGAATTATGTGAAAAAGCTTGGGAATCTCCAGACAAAAAGCTGCAGATTCCCAAAAGGATTCTTATGGCGTATCCTTTCCCGCCAATGGACAGGATACGGTGGGAATCCTCCCCTAGGGTGGATAAAGCATTGACACGCTTATCCAAAAAGGTAGCGCTGCCATCCCAGGATACGGCTACCATCAGGGACCCTGCTGACCGCAAGCAGGAGGTTACCCTAAAGTCCATTTACACACATTCTGGTACCTTACTCAGACCGGCAATTGCGTCGGCCGGGGTTGTAGCGCGGTGGCAGCATGGACAGATACCTTATCAGCAGAGATTGAGACCCTAGATAAGGATGCTATGTTATTGACCATAGGGCATATAAAAGATGCTGTCCTATATATGAGAGATGCTCAAAGTGACATTAGTCTACTGGGTTCTAGAATAAACGCTATGTCGATTTCTGCTAGACGAGTCCTATGGACCCGGTAATGGACAGGTGATGCCGACTCAAAAAGGCATATGGAGGTTTTACCTTACAGGGGTGAGGAATTGTTTGGGGAAGGTCTCTCGGACCTAGTCTCCACAGCTACAGCTGGTAAATCAAATTTTTTGCCTTATATTCCCTCACAGCCTAAGAAAGCACCACATTATCAAATACAGTCCTTTCGATCACAGAGAAACAAGAAAGTACGAGGTGCGTCCTTTCTTGCCAGAGGTAAGGGCAGAGGGAAGAAGCTGCACAACACAGCTAGTTCCCAGGAACAGAAGTCCTCCCCGGCCTCTACAAAATCCACCGCATGACGCTGGGGCTCCGCTAAAGGAGTCCGCCCAGTTGGGGGCACGTCTTCGAGTTTTCAGCCACATCTGGGTTCATTCGCAGGTGGATCCCTAGGCAATAGAAATTGTTTCTCAGGGTTACAAGCTGAAATTCGAAGAGGTGCCTCCTCGCCGGTTTTTCAAATCGGCCCTACCATCTTCTCCCCAGGAAAGGGAGATAGTGTTAAATGCAATTCACAAATTGTATCTTCAACATATGCAGATGAGGGTTCCAGCCAACTTTGGCCCACTGCTTGGATGACATCACCGTATGCAAATCCGTCTTCTGCAGACCTTCTCCCAGGAATGCTTGTACTAGTTGTTGCATTTGGTTTGTTGTTTGGGCGTGCTTCAGTATTAGGCAGCCTTCTGCCCTCCCATGTTCATCTGAAAATATGTGTTCTCCCGGCAGTTGTTGTCCCCAGATGAGAGTTCCCTTGTGCTGCCTCAGTTGAATCTCCTTTACTTGACAGAGATGTGCATGAGCAGCGGCCCTCCCCAGCCCTATCTCAAATCATACTTATTTTGCATAGGAGATACCATGGTCATAAAGATTGTTCTCCCAGGGTGAGGTTCATTCATTGCATTCTGGGTATGCTGACCCCTGTGATTTCCCCAAATGTGGGAAACTCAACTGCATTATTTGTGGTAGTGGGGGACTGTGTTTGTGTTTTCCTCTGGTCAGCTCTGGTAAAAGTCAGATTTCTTTGTCTCAGATCTTCCTCTAGCCTTGTTCTTCTTTCGAGAGTTCCATTGTGCTGCCTCAGTTTGACCTCCTTCACTTGACAGGGGGGTACCCGAGCAGCGACCCTCCCTAGCTCTAGCCCAACTCCTACATACCTGCCAGGTGAGATACTATGATCATGAAGGTGCTTCTCCCAGGGCAAGGCTCACCCATTGCACTCTGGGTGTGCTGCTCCTGCGATTTCCCCAAATGTGGGAAACTTGACTGCATAATTTGTGTTTCCCCTGGTCGGCTCTCGTATAATTCAGATCTCTTTGTCTCAGGTCTCTCTCCAGCCTAGTTTGCTGTCTGTTTCCACTTCTGTTTTCTTGAGCCGCTCCCTTCTATGCCCTTGCGCACTATCCTGACTTCTCCCGTCTGCTTACTTTGTGCCTTCCAACGCACAATGCGAACTACAGGTAGTGCTGCAGGGCCCACACCCTTTTACTTGCCGTACAGAGCAGCTCTGGAGCTGTTACAGTGCCCAGCTGCTGCAAGAAATCAGCTTGAATGCTTCAGGGGCTGGGGCATAGCCAACATGAGCCCCACACCGAAGGAGGGTGGAGGTATTTAATGCGAACTAGGGGTCATCCAAGCACCGCAAAAGGCCGCCATGCCCTGCATAACCCTTTTCTCTTTTCATATGCAGATGAGGGTTCCAGCCAACTTTGGCCCACTGCTTGGATGACATCACCGTATGCAAATCCGTCTTCTGCAGACCTTCTCCCAGGAATGCTTTTACTAGTTGTTACATTTGGTTTGTTGTTTGGGGGTGCTTCAGTATTAGGCAGCCTTCTGCCCTCCCATGTTCATCTGAAAATATGTGTTCTCCCTGCAGTTGTTGTCCCCAGATGAGAGTTCCCTTGTGCTGCCTCAGTTGAATCACCTTTACTTGACAGAGATGTGCCTGAGCAGCGGCCCTCCCCAGCCCTATCCCAAATCATACTTATTTTGCATAGAAGTTTCCATGGTCATGAAGATTGTTCTCCCAGGGTGAGGTTCATTCATTGCATTCTGGGTATGCTGACCCCTGTGATTTCCCCAAATGTGGGAAACTCGACTGCATTAATTGTGGTAGTGGGGGACTGTGTTTGTGCTTTCCTCTGGTCAGCTCTGGTAAAAGACAGATTTCTTTGTCTCAGATCTTCCTCTAGCCTTGTTCTTTTTTCGAGAGTTTCCTTGTGCTGCCTCAGTTGGATCTCCTTCACTTGACAGGGGGGTGCCCGAGCAGCGACCCTCCCCATCTCTAGCCCAACTCCTACTTACCTGCCAGGTGAGATACTATGATCAGGAAGGTGCTTCTCCCAGGGCAAGGCTCACCCATTGCACTCTGGGTGTGCTGCTACTACGATTTCCCCAAATGTGGGACACTTGACTGCATAATTTGTGTTTCCTCTAGTCGGCTACTCGTATAATTCAGATCTCTTTGTCTCAGGTCTCTCTCCAGCCTAGTTTGCTGTCTGTTTCCACTTCTCTTTTCTTGAGCCGCTGCCTTCTATGCCCTTATGCACTCTCCTGACTTCTCCTGTCTGCTTACTTTGTGCCTTCCAACGCACAATGCAAACTACAGGTAGTGCTGCAGGGCCCACACCCTTTTACTTGCCTTTCAGAGCAGCTCTGGAGCTGTTACAGTGCCCAGCTGCTGCAAGAAATCAGCTTGAATGCTTCAGGGGCTGGGGCATAGCCAACATGAGCCCCACACCGACGGAGGGTGGAGGTGTTTAATGCGAACTAAGGGTCATCCAAGCGCCGCAAAAGGCCGCCATGCCCTGCATACCCCTTTTCTCTTTTCATATGCAGATGAGGGTTCCAGCCAACTTTGGCCCACTGCTTGGATGACATCACCGTATGCAAATCCGTCTTCTGCAGACCTTCCCCCAGGAATGCTTGTACTAGTTGTTGCATTTGGTTTGTTGTTTGGGGTGCTTCAGTATTAGGCAGCCTTCAGCTCTCCCATGTTCATCTGAAAATATGTGTTCTCCCTGCAGTTGTTGTCCCCAGATGAGAGTTCCCTTGTGCTGCCTCAGTTGAATCTCCTTTACTTGAAAGAGATGTGCCTGAGCAGCGGCCCTCCCCAGCCCTATCCCAAATCATACTTATTTTGCATAGGAGATACCATGGTCATGAAGATTGTTCTCCCAGGGTGAGGTTCATTCATTGCATTCTGGGTATGCTGACCCCTGTGATTTCCCCAAATGTGGGAAACTCGACTGCATTATTTGTGGTAGTGGGGGACTGTGTTTGTGCTTTCCTCTGGTCAGCTCTGGTAAAAGTCAGATTTCTTTGTCTCAGATCTTCCTCTAGCCTTGTTCTTTTTTTGAGAGTTTCCTTGTGCTGCCTCAGTTGGATCTCCTTCACTTGACAGGGGGGTGCCCGAGCAGCGACCCTCCCCAGCTCAAGCCCAACTCCTACTTACCTGCCAAGTGAGATACTATGATCAGGAAGGTGCTTCTACCAGGGCAAGGCTCACCCATTGCACTCTGGGTGTGCTGCTCCTACGATTTCCCCAAATGTGGGACACTTGACTGCATAATTTGTGTTTCCTCTGGTCGGCTACTCGTATAATTCAGATCTCTTTGTCTCAGGTCTCTCTCCAGCCTAGTTTGCTGTCTGTTTCCACTTCTCTTTTCTTGAGCCCCTGCCTTCTATGCCCTTGTGCACTCTCCTGACTTCTCCTGTCTGCTTACTTTGTGCCTTCCAACGCACAATGCAAACTACAGGTAGTGCTGCAGGGCCAACACCCTTTTACTTGCCTTACAGAGCAGCTCTGGAGCTGTTACAGTGCCCAGCTGCTGCAAGAAATCAGCTTGAATGCTTCAGGGGCTGGGGCATAGCCAACATGAGCAGCAAGATGCAGCACTGGACTATTAGTAATGTACTGTTGTATGCTGAGCACCACAATGCAGCACAAGACAATGAGCAGTGATACTGAGCACTGATGAGGATACTACTGAGAACTGACACTGAGCAGGAGAGACACACTACTAGTATTACTGAGCAGCAATAAGTAACCACTGATACTGGGCACTGATATTGAGATTTCCACTGAGAGAACATAGCCACGTCCTCTCCGCTCTCTCTTCAATGCACGAGTAAAAATGGCGGCAACGCGCAGCTCTTTATATGGAATCCGAATCTCGCGAGAATCTGACAGCGGGATGATGACATTTTCCCTTGTTCAGGTTTTCATAGTCAGGCGGGAACAACCGAGCCTGCCACGGACCAGTGTAAACCACGTGGAGTTCGTCGGGAATTCGGTTCTCGGAGAACCGAACCCGCTCCTCTATATATACTATATTACTATGTTACTGTAGTATACAGAACACCACAATGCAATGAGCAGTGATAGTGAGCACTGATGAGGATACTAGAACTGACACTGAGCAGCAAGATGCAGCACTGGACTATTAGTAATGTACTGTAGTATGCTGAGCACCACAATGCAGCACAAGACAATGAGCAGTGATACTGAGCACTGATGAGGATACTACTGAGAACTGACACTGAGCAGGAGAGACACACTACTAGTATTACTGAGCAGCAATAAGTAACCACTGATACTGAGCACTGATATTGAGATTTCCACTGAGAGAACATAGCCACGTCCTCTCCGCTCTCTCTTCAATGCACGAGTAAAAATGGCAGCAACGCGCAGCTCTTTATATGGAATCCGAATCTCGCAAGAATCCGACAGCGGGATGATGACATTTTCCCTTGTTCAGGTTTTCCGAGTCAGGCGGGAACAACCGAGCCTGCCTCGGACCAGTGTAAACCACGTGGAGTTCGTGGGGAATTCGGTTCTCGGAGAACCGAACCCGCTCCTCTCTACCTTATACCCATCAATTTTTTTATTTTCAATCTAAGCCCCTGCAGTTTTCTGTAAGCATCTGCTTCGCTATGATGATCAACAAGTCACAAGGGCAAACACTCAGGGCTTGAGGCGTAGATCTTAGGACCAGCTGCTACAAGCATGGCAGAGGTGTCACTATCACTGGTGACACCCAGAAAGGTAGCGAGGGAGATTGTAATGCAGTGCGCGCAGATAAACAGCGCAATGGTAAAAAGGAGGCATGGTTTCATAGGTAGGGGCGTGGCCTGGTGGCCTGAATCTACATTTTGTTGCTCCGGGTGTCCCGGGGGTTGGGGGCTGCACCCGGGGACTAGTGTGTGAGCTGTGCTGGCTCCTGCACAGTGACAGGGCATGGCCACCCAGCATGACGCCTCCCTTCTTGACCATGCTGTAATTGCAGTCGCACTGCAGTTCAGCGTGATCATAAAAAATGGTGTAGGCTCCTGCTGGTGCAGGCTGTAGAGAAAAGCTGCTGTGACCACGCCCCCTGTGTCTCCTCCGTTGCAGACCCCATTTTGAAGCCTTGCCCCCGGACTAAGAGAAAAGTATGCCCTTGCGCACTATCCTGACTTCTCCTCCCGTCTGCTTAATTTGTGCCTTCCAACGCACAATGCGAACAACAGGTGGTGCTGCAGGGCCCACACCCTTTTACTTGCCTTACAGAACAGCTCTGGAGCTGTTACAGTGCCCAGCTGCTGCAAGAAATCAGCTTGAATGCTTCAGGGGATGGGGCATGGCCAACATGAGCCCCACACCAAAGGAGGGTGGGGGTGTTTAATGCGAACTAGGGGTCATCCAAGCACTGCAAAAGGCCGCCATGCCCTGCATGCCCCTTTTCTCTTTTCATATGCAGATGAGGGTTCCAGTCAACTTTGGCCCACTGCTTGGATAACATCACCGTATGCAAATCCGTCTGCTGCAGACCTTCCCCAAGGAGTGCTTGTACTAGTTGTTGCATATGGTTTGATATTTGATGGTGCTTCAGTATTAGGCAGCCTTCCGCCCTCCCATGTTCATCTGAAAAGATGTGGTCTCCCTGCAGTTGTTGTCCCCAGATGAGAGTTCCCTTGTGCTGCCTCAGTTGAATCTCCTTTACTTGACAGAGATGTGCCTGAGCAGCGGCCCTCACCAGCCCTATCCCAAATCATACTTATTTTGCATAGGAGATACCATGGTCATGAAGATTGTTCTCCCAGGGTGAGGTTCATTCATTGCATTCTGGGTATGCTGACCCCTGTGATTTTCCCAAATGTGGGAAACTCGACTGCATTATTTGTGGTAGTGGGGGACTGTGTTTGTGCTTTCCTCTGGTCAGCTCTGGTAAAAGTCAGATTTCTTTGTCTCAGATCTTCCTCTAGCCTTGTTCTTCTTTCGAGAGTTCCCTTGTGCTGCCTCAGTTGGATCTCTTTCACTTGACAGGGGGGTGCCCGAACAGCGACCCTCCCCAGCTCTAGCCCAACTCCTACTTACCTGCCAGGTGAGATACTATGATCATGAAGGTGCTTCTCCCAGGGCAAGGCTCACCCATTGCACTCTGGGTGTGCTGCCCCTGCGATTTCCCCAAATGTGGGAAACTTGACTGCATAATTTGTGTTTCCCCTGGTCGGCTCTCGTATAATTCAGATCTCTTTGTCTCAGGTCTCTCTCCAGCCTAGTTTGCTGTCTGTTTCCACTTCTCTTTTCTTCAACCGCTCCCTTCTATACCCTTGTGCACTATCCTGACTTCTCCTCCCGTCTGCTTACTTTGTGCCTTCCAATGCACAATGCAAACTACAGGTAGTGCTGCAGGGCCCACACCCTTTTACTTGCCTTACAGAGCAGCTCTGGAGCTGTTACAGTGCCCAGCTGCTGCAAGAAATCAGCTTGAATGCTTCAGGGGATGGGGCATGGCCAACATGAGCCCCACACCAAAGGAGGGTGGAGGTGTTTAATGCGAACTAGGGGTCATCCAAGCACCACAAAAGGCCGCCATGCCCTGCACGCCCCTTTTCTCTTTTCATATGCAGATGAGGGTTGAAGCCAACTTTGACCCACTGCTTGGATGACATCACCGTATGCAAATCCGTCTTCTGCAGAACTTCCCCCAGGAATGCTTGCACTAGTTGTTGCATTTGGTTTGTTGTTTGGGGGTGCTTCAGTATTAGGCAGCCTTCTGCCCTCCCATGTTCATCTGAAAATATGTGTTCTCCCTGCAGTTGTTGTCCCCAGATGAGAGTTCCCTTGTGCTGCCTCAGTTGAATCTCCTTTACTTGACAGAGATGTGCATGAGCAGCGGCCCTCCCCAGCCCTATTCCAAATCATACTTATTTTGCATAGGAGATACCATGGTCATGAAGATTGTTCTCCCAGGGTGAGGTTCATTCATTGCATTTTGGGTATGCTGACCCCTGTGATTTCCCCAAATGTGGGAAACTTGACTGCATTATTTGTGGTAGTGGGGGACTGTGTTTGTGCTTTCCTCTGGTCAGCTCTGGTAAAAGTCAGATTTCTTTGTCTCAGATTTTCCTCTAGCCTTGTTCTTCTTTCGAGAGTTCCATTGTGCTGCCTCAGTTGGATCTCCTTCACTTGACAGGGGGGTACCCGAGCAGCGACCCTCCCCAGCTCTAGCCCAACTCCTACTTACCTGCCAGGTGAGATACTATGATCATGAAGGTGCTTCTCCCAGGGCAAGGCTCACCCATTGCACTCTGGGTGTGCTGCCCCTGCGATTTCCCCAAATGTGGGAAACTTGACTGCATAATTTGTGTTTCCCCTGGTCGGCTCTCGTATAATTCAGATCTATTTGTCTCAGGTCTCTCTCCAGCCTAGTTTGCTGTCTGTTTCCACTTCTCTTTTCTTCAGCCGCTCCCTTCTATACCCTTGTGCACTATCCTGACTTCTCCTCCCGTCTGCTTACTTTGTGCCTTCCAATGCACAATGCAAACTACAGGTAGTGCTGCAGGGCCCACACCCTTTTACTTGCCTTACAGAGCAGCTCTGGAGCTGTTACAGTGCCCAGCTGCTGCAAGAAATCAGCTTGAATGCTTCAGGGGATGGGGCATGGCCAACATGAGCCCCACACCAAAGGAGGGGGGAGGTGTTTAATGCGATCTAGGGGTCATCCAAGCACTGCAAAAGGCCACCATGCCCTGCATGCCCCTTTTCTCTTTTCATATGCAGATGAGGGTTCCAGTCAACTTTGGCCCACTGCTTGGATAACATCACCGTATGCAAATCCGTCTGCTGCAGACCTTCCCCCAGGAGTGCTTGTACTAGTTGTTGCATATGGTTTGATATTTGATGGTGCTTCAGTATTAGGCAGCCTTCCGCCCTCCCATGTTCATCTGAAAAGATGTGGTCTCCCTGCAGTTGTTGTCCCCAGATGAGAGTTCACTTGTGCTGCCTCAGTTGAATCTCCTTTACTTGACAGAGATGTGCCTGAGCAGCTGCCCTCACCAGCCCTATCCCAAATCATACTTATTTTGCATAGGAGATACCATGGTCATGAAGATTGTTCTCCCAGGGTGAGGTTCATTCATTGCATTCTGGGTATGCTGACCCCTGTGATTTTCCCAAATGTGGGAAACTCGACTGCATTATTTGTGGTAGTGGGGGACTGTGTTTGTGCTTTCCTCTGGTCAGCTCTGGTAAAAGTCAGATTTCTTTGTCTCAGATCTTCCTCTAGCCTTGTTCTTCTTTCGAGAGTTCCCTTGTGCTGCCTCAGTTGGATCTCTTTCACTTGACAGGGGGGTGCCCGAACAGCGACCCTCCCCAGCTCTAGCCCAACTCCTACTTACCTGCCAGGTGAGATACTATGATCATGAAGGTGCTTCTCCCAGGGCAAGGCTCACCCATTGCACTCTGGGTGTGCTGCCCCTGCGATTTCCCCAAATGTGGGAAACTTGACTGCATAATTTGTGTTTCCCCTGGTCGGCTCTCGTATAATTCAGATCTATTTGTCTCAGGTCTCTCTCCAGCCTAGTTTGCTGTCTGTTTCCACTTCTCTTTTCTTCAGCCGCTCCCTTCTATACCCTTGTGCACTATCCTGACTTCTCCTCCCGTCTGCTTACTTTGTGCCTTCCAATGCACAATGCAAACTACAGGTAGTGCTGCAGGGCCCACACCCTTTTACTTGCCTTACAGAGCAGCTCTGGAGCTGTTACAGTGCCCAGCTGCTGCAAGAAATCAGCTTGAATGCTTCAGGGGATGGGGCATGGCCAACATGAGCCCCACACCAAAGGAGGGGGGAGGTGTTTAATGCGATCTAGGGGTCATCCAAGCACTGCAAAAGGCCACCATGCCCTGCATGCCCCTTTTCTCTTTTCATATGCAGATGAGGGTTCCAGTCAACTTTGGCCCACTGCTTGGATAACATCACCGTATGCAAATCCGTCTGCTGCAGACCTTCCCCCAGGAGTGCTTGTACTAGTTGTTGCATATGGTTTGATATTTGATGGTGCTTCAGTATTAGGCAGCCTTCCGCCCTCCCATGTTCATCTGAAAAGATGTGGTCTCCCTGCAGTTGTTGTCCCCAGATGAGAGTTCACTTGTGCTGCCTCAGTTGAATCTCCTTTACTTGACAGAGATGTGCCTGAGCAGCTGCCCTCACCAGCCCTATCCCAAATCATACTTATTTTGCATAGGAGATACCATGGTCATGAAGATTGTTCTCCCAGGGTGAGGTTCATTCATTGCATTCTGGGTATGCTGACCCCTGTGATTTTCCCAAATGTGGGAAACTCGACTGCATTATTTGTGGTAGTGGGGGACTGTGTTTGTGCTTTCCTCTGGTCAGCTCTGGTAAAAGTCAGATTTCTTTGTCTCAGATCTTCCTCTAGCCTTGTTCTTCTTTCGAGAGTTCCCTTGTGCTGCCTCAGTTGGATCTCTTTCACTTGACAGGGGGGTGCCCGAACAGCGACCCTCCCCAGCTCTAGCCCAACTCCTACTTACCTGCCAGGTGAGATACTATGATCATGAAGGTGCTTCTCCCAGGGCAAGGCTCACCCATTGCACTCTGGGTGTGCTGCCCCTGCGATTTCCCCAAATGTGGGAAACTTGACTGCATAATTTGTGTTTCCCCTGGTCGGCTCTCGTATAATTCAGATCTCTTTGTCTCAGGTCTCTCTCCAGCCTAGTTTGCTGTCTGTTTCCACTTCTCTTTTCTTCAACCGCTCCCTTCTATACCCTTGTGCACTATCCTGACTTCTCCTCCCGTCTGCTTACTTTGTGCCTTCCAATGCACAATGCAAACTACAGGTAGTGCTGCAGGGCCCACACCCTTTTACTTGCCTTACAGAGCAGCTCTGGAGCTGTTACAGTGCCCAGCTGCTGCAAGAAATCAGCTTGAATGCTTCAGGGGATGGGGCATGGCCAACATGAGCCCCACACCAAAGGAGGGTGGAGGTGTTTAATGCGAACTAGGGGTCATCCAAGCACCGCAAAAGGCCGCCATGCCCTGCACGCCCCTTTTCTCTTTTCAAATGCAGATGAGGGTTGAAGCCAACTTTGACCCACTGCTTGGATGACATCACCGTATGCAAATCCGTCTTCTGCAGAACTTCCCCCAGGAATGCTTGCACTAGTTGTTGCATTTGGTTTGTTGTTTGGGGGTGCTTCAGTATTAGGCAGCCTTCTGCCCTCCCATGTTCATCTGAAAATATGTGTTCTCCCTGCAGTTGTTGTCCCCAGATGAGAGTTCCCTTGTGCTGCCTCAGTTGAATCTCCTTTACTTGACAGAGATGTGCATGAGCAGCGGCCCTCCCCAGCCCTATTCCAAATCATACTTATTTTGCATAGGAGATACCATGGTCATGAAGATTGTTCTCCCAGGGTGAGGTTCATTCATTGCATTTTGGGTATGCTGACCCCTGTGATTTCCCCAAATGTGGGAAACTTGACTGCATTATTTGTGGTAGTGGGGGACTGTGTTTGTGCTTTCCTCTGGTCAGCTCTGGTAAAAGTCAGATTTCTTTGTCTCAGATTTTCCTCTAGCCTTGTTCTTCTTTCGAGAGTTCCATTGTGCTGCCTCAGTTGGATCTCCTTCACTTGACAGGGGGGTACCCGAGCAGCGACCCTCCCCAGCTCTAGCCCAACTCCTACTTACCTGCCAGGTGAGATACTATGATCATGAAGGTGCTTCTCCCAGGGCAAGGCTCACCCATTGCACTCTGGGTGTGCTGCCCCTGCGATTTCCCCAAATGTGGGAAACTTGACTGCATAATTTGTGTTTCCCCTGGTCGGCTCTCGTATAATTCAGATCTATTTGTCTCAGGTCTCTCTCCAGCCTAGTTTGCTGTCTGTTTCCACTTCTCTTTTCTTCAGCCGCTCCCTTCTATACCCTTGTGCACTATCCTGACTTCTCCTCCCGTCTGCTTACTTTGTGCCTTCCAATGCACAATGCAAACTACAGGTAGTGCTGCAGGGCCCACACCCTTTTACTTGCCTTACAGAGCAGCTCTGGAGCTGTTACAGTGCCCAGCTGCTGCAAGAAATCAGCTTGAATGCTTCAGGGGATGGGGCATGGCCAACATGAGCCCCACACCAAAGGAGGGGGGAGGTGTTTAATGCGAACTAGGGGTCATCCAAGCACTGCAAAAGGCCGCCATGCCCTGCATGCCCCTTTTCTCTTTTCATATGCAGATGAGGGTTCCAGTCAACTTTGGCCCACTGCTTGGATAACATCACCGTATGCAAATCCGTCTGCTGCAGACCTTCCCCCAGGAGTGCTTGTACTAGTTGTTGCATATGGTTTGATATTTGATGGTGCTTCAGTATTAGGCAGCCTTCCGCCCTCCCATGTTCATCTGAAAAGATGTGGTCTCCCTGCAGTTGTTGTCCCCAGATGAGAGTTCACTTGTGCTGCCTCAGTTGAATCTCCTTTACTTGACAGAGATGTGCCTGAGCAGCTGCCCTCACCAGCCCTATCCCAAATCATACTTATTTTGCATAGGAGATACCATGGTCATGAAGATTGTTCTCCCAGGGTGAGGTTCATTCATTGCATTCTGGGTATGCTGACCCCTGTGATTTTCCCAAATGTGGGAAACTCGACTGCATTATTTGTGGTAGTGGGGGACTGTGTTTGTGCTTTCCTCTGGTCAGCTCTGGTAAAAGTCAGATTTCTTTGTCTCAGATCTTCCTCTAGCCTTGTTCTTCTTTCGAGAGTTCCCTGGTGCTGCCTCAGTTGGATCTCCTTCACTTCACAGGGGGGAACCCGAGCAGCGACCCTCCCCAGCTCTAGCCCAACTCCTACTTACCTGCCAGGTGAGATACTATGATCATGAAGGTGCTTCTCCCAGGGCAAGGCTCAACCATTGCACTCTGGGTGTGCTGCTCCTGCGATTTCCCCAAATGTGGGAAACTTGACTGCATAATTTGTGTTTCCCCTCGTCGGCTCTCGTATAATTCAGATCTCTTTGTCTCAGGTCTCTCTCCAGCCTAGTTTGCTGTCTGTTTCCACTTCTCTTTTCTTCAGCCGCTCCCTTCTATACCCTTGTGCACTATCCTGACTTCTCCTCCCGTCTGCTTACTTTGTGCCTTCCAATGCACAATGCAAACTACAGGTAGTGCTGCAGGGCCCACACCCTTTTACTTGCCTTACAGAGCAGCTCTGGAGCTGTTACAGTGCCCAGCTGCTGCAAGAAATCAGCTTGAATGCTTCAGGGGCTGGGGCATAGCCAACATGAGCCCCACACCAAAGGAGGGTGGAGGTGTTTAATGCAAACTAGGGGTCAGCCAAGCGCCGCAAAAGGCCACCATGCCCTGCACGCCCCTTTTCTCTTTTCATATGCAGACGAGGGTTGAAGCCAACTTTGACCCACTGCTTGGATGACATCACCATATGCAAATCCATCTGCGGCAGGCCTTCCCCCAGGAATGCTTGCACTAGTTGTTGCATTTGGTTTGTTGTTTGGGGGTGCTTCAGTATTAGGCAGCCTTCTGCCCTCCCATGTTCATCTTCAGGGGATGGGGCATGGCCAACATGAGCCCCACACCAAAGGAGGGTGGAGGTGTTTAATGCGAACTAGGGGTCATCCAAGCACCGCAAAAGGCCGCCATGCCCTGCACGCCCCTTTTCTCTTTTCATATGCAGATGAGGGTTGAAGCCAACTTTGACCCACTGCTTGGATGACATCACCGTATGCAAATCCGTCTTCTGCAGAACTTCACTTGACAGGGGGGTGCCCGAGCAGCGACCCTCCCCATCTCTAGCCCAACTCCTACTTACCTGCCAGGTGAGATACTATGATCAGGAAGGTGCTTCTCCCAGGGCAAGGCTCACCCATTGCACTCTGGGTGTGCTGCTCCTACGATTTCCCCAAATGTGGGACACTGGACTGCATAATTTGTGTTTCCTCTAGTCGGCTAAACGTATAATTCAGATCTCTTTGTCTCAGGTCTCTCTCCAGCCTAGTTTGCTGTCTGTTTCCACTTCTCTTTTCTTGAGCCGCTGCCTTCTATGCCCTTGTGCACTCTCCTGACTTCTCCTGTCTGCTTACTTTGTGCCTTCCAACGCACAATGCAAACTACAGGTAGTGCTGCAGGGCCCACACCCTTTTACTTGCCTTTCAGAGCAGCTCTGGAGCTGTTACAGTGCCCAGCTGCTGCAAGAAATCAGCTTGAATGCTTCAGGGGCTGGGGCATAGCCAACATGAGCCCCACACCGACGGAGGGTGGAGGTGTTTAATGCGAACTAAGGGTCATCCAAGCGCCGCAAAAGGCCGCCATGCCCTGCATACCCCTTTTCTCTTTTCATATGCAGATGAGGGTTCCAGCCAACTTTGGCCCACTGCTTGGATGACATCACCGTATGCAAATCCGTCTTCTGCAGACCTTCCCCCAGGAATGCTTGTACTAGTTGTTGCATTTGGTTTGTTGTTTGGGGTGCTTCAGTATTAGGCAGCCTTCAGCTCTCCCATGTTCATCTGAAAATATGTGTTCTCCCTGCAGTTGTTGTCCCCAGATGAGAGTACCCTTGTGCTGCCTCAGTTGAATCTCCTTTACTTGAAAGAGATGTGCCTGAGCAGCGGCCCTCCCCAGCCCTATCCCAAATCATACTTATTTTGCATAGGAGATACCATGGTCATGAAGATTGTTCTCCCAGGGTGAGGTTCATTCATTGCATTCTGGGTATGCTGACCCCTGTGATTTCCCCAAATGTGGGAAACTCGACTGCATTATTTGTGGTAGTGGGGGACTGTGTTTGTGCTTTCCTCTGGTCAGCTCTGGTAAAAGTCAGATTTCTTTGTCTCAGATCTTCCTCTAGCCTTGTTCTTTTTTTGAGAGTTTCCTTGTGCTGCCTCAGTTGGATCTCCTTCACTTGACAGGGGGGTGCCCGAGCAGCGACCCTCCCCAGCTCAAGCCCAACTCCTACTTACCTGCCAAGTGAGATACTATGATCAGGAAGGTGCTTCTACCAGGGCAAGGCTCACCCATTGCACTCTGGGTGTGCTGCTCCTACGATTTCCCCAAATGTGGGACACTTGACTGCATAATTTGTGTTTCCTCTGGTCGGCTACTCGTATAATTCAGATCTCTTTGTCTCAGGTCTCTCTCCAGCCTAGTTTGCTGTCTGTTTCCACTTCTCTTTTCTTGAGCCCCTGCCTTCTATGCCCTTGTGCACTCTCCTGACTTCTCCTGTCTGCTTACTTTGTGCCTTCCAACGCACAATGCAAACTACAGGTAGTGCTGCAGGGCCAACACCCTTTTACTTGCCTTACAGAGCAGCTCTGGAGCTGTTACAGTGCCCAGCTGCTGCAAGAAATCAGCTTGAATGCTTCAGGGGCTGGGGCATAGCCAACATGAGCAGCAAGATGCAGCACTGGACTATTAGTAATGTACTGTTGTATGCTGAGCACCACAATGCAGCACAAGACAATGAGCAGTGATACTGAGCACTGATGAGGATACTACTGAGAACTGACACTGAGCAGGAGAGACACACTACTAGTATTACTGAGCAGCAATAAGTAACCACTGATACTGGGCACTGATATTGAGATTTCCACTGAGAGAACATAGCCACGTCCTCTCCGCTCTCTCTTCAATGCACGATTAAAAATGGCGGCAACGCGCAGCTCTTTATATGGAATCCGAATCTCGCGAGAATCCGACAGCGGGATGATGACATTTTCCCTTGTTCAGGTTTTCCGAGTCAGGCGGGAACAACCGAGCCTGCCACGGACCAGTGTAAACCACGTGGAGTTCGTCGGGAATTCGGTTCTCGGAGAACCGAACCCGCTCCTCTATATATACTATATTACTATGTTACTGTAGTATACAGAACACCACAATGCAATGAGCAGTGATAGTGAGCACTGATGAGGATACTAGAACTGACACTGAGCAGCAAGATGCAGCACTGGACTATTAGTAATGTACTGTAGTATGCTGAGCACCACAATGCAGCACAAGACAATGAGCAGTGATACTGAGCACTGATGAGGATACTACTGAGAACTGACACTGAGCAGGAGAGACACACTACTAGTATTACTGAGCAGCAATAAGTAACCACTGATACTGAGCACTGATATTGAGATTTCCACTGAGAGAACATAGCCACGTCCTCTCCGCTCTCTCTTCAATGCACGAGTAAAAATGGCAGCAACGCGCAGCTCTTTATATGGAATCCGAATCTCGCAAGAATCCGACAGCGGGATGATGACATTTTCCCTTGTTCAGGTTTTCCGAGTCAGGCGGGAACAACCGAGCCTGCCTCGGACCAGTGTAAACCACGTGGAGTTCGTGGGGAATTCGGTTCTCGGAGAACCGAACCCGCTCCTCTCTACCTTATACCCATCAATTTTTTTATTTTCAATCTAAGCCCCTGCAGTTTTCTGTAAGCATCTGCTTCGCTATGATGATCAACAAGTCACAAGGGCAAACACTCAGGGCTTGAGGCGTAGATCTTAGGACCAGCTGCTACAAGCATGGCAGAGGTGTCACTATCACTGGTGACACCCAGAAAGGTGGCGAGGGAGATTGTAATGCAGTGCGCGCAGATAAACAGCGCAATGGTAAAAAGGAGGCATGGTTTCATAGGTAGGGGCGTGGCCTGGTGGCCTGAATCTACATTTTGTTGCTCCGGGTGTCCCGGGGGTTGGGGGCTGCACCCGGGGACTAGTGTGTGAGCTGTGCTGGCTCCTGCACAGTGACAGGGCATGGCCACCCAGCATGACGCCTCCCTTCTTGACCATGCTGTAATTGCAGTCGCACTGCAGTTCAGCGTGATCATAAAAAATGGTGTAGGCTCCTGCTGGTGCAGGCTGTAGAGAAAAGCTGCTGTGACCACGCCCCCTGTGTCTCCTCCGTTGCAGACCCCATTTTGAAGCCTTGCCCCCGGACTAAGAGAAAAGTATGCCCTTGCGCACTATCCTGACTTCTCCTCCCGTCTGCTTAATTTGTGCCTTCCAACGCACAATGCGAACAACAGGTGGTGCTGCAGGGCCCACACCCTTTTACTTGCCTTACAGAACAGCTCTGGAGCTGTTACAGTGCCCAGCTGCTGCAAGAAATCAGCTTGAATGCTTCAGGGGATGGGGCATGGCCAACATGAGCCCCACACCAAAGGAGGGTGGGGGTGTTTAATGCGAACTAGGGGTCATCCAAGCACTGCAAAAGGCCGCCATGCCCTGCATGCCCCTTTTCTCTTTTCATATGCAGATGAGGGTTCCAGTCAACTTTGGCCCACTGCTTGGATAACATCACCGTATGCAAATCCGTCTGCTGCAGACCTTCCCCAAGGAGTGCTTGTACTAGTTGTTGCATATGGTTTGATATTTGATGGTGCTTCAGTATTAGGCAGCCTTCCGCCCTCCCATGTTCATCTGAAAAGATGTGGTCTCCCTGCAGTTGTTGTCCCCAGATGAGAGTTCCCTTGTGCTGCCTCAGTTGAATCTCCTTTACTTGACAGAGATGTGCCTGAGCAGCGGCCCTCACCAGCCCTATCCCAAATCATACTTATTTTGCATAGGAGATACCATGGTCATGAAGATTGTTCTCCCAGGGTGAGGTTCATTCATTGCATTCTGGGTATGCTGACCCCTGTGATTTTCCCAAATGTGGGAAACTCGACTGCATTATTTGTGGTAGTGGGGGACTGTGTTTGTGCTTTCCTCTGGTCAGCTCTGGTAAAAGTCAGATTTCTTTGTCTCAGATCTTCCTCTAGCCTTGTTCTTCTTTCGAGAGTTCCCTTGTGCTGCCTCAGTTGGATCTCTTTCACTTGACAGGGGGGTGCCCGAACAGCGACCCTCCCCAGCTCTAGCCCAACTCCTACTTACCTGCCAGGTGAGATACTATGATCATGAAGGTGCTTCTCCCAGGGCAAGGCTCACCCATTGCACTCTGGGTGTGCTGCCCCTGCGATTTCCCCAAATGTGGGAAACTTGACTGCATAATTTGTGTTTCCCCTGGTCGGCTCTCGTATAATTCAGATCTCTTTGTCTCAGGTCTCTCTCCAGCCTAGTTTGCTGTCTGTTTCCACTTCTCTTTTCTTCAACCGCTCCCTTCTATACCCTTGTGCACTATCCTGACTTCTCCTCCCGTCTGCTTACTTTGTGCCTTCCAATGCACAATGCAAACTACAGGTAGTGCTGCAGGGCCCACACCCTTTTACTTGCCTTACAGAGCAGCTCTGGAGCTGTTACAGTGCCCAGCTGCTGCAAGAAATCAGCTTGAATGCTTCAGGGGATGGGGCATGGCCAACATGAGCCCCACACCAAAGGAGGGTGGAGGTGTTTAATGCGAACTAGGGGTCATCCAAGCACCGCAAAAGGCCGCCATGCCCTGCACGCCCCTTTTCTCTTTTCATATGCAGATGAGGGTTGAAGCCAACTTTGACCCACTGCTTGGATGACATCACCGTATGCAAATCCGTCTTCTGCAGAACTTCCCCCAGGAATGCTTGCACTAGTTGTTGCATTTGGTTTGTTGTTTGGGGGTGCTTCAGTATTAGGCAGCCTTCTGCCCTCCCATGTTCATCTGAAAATATGTGTTCTCCCTGCAGTTGTTGTCCCCAGATGAGAGTTCCCTTGTGCTGCCTCAGTTGAATCTCCTTTACTTGACAGAGATGTGCATGAGCAGCGGCCCTCCCCAGCCCTATTCCAAATCATACTTATTTTGCATAGGAGATACCATGGTCATGAAGATTGTTCTCCCAGGGTGAGGTTCATTCATTGCATTTTGGGTATGCTGACCCCTGTGATTTCCCCAAATGTGGGAAACTTGACTGCATTATTTGTGGTAGTGGGGGACTGTGTTTGTGCTTTCCTCTGGTCAGCTCTGGTAAAAGTCAGATTTCTTTGTCTCAGATTTTCCTCTAGCCTTGTTCTTCTTTCGAGAGTTCCATTGTGCTGCCTCAGTTGGATCTCCTTCACTTGACAGGGGGGTACCCGAGCAGCGACCCTCCCCAGCTCTAGCCCAACTCCTACTTACCTGCCAGGTGAGATACTATGATCATGAAGGTGCTTCTCCCAGGGCAAGGCTCACCCATTGCACTCTGGGTGTGCTGCCCCTGCGATTTCCCCAAATGTGGGAAACTTGACTGCATAATTTGTGTTTCCCCTGGTCGGCTCTCGTATAATTCAGATCTATTTGTCTCAGGTCTCTCTCCAGCCTAGTTTGCTGTCTGTTTCCACTTCTCTTTTCTTCAGCCGCTCCCTTCTATACCCTTGTGCACTATCCTGACTTCTCCTCCCGTCTGCTTACTTTGTGCCTTCCAATGCACAATGCAAACTACAGGTAGTGCTGCAGGGCCCACACCCTTTTACTTGCCTTACAGAGCAGCTCTGGAGCTGTTACAGTGCCCAGCTGCTGCAAGAAATCAGCTTGAATGCTTCAGGGGATGGGGCATGGCCAACATGAGCCCCACACCAAAGGAGGGGGGAGGTGTTTAATGCGAACTAGGGGTCATCCAAGCACTGCGAAAGGCCGCCATGCCCTGCATGCCCCTTTTCTCTTTTCATATGCAGATGAGGGTTCCAGTCAACTTTGGCCCACTGCTTGGATAACATCACCGTATGCAAATCCGTCTGCTGCAGACCTTCCCCCAGGAGTGCTTGTACTAGTTGTTGCATATGGTTTGATATTTGATGGTGCTTCAGTATTAGGCAGCCTTCCGCCCTCCCATGTTCATCTGAAAAGATGTGGTCTCCCTGCAGTTGTTGTCCCCAGATGAGAGTTCACTTGTGCTGCCTCAGTTGAATCTCCTTTACTTGACAGAGATGTGCCTGAGCAGCTGCCCTCACCAGCCCTATCCCAAATCATACTTATTTTGCATAGGAGATACCATGGTCATGAAGATTGTTCTCCCAGGGTGAGGTTCATTCATTGCATTCTGGGTATGCTGACCCCTGTGATTTTCCCAAATGTGGGAAACTCGACTGCATTATTTGTGGTAGTGGGGGACTGTGTTTGTGCTTTCCTCTGGTCAGCTCTGGTAAAAGTCAGATTTCTTTGTCTCAGATCTTCCTCTAGCCTTGTTCTTCTTTCGAGAGTTCCCTGGTGCTGCCTCAGTTGGATCTCCTTCACTTCACAGGGGGGAACCCGAGCAGCGACCCTCCCCAGCTCTAGCCCAACTCCTACTTACCTGCCAGGTGAGATACTATGATCATGAAGGTGCTTCTCCCAGGGCAAGGCTCAACCATTGCACTCTGGGTGTGCTGCTCCTGCGATTTCCCCAAATGTGGGAAACTTGACTGCATAATTTGTGTTTCCCCTCGTCGGCTCTCGTATAATTCAGATCTCTTTGTCTCAGGTCTCTCTCCAGCCTAGTTTGCTGTCTGTTTCCACTTCTCTTTTCTTCAGCCGCTCCCTTCTATACCCTTGTGCACTATCCTGACTTCTCCTCCCGTCTGCTTACTTTGTGCCTTCCAATGCACAATGCAAACTACAGGTAGTGCTGCAGGGCCCACACCCTTTTACTTGCCTTACAGAGCAGCTCTGGAGCTGTTACAGTGCCCAGCTGCTGCAAGAAATCAGCTTGAATGCTTCAGGGGCTGGGGCATAGCCAACATGAGCCCCACACCAAAGGAGGGTGGAGGTGTTTAATGCAAACTAGGGGTCAGCCAAGCGCCGCAAAAGGCCACCATGCCCTGCACGCCCCTTTTCTCTTTTCATATGCAGACGAGGGTTGAAGCCAACTTTGACCCACTGCTTGGATGACATCACCATATGCAAATCCATCTGCGGCAGGCCTTCCCCCAGGAATGCTTGCACTAGTTGTTGCATTTGGTTTGTTGTTTGGGGGTGCTTCAGTATTAGGCAGCCTTCTGCCCTCCCATGTTCATCTGAAAATATATGTTCTCCCTGCAGTTGTTGTCCCAAGATGAGAGTTCCCTAGTGCTGCCTCAGTTGAATCTCCTTTACTTGACAGAGATGTGCATGAGCAGCGGCCCTCCCCAGCCCTATTCCAAATCATACTTATTTTGCATAGGAGATACCATGGTCATGAAGATTTTTCTCCCAGGGTGAGGTTCATTCATTGCATTTTGGGTATGCTGACCCCTGTGATTTCCCCAAATGTGGGAAACTTGACTGCATTATTTGTGGTAGTGGGAGACTGTGTTTGTGCTTTCCTCTGGTCAGCTCTGGTAAAAGTCAGATTTCTTTGTCTCAGATTTTCCTTTAGCCTTGTTCTTTTTTCGAGAGTTCCCTTGTGCTGCCTCAGTTGGATCTCCTTCACTTTACAGGGGGGTACCCGAGCAGCGACCCTCCCCAGCTCTAGCCCAACTCCTACTTACCTGCCAGGTGAGATACTATGATCATGAAGGTGCTTCTCCCAGGGCAAGGCTCACCCATTGTACTCTGGGTGTGCTGCTCCTGCGATTTCCCCAAATGTGGGAAACTTGACTGCATAATTTGTGTTTCCCCTGGTCGGCTCTCGTATAATTCAGATCTCTTTGTCTCAGGTCTCTCTCCAGCCTAGTTTGCTGTCTGTTTCCACTTCTCTTTTCTTCAGCCGCTCCCTTTTATACCCTTGTGCACTATCCTGACTTCTCCTCCCGTCTGCTTACTTTGTGCCTTCCAATGCACAATGCAAACTACAGGTAGTGCTGCAGGGCCCACACCCTTTTACTTGCCTTACAGAGCAGCTCTGGAGCTGTTACAGTGCCCAGCTGCTGCAAGAAATCAGCTTGAATGCTTCAGGGGATGGGGCATGGCCAACATGAGCCCCACACCAAAGGAGGGTGGAGGTGTTTAATGCGAACTAGGGGTCATCCAAGCACCGCAAAAGGCCGCCATGCCCTGCACGCCCCTTTTCTCTTTTCATATGCAGATGAGGGTTGAAGCCAACTTTGACCCACTGCTTGGATGACATCACCGTATGCAAATCCGTCTTCTGCAGAACTTCCCCCAGGAATGCTTGCACTAGTTGTTGCATTTGGTTTGTTGTTTGGGGGTGCTTCAGTATTAGGCAGCCTTCTGCCCTCCCATGTTCATCTGAAAATATGTGTTCTCCCTGCAGTTGTTGTCCCCAGATGAGAGTTCCCTTGTGCTGCCTCAGTTGAATCTCCTTTACTTGACAGAGATGTGCCTGAGCAGCGGCCCTCCCCAGCTCTATCCCAAATCATACTTATTTTGCATAGGAGATACCATGGTCATGAAGATTATTCTCCCAGGGTGAGGTTCATTCATTGCATTATGGGTATGCTGACCCCTGTGATTTCCCCAAATGTGGGAAACTCGACTGCTTTATTTGTGGTAGTGGGGGACTGTGTTTGTGTTTTCCTCTGGTCAGCTCTGGTAAAAGTCAGATTTCTTTGTTCAGATCTTCCTCTAGCCTTGTTCTTCTTTCGAGAGTTCCCTTGTGCTGCCTCAGTTGGATCTCCTTCACTTGACAGGGGGGTGCCCAAGCAGAGACCCTCCCCAGCTCTAGCCCAACTCCTACTTACCTGCCAGGTGAGATACTATGATCATGAAGGTGCTTCTCCCAGGGCAAGGCTCACCCATTGCACTCTGGGTGTGCTGCCCCTGCGATTTCCCCAAATGTGGGAAACTTGACTGCATAATTTGTGTTTCCCCTGGTCGGCTCTCGTGTAATTCAGATCTCTTTGTCTCAGGTCTCTCTCCAACCTAGTTTGCTGTCTGTTTCCACTTCTCTTTTCTTCAGCCGCTCCCTTCTATACCCTTGTGCACTATCCTGACTTCTCCTCCCGTCTGCTTACTTTGTGCCTTCCAATGCACAATGCAAACTACAGGTAGTGCTGCAGGGCCCACACCCTTTTACTTGCCTTACAGAGCAGCTCTGGAGATGTTACAGTGCCCAGCTGCTGCAAGAAATCAGCTTGAATGCTTCAGGGGATGGGGCATGGCCAACATGAGCCCCACACCAAAGGAGGGTGGAGGTGTTTAATGCGAACTAGGGGTCATCCAAGCACCGCAAAAGGCCGCCATGCCCTGCACGCTCCTTTTCTCTTTTCATATGCAGATGAGGGTTGAAGCCAACTTTGACCCACTGCTTGGATGACATCACCGTATGCAAATCCGTCTTCTGCAGAACTTCCCCCAGGAATGCTTGCACTAGTTGTTGCATTTGGTTTGTTGTTTGGGGGTGCTTCAGTATTAGGCAGCCTTCTGCCCTCCCATGTTCATCTGAAAATATGTGTTCTCCCTGCAGTTGTTGTCCCCAGATGAGAGTTCCCTTGTGCTGCCTCAGTTGAATCTCCTTTACTTGACAGAGATGTGCATGAGCAGCGGCCCTCCCCAGCCCTATTCCAAATCATACTTATTTTGCATAGGAGATACCATGGTCATGAAGATTGTTCTCCCAGGGTGAGGTTCATTCATTGCATTTTGGGTATGCTGACCCCTGTGATTTCCCCAAATGTGGGAAACTTGACTGCATTATTTGTGGTAGTGGGGGACTGTGTTTGTGCTTTCCTCTGGTCAGCTCTGGTAAAAGTCAGATTTCTTTGTCTCAGATTTTCCTCTAGCCTTGTTCTTCTTTCGAGAGTTCCCTTGTGCTGCCTCAGTTGGATCTCCTTCAGTTTACAGGGGGGTACCCGTGCAGCGATCCTCCCCAGCTCTAGCCCAACTCCTACTTACCTGCCAGGTGAGATACTATGATCATGAAGGTGCTTCTCCCAGGGCAAGGCTCACCCATTGCACTCTAGGTGTGCTGCTCCTGCGATTTCCCCAAATGTGGGAAACTTGACTGCATAATTTGTGTTTCCCCTGGTCGGCTCTCGTATAATTCAGATCTCTTTGTCTCAGGTCTCTCTCCAGCCTAGTTTGCTGTCTGTTTCCACTTCTCTTTTCTTGAGCCGCTCCCTTCTATGCCCTTGCGCACTATCCTGACTTCTCCTCCTGTCTGCTTACTTTGTGCCTTCCAACGCACAATGCGAACTACAGGTAGTGCTGCAGGGCCCACACCCTTTTACTTGCCTTACAGAGCAGCTCTGGAGCTGTTACAGTGCCCAGCTGCTGCAAGAAATCAGCTTGAATGCTTCAGGGGCTGGGGCATAGCCAACATGAGCCCCACACCAAAGGAGGGTGGAGGTGTTTAATGCAAACTAGGGGTCAGCCAAGTGCCGCAAAAGGCCACCATGCCCTGCACGCCCCTTTTCTCTTTTCATATGCAGACGAGGGTTGAAGCCAACTTTGACCCACTGCTTGGATGACATCACCATATGCAAATCCATCTGCGGCAGGCCTTCCCCCAGGAATGCTTGCACTAGTTGTTGCATTTGGTTTGTTGTTTGGGGGTGCTTCAGTATTAGGCAGCTTTCTGCCCTCCCATGTTCATCTGAAAATATATGTTCTCCCTGCAGTTGTTGTCCCCAGATGAGAGTTCCCTTGTGCTGCCTCAGTTGAATCTCCTTTACTTGACAGAGATGTGCATGAGCAGCGGCCCTCCCCAGCCCTATTCCAAATCATACTTATTTTGCATAGGAGATACCATGGTCATGAAGATTTTTCTCCCAGGGTGAGGTTCATTCATTGCATTTTGGGTATGCTGACCCCTGTGATTTCCCCAAATGTGGGAAACTCAACTGCATTATTTGTGGTAGTGGGGGACTGTGTTTGTGCTTTCCTCTGGTCAGCTCTAGTAAAAGTCAGATTTCTTTGTCTCACATTTTCCTCTAGCCTTGTTCTTCTTTCGAGAGTTCCCTTGTGCTGCCTTTGTTGGATCTCCTTCACTTTACAGGGGGGTACCCGAGCAGCGACCCTCCCCAGCTCTAGCCCAACTCCTACTTACCTGCCAGGTGAGATACTATGATCATTAAGGTGCTTCTCCCAGGGCAAGGCTCACCCATTGTACTCTGGGTGTGCTGCTCCTGCGATTTCCCCAAATGTGGGAAACTTGACTGCATAATTTGTGTTTCCCCTCGTCGGCTCTCGTATAATTCAGATCTCTTTGTCTCAGGTCTCTCTCCAGCCTAGTTTGCTGTCTGTTTCCACTTCTCTTTTCTTCAGCCGCTCCCTTCTATACCCTTGTGCACTATCCTGACTTCTCCTCCCGTCTGCTTACTTTGTGCCTTCCAATGCACAATGCAAACTACAGGTAGTGCTGCAGGGCCCACACCCTTTTACTTGCCTTACAGAGCAGCTCTGGAGCTGTTACAGTGCCCAGCTGCTGCAAGAAATCTGCTTGAATGCTTCAGGGGATGGGACATGGCCAACATGAGCCCCACACCAAAGGAGGGTGGAGCAGAAGGCTGACTAATACTGAAGCACCCCCAAACAACAAACCAAATGCAACAACTAGTGCAAGCATTCCTGGGGGAAGGCCTGCCGCAGATGGATTTGCATATGGTGATGTCATCCAAGCAGTGGGTCAAAGTTGGCTTCAACCCTCGTCTGCATATGAAAACAGAAAAGGGGCGTGCAGGGCATGGTGGCCTTTTGCGGCGCTTGACCGACCCCTAGTTTGCATTAAACACCTCCACCCTCCTTCGGTGTGGGGCTCATGTTGGCTATGCCCCAGCCCCTGAAGCATTCAAGCTGATTTCTTGCAGCAGCTGGGCACTGTAACAGCTCCAGAGCTGCTCTGTAAGGCAAGTAAAAGGGTGTGGGCCCTGCAGCACTACCTGTAGTTTGCATTGTGCATTGGAAGGCACAAAGTAAGCAGACGGGAGGAGAAGTCAGGATAGTGCACAAGGGTATAGAAGGGAGCGGCTGAAGAAAAGAGAAGTGGAAACAGACAGCAAACTAGGCTGGAGAGAGACAAAGAGATCTGAATTATACGAGAGCCGACCAGGGGAAACACAAATTATGCAGTCAAGTTTCCCACATTTGGGGAAATCGCAGGGGCAGCACACCCAGAGTGCAATGGGTGAGCCTTGCCCTGGGAGAAGCACCTTCATGATCATAGTATCTCACCTGGCAGGTAAGTAGGAGTTGGGCTAGAGCTGGGGAGGGTCGCTGCTCGGGTACCCCCCTGTCAAGTGAAGGAGATCCAACTGAGGCAGCACAAGGGAACTCTCGAAAGAAGAACAAGGCAAGAGGAAAATCTGAGACAAAGAAATCTGACTTTTACCAGAGCTGACCAGAGGAAAGCACAAACACAGTCCCCCACTACCACAAATAATGCAGTTGAGTTTCCCACATTTGGGGAAATCACAGGGGTCAGCATACCCAAAATGCAATGAATGAACCTCACCCTGGGAGAACAATCTTCATGACCATGGTATCTCCTATGCAAAATAAGTATGATTTGGAATAGGGCTGGGGAGGGCCGCTGCTCTGGCACATCTCTGTCAAGTAAAGGAGATTCAACTGAGGCAGCACAAGGGAACTCTCATCTGGGGACAACAACTGCAGGGAGAACACATATTTTCAGATGAACATGGGAGGGCAGAAGGCTGCCTAATACTGAAGCACCCCCAAACAACAAACCAAATGCAACAACTAGTGCAAGCATTCCTGGGGGAAGTTCTGCAGAAGACGGATTTGCATACGGTGATGTCATACAAGCAGTGGGTCAAAGTTGGCTTCAACCCTCATCTGCATATGAAAAGAGAAAAGGGGCGTGCAGGGCATGGCGGCCTTTTGCGGTGCTTGGATGACCCCTAGTTCGCATTAAACACCTCCACCCTCCTTTGGTGTGGGGCTCATGTTGGCCATGCCCCATCCCCTGAAGCATTCAAGCAGATTTCTTGCAGCAGCTGGGCACTGTAACAGCTCCAGAGCTGCTCTGTAAGGCAAGTAAAAGGGTGTGGGCCCTGCAGCACTACCTGTAGTTTGCATTGTGCATTGGAAGGCACAAAGTAAGCAGACGGGAGGAGAAGTCAGGATAGTGCACAAGGGTATAGAAGGGAGCGGCTGAAGAAAAGAGAAGTGGAAACAGACAGCAAACTAGGCTGGAGAGAGACCTGAGACAAAGAGATCTGAATTATACGAGAGCCGACCAGGGGAAACACAAATTATGCAGTCAAGTTTCCCACATTTGGGGAAATCGCAGGGGCAGCACACCCAGAGTGCAATGGGTGAGCCTTGCCCTGGGAGAAGCACCTTCATGATCATAGTATCTCACCTGGCAGGTAAGTAGGAGTTGGGCTAGAGCTGGGGAGGGTCTCTGCTCGGGCACCCCCCTGTCAAGTGAAGGAGATCCAACTGAGGCAGCACAAGGGAACTCTCAAAAGAAGAACAAGGCTCTGAAACAAAGAAATCTGACTTTTACCAGAGCTGACCAGAGGAAAACACAAACACAGTCCCCCACTACCACAAATAAAGCAGTCGAGTTTCCCACATTTGGGGAAATCACAGGGGTCAGCATACCCAGAATGCAATGAATGAACCTCACCCTGGGAGAATAATCTTCATGACCATGGTATCTCCTATGCAAAATAAGTATGATTTGGGATAGAGCTGGGGAGGGCCGCTGCTCAGGCACATCTCTGTCAAGTTAAGGAGATTCAACTGAGGCAGCACAAGGGAACTCTCATCTAGGGACAACAACTGCAGGGAGAACACATATTTTCAGATGAACATGGGAGGGCAGACGGCTGCCTAATACTGAAGCACCCCCAAACAACCAACCAAATGCAACAACTAGTGCAAGCATTCCTGGGGGAAGGCCTGCCGCAGATGGATTTGCATATGGTGATGTCATCCAAGCAGTGGGTCAAAGTTGGCTTCAACCCTCGTCTGCATATGAAAACAGAAAAGGGGCGTGCAGGGCATGGTGGCCTTTTGCTGCGCTTGTCTGACCCCTAGTTTGCATTAAACACCTCCACCCTTCTTCGGTGTGGGGCTCATGTTGGCTATGCCCCAGCCCCTGAAGCATTCAAGCTGATTTCTTGCAGCAGCTTGGCACTGCAACAGCTCCAGAGCTGCTCTGTAAGGCAAGTAAAAGGGTGTGGGCCCTGCAGCACTACCTGTAGTTTGCATTGTGCATTGGAAGGCACAAAGTAAGCAGACGGGAGGAGAAGTCAGGATAGTGCACAAGGGTATAGAAGGGAGCGGCTGAAGAAAAGAGAAGTGGAAACAGACAGCAAACTAGGCTGGAGAGAGACCTGAGACAAAGAGATCTGAATTATACGAGAGCCGACCAGGGGAAACACAAATTATGCAGTCAAGTTTCCCACATTTGGGGAAATCGCAGGAGCAGCACACCCAGAGTACAATGGGTGAGCCTTGCCCTGGGAGAAGCACCTTCATGATCATAGTATCTCACCTGGCAGGTAAGTAGGAGTTGGGCTAGAGCTGGGGAGGGTCGCTGCTCGGGTACCCCCCTGTAAAGTGAAGGAGATCCAACTGAGGCAGCACAAGGGAACTCTCGAAAGAAGAACAAGGCTAAAGGAAAATCTGAGACAAAGAAATCTGACTTTTACCAGAGCTGACCAGAGGAAAGCACAAACACAGTCTCCCACTACCACAAATAATGCAGTCAAGTTTCCCACATTTGGGGAAATCACAGGGGTCAGCATACCCAAAATGCAATGAATGAACCTCACCCTGGGAGAAAAATCTTCATGACCATGGTATCTCCTATGCAAAATAAGTATGATTTGGAATAGGGCTGGGGAGGGCCGCTGCTCATGCACATCTCTGTCAAGTAAAGGAGATTCAACTGAGGCAGCACAAGGGAACTCTCATCTTGGGACAACAACTGCAGGGAGAACATATATTTTCAGATGAACATGGGAGGGCAGAAGGCTGCCTAATACTGAAGCACCCCCAAACAACAAACCAAATGCAACAACTAGTGCAAGCATTCCTGGGGGAAGGCCTGCCGCAGATGGATTTGCATATGGTGATGTCATCCAAGCAGTGGGTCAAAGTTGGCTTCAACCCTCGTCTGCATATGAAAAGAGAAAAGGGGCGTGCAGGGCATGGTGGCCTTTTGCGGCGCTTGGCTGACCCCTAGTTTGCATTAAACACCTCCACCCTCCTTTGGTGTGGGGCTCATGTTGGCTATGCCCCAGCCCCTGAAGCATTCAAGCTGATTTCTTGCAGCAGCTGGGCACTGTAACAGCTCCAGAGCTGCTCTGTAAGGCAAGTAAAAGGGTCTGGGCCCTGCAGCACTACCTGTAGATCGCATTGTGCGTTGGAAGGCACAAAGTAAGCAGACAGGAGGAGAAGTCAGGATAGTGCGCAAGGGCATAGAAGGGAGCGGCTCAAGAAAAGAGAAGTGGAAACAGACAGCAAACTAGGCTGGAGAGAGACCTGAGACAAAGAGATCTGAATTATACGAGAGCCGACCAGGGGAAACACAAATTATGCAGTCAAGTTTCCCACATTTGGGGAAATCGCAGGGGCAGCACACCCAGAGTGCAATGGGTGAGCCTTGCCCTGGGAGAAGCACCTTCATGATCATAGTATCTCACCTGGCAGGTAAGTAGGAGTTGGGCTAGAGCTGGGGAGGGTCGCTGTTCGGGCACCCCCCTGTCAAGTGAAAGAGATCCAACTGAGGCAGCACAAGGGAACTCTCGAAAGAAGAACAAGGCTAGAGGAAGATCTGAGACAAAGAAATCTGACTTTTTCCAGAGCTGACCAGAGGAAAGCACAAACACAGTCCCCCACTACCACAAATAATGCAGTCGAGTTTCCCACATTTGGGGAAATCACAGGGGTCAGCATACCCAGAATGCAATGAATGAACCTCACCTTGGGAGAACAATCTTCATGACCATGGTATCGCCTATGCAAAATAAGTATGATTTGGGATAGGGCTGGGGAGGGCCGCTGCTCAGGCACATCTCTGTCAAGTAAAGGAGATTCAACTGAGGCAGCACAAGGGAACTCTCATCTGGGGACAACAACTGCAGGGAGAACACATATTTTCAGATGAACATGTGAGGGCAGAAGGCTGCCTAATACTGAAGCACCCCCAAACAACAAACCAAATGCAACAACTAGTGCAAGCATTCCTGGGGGAAGGCCTGCAGCAGATGGATTTGCATATGGTGATGTCATCCAAGCAGTGGGTCAAAGTTGGCTTCAACCCTCGTCTGCATATGAAAAGAGAAAAGGGGCGTGCAGGGCATGGCGGCCTTTTGCAGCGCTTGGATGACCCCTAGTTCGCATTACACACCTCCACCCTCCTTCGGTGTGGGGCTCATGTTGGCTATGCCCCAGCCCCTGAAGCATTCAAGCTGATTTCTTGCAGCAGCTGGGCACTGTAACTGCTCCAGAGCTACTCTGTAAAGCAAGTAAAAGGGTGTGGGCCCTGCAGCACTACCTGTAGTTCGCATTGTGCGTTGGAAGGCACGAAGTAAGCAGACGGGAGAAGTCAGGATAGTGCGCAAGGGCATAGAAGGGAGCGGCTCAAGAAAAGAGAAGTGGAAACAGACAGCAAACTAGGCTGGAGAGAGACCTGAGACAAAGAGATCTGAATTATACAAGAGCCGACGAGGGGAAACACAAATTATGCAGTCACGTTTCCCACATTTGGGGAAATCGCAGGAGCAGCACACCCAGAGTGCAATGGTTGAGCCTTGCCCTGGGAGAAGCACCTTCATGATCATAGTATCTCACCTGGCAGGTAAGTAGGAGTTGGGCTAGAGCTGGGGAGGGTCGCTGCTCGGGTTCCCCCCTGTGAAGTGAAGGAGATCCAACTGAGGCAGCACCAGGGAACTCTCAAAAGAAGAACAAGGCTAGAGGAAGATCTGAGACAAAGAAATCTGACTTTTACCAGAGCTGACCAGAGGAAAGCACAAACACAGTCTCCCACTACCACAAATAATGCAGTCAAGTTTCCCACATTTGGGGAAATCACAGGGGTCAGCATACCCAAAATGCAATGAATGAACCTCACCCTGGGAGAAAAATCTTCATGACCATGGTATCTCCTATGCAAAATAAGTATGATTTGGAATAGGGCTGGGGAGGGCCGCTGCTCATGCACATCTCTGTCAAGTAAAGGAGATTCAACTGAGGCAGCACAAGGGAACTCTCATCTTGGGACAACAACTGCAGGGAGAACATATATTTTCAGATGAACATGGGAGGGCAGAGGACTGCCTAATACTGAAGCACCCCCAAACAACAAACCAAATGCAACAACTAGTGCAAGCATTCCTGGGGGAAGGCCTGCCGCAGATGGATTTGCATATGGTGATGTCATCCAAGCAGTGGGTCAAAGTTGGCTTCAACCCTCGTCTGCATATGAAAAGAGAAAAGGGGCGTGCAGGGCATGGTGGCCTTTTGCGGCGCTTGGCTGACCCCTAGTTTGCATTAAACACCTCCACCCTCCTTTGGTGTGGGGCTCATGTTGGCTATGCCCCAGCCCCTGAAGCATTCAAGCTGATTTCTTGCAGCAGCTGGGCACTGTAACAGCTCCAGAGCTGCTCTGTAAGGCAAGTAAAAGGGTGTGGGCCCTGCAGCACTACCTGTAGTTCGCATTGTGCGTTGGAAGGCACAAAGTAAGCAGACAGGAGGAGAAGTCAGGATAGTGCGCAAGGGCATAGAAGTAAGCGGCTCAAGAAAAGAGAAGTGGAAACAGACAGCAAACTAGGCTGGAGAGAGATCTGAGACAAAGAGATCTGAATTATACGAGAGCCGACCAGGGGAAACACAAATTATACAGTCAAGTTTCCCACATTTGGGGAAATCGCAGGAGCAGCACACCCAGAGTGCAATGGGTTAGCCTTGCCCTGGGAGAAGCACCTTCATGATCATAGTATCTCACCTGGCAGGTAAGTAGGAGTTGGGCTAGAGCTGGGGAGGGTCGCTGCTAGGGTACCCCCCTGTAAAGTGAAGGAGATCCAATTAAGGCAGCACAAGGGAACTCTCGAAAGAAGAACAAGGCTAGAGGAAAATCTGAGACAAAGAAATCTGACTTTTACCAGAGCTGACCAGAGGAAAGCACAAACACAGTCCCCCACTACCACAAATAATGCAGTCGAGTTTCCCACATTTGGGGAAATCACAGGGGTCAGCATACCCAGAATGCAATGAATGAACCTAACCCTGGGAGAACAATCTTCATGACCATGGTATCTCCTATGCAAAATAAGTATGATTTGGGATAGGGCTGGTGAGGGCCGCTGCTCAGGCACATCTCTGTCAAGTAAAGGAGATTCAACTGAGGCAGCACAAGGGAACTCTCATCTGGGGACAACAACTGCAGGGAGACCACATCTTTTCAGATGAACATGGGAGGGCGGAAGGCTGCCTAATACTGAAGCACCATCAAATATCAAACCATGGCCCTCATTCCGAGTTGATCGCTCGCAAGGCGATTTTAGCAGAGTTACACACGCTAAGCCGCCGCCTACTGGGAGTGAATCTTAGCTTCTTAAAATTGCGACCGATGTATTCGCAATATTGCGATTACAAACTACTTAGCAGTTTCAGAGTAGCTTCAGACTTACTCTGCATCTGCGATCAGTTCAGTGCTTGTCGTTCCTGGTTTGACGTCACAAACACTCCCAGAGTTCGCCCAGACACTCCCCCGTTTCTCCGGCCACTCCTGCGTTTTTTCCGGAAACTGTAGCGTTTTTTCCCACACGCCCATAAAACGGCCTGTTTCCGCCCAGTAACACCCATTTCCTGTCAATCACATTACGATCGCCGGAGCGAAGAAAAAGCCGTGAGTAAAAATACTTTCTTCATTGTAAAATTACTTGGCGCAGTCGCAGTGCGAATATTGCGCATGCGTACTAAGCAGAATTTCACTGCGATGCGATGAAATTTACAGAGCGAACGACTCGGAATGAGGGCCCATATGCAACAACTAGTACAAGCACTCCTGGGGGAAGGTCTGCAGCAGACGGATTTGCATACGGTGATGTAAATCCAAGCAGTGGGCCAAAGTTGACTGGAACCCTCATCTGCATATGAAAAGAGAAAAGGGGCATGCAGGGCATGGCGGCCTTTTGCAGTGCTTGGATGACCCCTAGTTCGCATTAAACACCCCCACCCTCCTTTGGTGTGGGGCTCATGTTGGCCATGCCCCATCCCCTGATGCATTCAAGCTGATTTCTTGCAGCAGCTGGGCACTGTAACAGCTCCAGAGCTGTTCTGTAAGGCAAGTAAAAGTGTGTGGGCCCTGCAGCACCACCTGTTGTTCGCATTGTGCGTTGGAAGGCACAAATTAAGCAGACGGGAGGAGAAGTCAGGATAGTGCGCAAGGGCATTCTTTTCTCTTAGTCCGGGGTCAAGGCTTCCACTTCTCTTTTCTTCAGCCGCTCCCTTCTATACCCTTGTGCACTATCCTGACTTCTCCTCCCGTCTGCTTACTTTGTGCCTTCCAATGCACAATGCAAACTACAGGTAGTGCTGCAGGGCCCACACCCTTTTACTTGCCTTACAGAGCAGCTCTGGAGCTGTTACAGTGCCCAGCTGCTGCAAGAAATCAGCTTGAATGCTCCAGGGGATGGGGCATGGCCAACATGAGCCCCACACCAAAGGAGGGTGGAGGTGTTTAATGCGAACTAGGGGTCATCCAAGCACCGCAAAAGGCCGCCATGCCCTGCACGCCCCTTTTCTCTTTTCATATGCAGATGAGGGTTGAAGCCAACTTTGACCCACTGCTTGGATGACATCACCGTATGCAAATCCGTCTTCTGCAGAACTTCCCCCAGGAATGCTTGCACTAGTTGTTGCATTTGGTTTGTTGTTTGGGGGTGCTTCAGTATTAGGCAGCCTTCTGCCCTCCCATGTTCATCTGAAAATATGTGTTCTCCCTGCAGTTGTTGTCCCCAGATGAGAGTTCCCTTGTGCTGCCTCAGTTAAATCTCCTTTACTTGACAGAGATGTGCATGAGCAGCGGCCCTCCCCAGCCCTATTCCAAATCATACTTATTTTGCATAGGAGATACCATGGTCATGAAGATTTTTCTCCCAGGGTGAGGTTCATTCATTGCATTTTGGGTATGCTGACCCCTGTTATTTCCCCAAATGTGGGAAACTCAACTGCATTATTTGTGGTAGTGGGGGACTGTGTTTGTGCTTTCCTCTGGTCAGCTCTGGTAAAAGTCAGATTTCTTTGTCTCAGATTTTCCTCTAGCCTTGTTCTTCTTTCGAGAGTTCCCTTGTGCTGCCTTAATTGGATCTCCTTCACTTTACAGGGGGGTACCCTAGCAGCGACCCTCCCCAGCTCTAGCCCAACTCCTACTTACCTGCCAGGTGAGATACTATGATCATGAAGGTGCTTCTCCCAGGGCAAGGCAAACCCATTGCACTCTGGGTGTGCTGCTCCTGCGATTTCCCCAAATGTGGGAAACTTGACTGTATAATTTGTGTTTCCCCTGGTCGGCTCTCGTATAATTCAGATCTCTTTGTCTCAGATCTCTCTCCAGCCTAGTTTGCTGTCTGTTTCCACTTCTCTTTTCTTGAGCCGCTTACTTCTATGCCCTTGCGCACTATCCTGACTTCTCCTCCTGTCTGCTTACTTTGTGCCTTCCAACGCACAATGCGAACTACAGGTAGTGCTGCAGGGCCCACACCCTTTTACTTGCCTTACAGAGCAGCTCTGGAGCTGTTACAGTGCCCAGCTGCTGCAAGAAATCAGCTTGAATGCTTCAGGGGCTGGGGCATAGCCAACATGAGCCCCACACCAAAGGAGGGTGGAGGTGTTTAATGCAAACTAGGGGTCAGCCAAGCGCCGCAAAAGGCCACCATGCCCTGCACGCCCCTTTTCTCTTTTCATATGCAGACGAGGGTTGAAGCCAACTTTGACCCACTGCTTGGATGACATCACCATATGCAAATCCATCTGCGGCAGGCCTTCCCCCAGGAATGCTTGCACTAGTTGTTGCATTTGGTTTGTTGTTTGGGGGTGCTTCAGTATTAGGCAGTCCTCTGCCCTCCCATGTTCATCTGAAAATATATGTTCTCCCTGCAGTTGTTGTCCCAAGATGAGAGTTCCCTTGTGCTGCCTCAGTTGAATCTCCTTTACTTGACAGAGATGTGCATGAGCAGCGGCCCTCCCCAGCCCTATTCCAAATCATACTTATTTTGCATAGGAGATACCATGGTCATGAAGATTTTTCTCCCAGGGTGAGGTTCATTCATTGCATTTTGGGTATGCTGACCCCTGTGATTTCCCCAAATGTGGGAAACTTGACTGCATTATTTGTGGTAGTGGGAGACTGTGTTTGTGCTTTCCTCTGGTCAGCTCTGGTAAAAGTCAGATTTCTTTGTCTCAGATCTTCCTCTAGCCTTGTTCTTCTTTCGAGAGTTCCCTGGTGCTGCCTCAGTTGGATCTCCTTCACTTCACAGGGGGGAACCCGAGCAGCGACCCTCCCCAGCTCTAGCCCAACTCCTACTTACCTGCCAGGTGAGATACTATGATCATGAAGGTGCTTCTCCCAGGGCAAGGCTCAACCATTGCACTCTGGGTGTGCTGCTCCTGCGATTTCCCCAAATGTGGGAAACGTGACTGCATAATTTGTGTTTCCCCTAGTCGGCTCTCGTATAATTCAGATCTCTTTGTCTCAGGTCTCTCTCCAGCCTAGTTTGCTGTCTGTTTCCACTTCTCTTTTCTTGAGCCGCTCCCTTCTATGCCCTTGCGCACTATCCTGACTTCTCCCGTCTGCTTACTTCGTGCCTTCCAACGCACAATGCGAACTACAGGTAGTGCTGCAGGGCCCACACCCTTTTACTTGCCTTACAGAGTAGCTCTGGAGCAGTTACAGTGCCCAGCTGCTGCAAGAAATCAGCTTGAATGCTTCAGGGGCTGGGGCATAGCCAACATGAGCCCCACACCGAAGGAGGGTGGAGGTGTGTAATGCGAACTAGGGGTCATCCAAGCGCTGCAAAAGGCCGCCATGCCCTGCACGCCCCTTTTCTCTTTTCATATGCAGACGAGGGTTGAAGCCAACTTTGACCCACTGCTTGGATGACATCACCATATGCAAATCCATCTGCTGCAGGCCTTCCCCCAGGAATGCTTGCACTAGTTGTTGCATTTGGTTTGTTGTTTGGGGGTGCTTCAGTATTAGGCAGCCTTCTGCCCTCACATGTTCATCTGAAAATATGTGTTCTCCCTGCAGTTGTTGTCCCCAGATGAGAGTTCCCTTGTGCTGCCTCAGTTGAATCTCCTTTACTTGACAGAGATGTGCCTGAGCAGCGGCCCTCCCCAGCCCTATCCCAAATCATACTTATTTTGCATAGGCGATACCATGGTCATGAAGATTGTTCTCCCAAGGTGAGGTTCATTCATTGCATTCTGGGTATGCTGACCCCTGTGATTTCCCCAAATGTGGGAAACTCGACTGCATTATTTGTGGTAGTGGGGGACTGTGTTTGTGCTTTCCTCTGGTCAGCTCTGGAAAAAGTCAGATTTCTTTGTCTCAGATCTTCCTCTAGCCTTGTTCTTCTTTCGAGAGTTCCCTTGTGCTGCCTCAGTTGGATCTCTTTCACTTGACAGGGGGGTGCCCGAACAGCGACCCTCCCCAGCTCTAGCCCAACTCCTACTTACCTGCCAGGTGAGATACTATGATCATGAAGGTGCTTCTCCCAGGGCAAGGCTCACCCATTGCACTCTGGGTGTGCTGCCCCTGCGATTTCCCCAAATGTGGGAAACTTGACTGCATAATTTGTGTTTCCCCTGGTCGGCTCTCGTATAATTCAGATCTCTTTGTCTCAGGTCTCTCTCCAGCCTAGTTTGCTGTCTGTTTCCACTTCTCTTTTCTTGAGCCGCTCCCTTCTATGCCCTTGCGCACTATCCTGACTTCTCCTCCTGTCTGCTTACTTTGTGCCTTCCAACGCACAATGCGATCTACAGGTAGTGCTGCAGGGCCCAGACCCTTTTACTTGCCTTACAGAGCAGCTCTGGAGCTGTTACAGTGCCCAGCTGCTGCAAGAAATCAGCTTGAATGCTTCAGGGGCTGGGGCATAGCCAACATGAGCCCCACACCAAAGGAGGGTGGAGGTGTTTAATGCAAACTAGGGGTCAGCCAAGCGCCGCAAAAGGCCACCATGCCCTGCACGCCCCTTTTCTCTTTTCATATGCAGACGAGGGTTGAAGCCAACTTTGACCCACTGCTTGGATGACATCACCATATGCAAATCCATCTGCGGCAGGCCTTCCCCCAGGAATGCTTGCACTAGTTGTTGCATTTGGTTTGTTGTTTGGGGGTGCTTCAGTATTAGGCAGCCTTCTGCCCTCCCATGTTCATCTGAAAATATATGTTCTCCCTGCAGTTGTTGTCCCAAGATGAGAGTTCCCTTGTGCTGCCTCAGTTGAATCTCCTTTACTTGACAGAGATGTGCATGAGCAGCGGCCCTCCCCAGCCCTATTCCAAATCATACTTATTTTGCATAGGAGATACCATGGTCATGAAGATTTTTCTCCCAGGGTGAGGTTCATTCATTGCATTTTGGGTATGCTGACCCCTGTGATTTCCCCAAATGTGGGAAACTTGACTGCATTATTTGTGGTAGTGGGAGACTGTGTTTGTGCTTTCCTCTGGTCAGCTCTGGTAAAAGTCAGATTTCTTTGTCTCAGATTTTCCTTTAGCCTTGTTCTTCTTTCGAGAGTTCCCTTGTGCTGCCTCAGTTGGATCTCCTTCACTTTACAGGGGGGTACCCGAGCAGCGACCCTCCCCAGCTCTAGCCCAACTCCTACTTACCTGCCAGGTGAGATACTATGATCATGAAGGTGCTTCTCCCAGGGCAAGGCTCACCCATTGTACTCTGGGTGTGCTGCTCCTGCGATTTCCCCAAATGTGGGAAACTTGACTGCATAATTTGTGTTTCCCCTGGTCGGCTCTCGTATAATTCAGATCTCTTTGTCTCAGGTCTCTCTCCAGCCTAGTTTGCTGTCTGTTTCCACTTCTCTTTTCTTCAGCCGCTCCCTTCTATACCCTTGTGCACTATCCTGACTTCTCCTCCCGTCTGCTTACTTTGTGCCTTCCAATGCACAATGCAAACTACAGGTAGTGCTGCAGGGCCCACACCCTTTTACTTGCCTTACAGAGCAGCTCTGGAGCTGTTGCAGTGCCAAGCTGCTGCAAGAAATCAGCTTGAATGCTTCAGGGGCTGGGGCATAGCCAACATGAGCCCCACACCGAAGAAGGGTGGAGGTGTTTAATGCAAACTAGGGGTCAGACAAGCGCAGCAAAAGGCCACCATGCCCTGCACGCCCCTTTTCTGTTTTCATATGCAGACGAGGGTTGAAGCCAACTTTGACCCACTGCTTGGATGACATCACCATATGCAAATCCATCTGCGGCAGGCCTTCCCCCAGGAATGCTTGCACTAGTTGTTGCATTTGGTTTGTTGTTTGGGGGTGCTTCAGTATTAGGCAGCCGTCTGCCCTCCCATGTTCATCTGAAAATATGTGTTCTCCCTGCAGTTGTTGTCCCTAGATGAGAGTTCCCTTGTGCTGCCTCAGTTGAATCTCCTTAACTTGACAGAGATGTGCCTGAGCAGCGGCCCTCCCCAGCTCTATCCCAAATCATACTTATTTTGCATAGGAGATACCATGGTCATGAAGATTATTCTCCCAGGGTGAGGTTCATTCATTGCATTCTGGGTATGCTGACCCCTGTGATTTCCCCAAATGTGGGAAACTCGACTGCTTTATTTGTGGTAGTGGGGGACTGTGTTTGTGTTTTCCTCTGGTCAGCTCTGGTAAAAGTCAGATTTCTTTGTTTCAGAGCCTTGTTCTTCTTTTGAGAGTTCCCTTGTGCTGCCTCAGTTGGATCTCCTTCACTTGACAGGGGGGTGCCCGAGCAGAGACCCTCCCCAGCTCTAGCCCAACTCCTACTTACCTGCCAGGTGAGATACTATGATCATGAAGGTGCTTCTCCCAGGGCAAGGCTCACCCATTGCACTCTGGGTGTGCTGCCCCTGCGATTTCCCCAAATGTGGGAAACTTGACTGCATAATTTGTGTTTCCCCTGGTCGGCTCTCGTATAATTCAGATCTCTTTGTCTCAGGTCTCTCTCCAGCCTAGTTTGCTGTCTGTTTCCACTTCTCTTTTCTTCAGCCGCTCCCTTCTATACCCTTGTGCACTATCCTGACTTCTCCTCCCGTCTGCTTACTTTGTGCCTTCCAATGCACAATGCAAACTACAGGTAGTGCTGCAGGGCCCACACCCTTTTACTTGCCTTACAGAGCAGCTCTGGAGCTGTTACAGTGCCCAGCTGCTGCAAGAAATCTGCTTGAATGCTTCAGGGGATGGGGCATGGCCAACATGAGCCCCACACCAAAGGAGGGTGGAGGTGTTTAATGCGAACTAGGGGTCATCCAAGCACCGCAAAAGGCCGCCATGCCCTGCACGCCCCTTTTCTCTTTTCATATGCAGATGAGGGTTGAAGCCAACTTTGACCCACTGCTTGTATGACATCACCGTATGCAAATCCGTCTTCTGCAGAACTTCCCCCAGGAATGCTTGCACTAGTTGTTGCATTTGGTTTGTTGTTTGGGGGTGCTTCAGTATTAGGCAGCCTTCTGCCCTCCCATGTTCATCTGAAAATATGTGTTCTCCCTGCAGTTGTTGTCCCCAGATGAGAGTTCCCTTGTGCTGCCTCAGTTGAATCTCCTTTACTTGACAGAGATGTGCCAGAGCAGCGGCCCTCCCCAGCCCTATTCCAAATCATACTTATTTTGCATAGGAGATACCATGGTCATGAAGATTGTTCTCCCAGGGTGAGGTTCATTCATTGCATTTTGGGTATGCTGACCCCTGTGATTTCCCCAAATGTGGGAAACTCAACTGCATTATTTGTGGTAGTGGGGGACTGTGTTTGTGCTTTCCTCTGGTCAGCTCTGGTAAAAGTCAGATTTCTTTGTCTCAGATTTTCCTCTTGCCTTGTTCTTCTTTCGAGAGTTCCCTTGTGCTGCCTCAGTTGGATCTCCTTCACTTGACAGGGGGGTACCCGAGCAGCGACCCTCCCCAGCTCTAGCCCAACTCCTACTTACCTGCCAGGTGAGATACTATGATCATGAAGGTGCTTCTCCCAGGGCAAGGCTCACCCATTGCACTCTGGGTGTGCTGCTCCTGCGATTTCCCCAAATGTGGGAAACTTGACTGCATAATTTGTGTTTCCCCTGGTCGGCTCTCGTATAATTCAGATCTCTTTGTCTCTCTCCAGCCTAGTTTGCTGTCTGTTTCCACTTCTCTTTTCTTCAGCCGCTCCCTTCTATACCCTTGTGCACTATCCTGACTTCTCCTCCCGTCTGCTTACTTTGTGCCTTCCAATGCACAATGCAAACTACAGGTAGTGCTGCAGGGCCCACACCCTTTTACTTGCCTTACAGAGCAGCTCTGGAGCTGTTACAGTGCCCAGCTGCTGCAAGAAATCAGCTTGAATGCTTCAGGGGCTGGGGCATAGCCAACATGAGCCCCACACCGAAGGAGGGTGGAGGTGTTTAATGCAAACTAGGGGTCGGTCAAGCGCCGCAAAAGGCCACCATGCCCTGCACGCCCCTTTTCTGTTTTCATATGCAGACGAGGGTTGAAGCCAACTTTGACCCACTGCTTGGATGACATCACCATATGCAAATCCATCTGCGGCAGGCCTTCCCCCAGGAATGCTTGCACTAGTTGTTGCATTTGGTTTGTTGTTTGGGGGTGCTTCAGTATTAGTCAGCCTTCTGCTCCACCCTCCTTTGGTGTGGGGCTCATGTTGGCCATGTCCCATCCCCTGAAGCATTCAAGCAGATTTCTTGCAGCAGCTGGGCACTGTAACAGCTCCAGAGCTGCTCTGTAAGGCAAGTAAAAGGGTGTGGGCCCTGCAGCACTACCTGTAGTTTGCATTGTGCATTGGAAGGCACAAAGTAAGCAGACGGGAGGAGAAGTCAGGATAGTGCACAAGGGTATAGAAGGGAGCGGCTGAAGAAAAGAGAAGTGGAAACAGACAGCAAACTAGGCTGGAGAGAGACCTGAGACAAAGAGATCTGAATTATACGAGAGCCGACGAGGGGAAACACAAATTATGCAGTCAAGTTTCCCACATTTGGGGAAATCGCAGGAGCAGCACACCCAGAGTACAATGGGTGAGCCTTGCCCTGGGAGAAGCACCTTCATGATCATAGTATCTCACCTGGCAGGTAAGTAGGAGTTGGGCTAGAGCTGGGGAGGGTCGCTGCTCGGGTACCCCCCTGTAAAGTGAAGGAGATCCAACAAAGGCAGCACAAGGGAACTCTCGAAAGAAGAACAAGGCTAGAGGAAAATGTGAGACAAAGAAATCTGACTTTTACTAGAGCTGACCAGAGGAAAGCACAAACACAGTCCCCCACTACCACAAATAATGCAGTTGAGTTTCCCACATTTGGGGAAATCACAGGGGTCAGCATACCCAAAATGCAATGAATGAACCTCACCCTGGGAGAAAAATCTTCATGACCATGGTATCTCCTATGCAAAATAAGTATGATTTGGAATAGGGCTGGGGAGGGCCGCTGCTCATGCACATCTCTGTCAAGTAAAGGAGATTCAACTGAGGCAGCACAAGGGAACTCTCATCTGGGGACAACAACTGCAGGGAGAACATATATTTTCAGATGAACATGGGAGGGCAGAAAGCTGCCTAATACTGAAGCACCCCCAAACAACAAACCAAATGCAACAACTAGTGCAAGCATTCCTGGGGGAAGGCCTGCCGCAGATGGATTTGCATATGGTGATGTCATCCAAGCAGTGGGTCAAAGTTGGCTTCAACCCTCGTCTGCATATGAAAAGAGAAAAGGGGCGTGCAGGGCATGGTGGCCTTTTGCGGCACTTGGCTGACCCCTAGTTTGCATTAAACACCTCCACCCTCCTTTGGTGTGGGGCTCATGTTGGCTATGCCCCAGCCCCTGAAGCATTCAAGCTGATTTCTTGCAGCAGCTGGGCACTGTAACAGCTCCAGAGCTGCTCTGTAAGGCAAGTAAAAGGGTGTGGGCCCTGCAGCACTACCTGTAGTTCGCATTGTGCGTTGGAAGGCACAAAGTAAGCAGACAGGAGGAGAAGTCAGGATAGTGCGCAAGGGCATAGAAGGGAGCGGCTCAAGAAAAGAGAAGTGGAAACAGACAGCAAACTAGGCTGGAGAGAGACCTGAGACAAAGAGATCTGAATTATACGAGAGCCGACCAGGGGAAACACAAATTATGCAGTCAAGTTTCCCACATTTGGGGAAATCGCAGGAGCAGCACACCTAGAGTGCAATGGGTGAGCCTTGCCCTGGGAGAAGCACCTTCATGATCATAGTATCTCACCTGGCAGGTAAGTAGGAGTTGGGCTAGAGCTGGGGAGGATCGCTGCTCGGGTACCCCCCTGTAAACTGAAGGAGATCCAACTGAGGCAGCACAAGGGAACTCTCGAAAGAAGAACAAGGCTAGAGGAAAATCTGAGACAAAGAAATCTGACTTTTACCAGAGCTGACCAGAGGAAAGCACAAACACAGTCCCCCACTACCACAAATAATGCAGTCAAGTTTCCCACATTTGGGGAAATCACAGGGGTCAGCATACCCAAAATGCAATGAATGAACCTCACCCTGGGAGAACAATCTTCATGACCATGGTATCTCCTATGCAAAATAAGTATGATTTGGAATAGGGCTGGGGAGGGCCGCTGCTCATGCACATCTCTGTCAAGTAAAGGAGATTCAACTGAGGCAGCACAAGGGAACTCTCATCTGGGGACAACAACTGCAGGGAGAACACATATTTTCAGATGAACATGGGAGGGCAGAATGCTGCCTAATACTGAAGCACCCCCAAACAACAAACCAAATGCAACAACTAGTGCAAGCATTCCTGGGGGAAGTTCTGCAGAAGACGGATTTGCATACGGTGATGTCATCCAAGCAGTGGGTCAAAGTTGGCTTCAACCCTCATCTGCATATGAAAAGAGAAAAGGAGCGTGCAGGGCATGGCGGCCTTTTGCAGTGCTTGGATGACCCCTAGTTCGCATTAAACACCTCCACCCTCCTTTGGTGTGGGGCTCATGTTGGCCATGCCCCATCCCCTGAAGCATTCAAGCTGATTTCTTGCAGCAGCTGGGCACTGTAACATCTCCAGAGCTGCTCTGTAAGGCAAGTAAAAGGGTGTGGGCCTTGCAGCACTACCTGTAGTTTGCATTGTGCATTGGAAGGCACAAAGTAAGCAGACGGGAGGAGAAGTCAGGATAGTGCACAAGGGTATAGAAGGGAGCGGCTGAAGAAAAGAGAAGTGGAAACAGACAGCAAACTAGGTTGGAGAGAGACCTGAGACAAAGAGATCTGAATTACACGAGAGCCGACCAGGGGAAACACAAATTATGCAGTCAAGTTTCCCACATTTGGGGAAATCGCAGGGGCAGCACACCCAGAGTGCAATGGGTGAGCCTTGCCCTGGGAGAAGCACCTTCATGATCATAGTATCTCACCTGGCAGGTAAGTAGGAGTTGGGCTAGAGCTGGGGAGGGTCTCTGCTTGGGCACCCCCCTGTCAAGTGAAGGAGATCCAACTGAGGCAGCACAAGGAACTCTCGAAAGAAGAACAAGGCTAGAGGAAGATCTGAACAAAGAAATCTGACTTTTACCAGAGCTGACCAGAGGAAAACACAAACACAGTCCCCCACTACCACAAATAAAGCAGTCGAGTTTCCCACATTTGGGGAAATCACAGGGGTCAGCATACCCATAATGCAATGAATGAACCTCACCCTGGGAGAATAATCTTCATGACCATGGTATCTCCTATGCAAAATAAGTATGATTTGGGATAGAGCTGGGGAGGGCCGCTGCTCAGGCACATCTCTGTCAAGTAAAGGAGATTCAACTGAGGCAGCACAAGGGAACTCTCATCTGGGGACAACAACTGCAGGGAGAACACATATTTTCAGATGAACATGGGAGGGCAGAAGGCTGCCTAATACTGAAGCACCCCCAAACAACAAACCAAATGCAACAACTAGTGCAAGCATTCCTGGGGGAAGTTCTGCAGAAGACGGATTTGCATACGGTGATGTCATCCAAGCAGTGGGTCAAAGTTGGCTTCAACCCTCATCTGCATATGAAAAGAGAAAAGGGGCGTGCAGGGCATGGTGGCCTTTTGCGGCGCTTGGCTGACCCCTAGTTTGCATTAAACACCTCCACCCTCCTTTGGTGTGGGGCTCATGTTGGCTATGCCCCAGCCCCTGAAGCATTCAAGCTGATTTCTTGCAGCAGCTGGGCACTGTAACAGCTCCAGAGCTGCTCTGTAAGGCAAGTAAAAGGGTGTGGGCCCTGCAGCACTACCTGTAGTTTGCATTGTGCATTGGAAGGCACAAAGTAAGCAGACGGGAGGAGAAGTCAGGATAGTGCACAAGGGTATAGAAGGGAGCGGCTGAAGAAAAGAGAAGTGGAAACAGACAGCAAACTAGGCTGGAGAGAGACCTGAGACAAAGAGATCTGAATTATACGAGAGCCGACGAGGGGAAACACAAATTATGCAGTCAAGTTTCCCACATTTGGGGAAATCGCAGGAGCAGCACACCCAGAGTGCAATGGTTGAGCCTTGCCCTGGGAGAAGCACCTTCATGATCATAGTATCTCACCTGGCAGGTAAGTAGGAGTTGGGCTAGAGCTGGGGAGGGTCGCTGCTCGGGTTCCCCCCTGTGAAGTGAAGGAGATCCAACTGAGGCAGCACCAGGGAACTCTCGAAAGAAGAACAAGGCTAGAGGAAGATCTGAGACAAAGAAATCTGACTTTTACCAGAGCTGACCAGAGGAAAGCACAAACACAGTCCCCCACTACCACAAATAATGCAGTCGAGTTTCCCACATTTGGGAAAATCACAGGGGTCAGCATACCCAGAATGCAATGAATGAACCTCACCCTGGGAGAACAATCTTCATGACCATGGTATCTCCTATGCAAAATAAGTATGATTTGGGATAGGGCTGGTGAGGGCAGCTGCTCAGGCACATCTCTGTCAAGTAAAGGAGATTCAACTGAGGCAGCACAAGTGAACTCTCATCTGGGGACAACAACTGCAGGGAGACCACATCTTTTCAGATGAACATGGGAGGGCGGAAGGCTGCCTAATACTGAAGCACCATCAAATATCAAACCATATGCAACAACTAGTACAAGCACTCCTGGGGGAAGGTCTGCAGCAGACGGATTTGCATACGGTGATGTTATCCAAGCAGTGGGCCAAAGTTGACTGGAACCCTCATCTGCATATGAAAAGAGAAAAGGGGCATGCAGGGCATGGCGGCCTTTCGCAGTGCTTGGATGACCCCTAGTTCGCATTAAACACCTCCCCCCTCCTTTGGTGTGGGGCTCATGTTGGCCATGCCCCATCCCCTGAAGCATTCAAGCTGATTTCTTGCAGCAGCTGGGCACTGTAACAGCTCCAGAGCTGCTCTGTAAGGCAAGTAAAAGGGTGTGGGCCCTGCAGCACTACCTGTAGTTTGCATTGTGCATTGGAAGGCACAAAGTAAGCAGACGGGAGGAGAAGTCAGGATAGTGCACAAGGGTATAGAAGGGAGCGGCTGAAGAAAAGAGAAGTGGAAACAGACAGCAAACTAGGCTGGAGAGAGACCTGAGACAAATAGATCTGAATTATACGAGAGCCGACCAGGGGAAACACAAATTATGCAGTCAAGTTTCCCACATTTGGGGAAATCGCAGGGGCAGCACACCCAGAGTGCAATGGGTGAGCCTTGCCCTGGGAGAAGCACCTTCATGATCATAGTATCTCACCTGGCAGGTAAGTAGGAGTTGGGCTAGAGCTGGGGAGGGTCGCTGCTCGGGTACCCCCCTGTCAAGTGAAGGAGATCCAACTGAGGCAGCACAATGGAACTCTCGAAAGAAGAACAAGGCTAGAGGAAAATCTGAGACAAAGAAATCTGACTTTTACCAGAGCTGACCAGAGGAAAGCACAAACACAGTCCCCCACTACCACAAATAATGCAGTCAAGTTTCCCACATTTGGGGAAATCACAGGGGTCAGCATACCCAAAATGCAATGAATGAACCTCACCCTGGGAGAACAATCTTCATGACCATGGTATCTCCTATGCAAAATAAGTATGATTTGGAATAGGGCTGGGGAGGGCCGCTGCTCATGCACATCTCTGTCAAGTAAAGGAGATTCAACTGAGGCAGCACAAGGGAACTCTCATCTGGGGACAACAACTGCAGGGAGAACACATATTTTCAGATGAACATGGGAGGGCAGAAGGCTGCCTAATACTGAAGCACCCCCAAACAACAAACCAAATGCAACAACTAGTGCAAGCATTCCTGGGGGAAGTTCTGCAGAAGACGGATTTGCATACGGTGATGTCATCCAAGCAGTGGGTCAAAGTTGGCTTCAACCCTCATCTGCATATGAAAAGAGAAAAGGGGCGTGCAGGGCATGGCGGCCTTTTGCGGTGCTTGGATGACCCCTAGTTCGCATTAAACACCTCCACCCTCCTTTGGTGTGGGGCTCATGTTGGCCATGCCCCATCCCCTGAAGCATTCAAGCTGATTTCTTGCAGCAGCTGGGCACTGTAACAGCTCCAGAGCTGCTCTGTAAGGCAAGTAAAAGGGTGTGGGCCCTGCAGCACTACCTGTAGTTTGCATTGTGCATTGGAAGGCACAAAGTAAGCAGACGGGAGGAGAAGTCAGGATAGTGCACAAGGGTATAGAAGGGAGCGGTTGAAGAAAAGAGAAGTGGAAACAGACAGCAAACTAGGCTGGAGAGAGACCTGAGACAAAGAGATCTGAATTATACGAGAGCCGACCAGGGGAAACACAAATTATGCAGTCAAGTTTCCCACATTTGGGGAAATCGCAGGGGCAGCACACCCAGAGTGCAATGGGTGAGCCTTGCCCTGGGAGAAGCACCTTCATGATCATAGTATCTCACCTGGCAGGTAAGTAGGAGTTGGGCTAGAGCTGGGGAGGGTCGCTGTTCGGGCACCCCCCTGTCAAGTGAAAGAGATCCAACTGAGGCAGCACAAGGGAACTCTCGAAAGAAGAACAAGGCTAGAGGAAGATCTGAGACAAAGAAATCTGACTTTTACCAGAGCTGACCAGAGGAAAGCACAAACACAGTCCCCCACTACCACAAATAATGCAGTCGAGTTTCCCACATTTGGGAAAATCACAGGGGTCAGCATACCCAGAATGCAATGAATGAACCTCACCCTGGGAGAACAATCTTCATGACCATGGTATCTCCTATGCAAAATAAGTATGATTTGGGATAGGGCTGGTGAGGGCCGCTGCTCAGGCACATCTCTGTCAAGTAAAGGAGATTCAACTGAGGCAGCACAAGGGAACTCTCATCTGGGGACAACAACTGCAGGGAGACCACATCTTTTCAGATGAACATGGGAGGGCGGAAGGCTGCCTAATACTGAAGCACCATCAAATATCAAACCATATGCAACAACTAGTACAAGCACTCCTTGGGGAAGGTCTGCAGCAGACGGATTTGCATACGGTGATGTTATCCAAGCAGTGGGCCAAAGTTGACTGGAACCCTCATCTGCATATGAAAAGAGAAAAGGGGCATGCAGGGCATGGCGGCCTTTTGCAGTGCTTGGATGACCCCTAGTTCGCATTAAACACCCCCACCCTCCTTTGGTGTGGGGCTCATGTTGGCCATGCCCCATCCCCTGAAGCATTCAAGCTGATTTCTTGCAGCAGCTGGGCACTGTAACAGCTCCAGAGCTGTTCTGTAAGGCAAGTAAAAGGGTGTGGGCCCTGCAGCACCACCTGTTGTTCGCATTGTGCGTTGGAAGGCACAAATTAAGCAGACGGGAGGAGAAGTCAGGATAGTGCGCAAGGGCATACTTTTCTCTTAGTCCGGGGGCAAGGCTTCAAAATGGGGTCTGCAACGGAGGAGACACAGGGGGCGTGGTCACAGCAGCTTTTCTCTACAGCCTGCACTAGCAGGAGCCTACACCATTTTTTATGATCACGCTGAACTGCAGTGCGACTGCAATTACAGCATGGTCAAGAAGGGAGGCGTCATGCTGGGTGGCCATGCCCTGTCACTGTGCAGGAGCCAGCACAGCTCACACACTAGTCCCCGGGTGCAGCCCCCAACCCCCGGGACACCCGGAGCAACAAAATGTAGATTCAGGCCACCAGGCCACGCCCCTACCTATGAAACCATGCCTCCTTTTTACCATTGCGCTGTTTATCTGCGCGCACTGCATTACTATCTCCCTCGCCACCTTTCTGGGTGTCACCAGTGATAGTGACACCTCTGCCATGCTTGTAGCAGCTGGTCCTAAGATCTACGCCTCAAGCCCTGAGTGTTTGCCCTTGTGACTTGTTGATCATCATAGCGAAGCAGATGCTTACAGAAAACTGCAGGGGCTTAGATTGAAAATAAAAAAATTGATGGGTATAAGGTAGAGAGGAGCGGGTTCGGTTCTCCGAGAACCGAATTCCCCACGAACTCCACGTGGTTTACACTGGTCCGAGGCAGGCTCGGTTGTTCCCGCCTGACTCGGAAAACCTGAACAAGGGAAAATGTCATCATCCCGCTGTCGGATTCTTGCGAGATTCGGATTCCATATAAAGAGCTGCGCGTTGCTGCCATTTTTACTCGTGCATTGAAGAGAGAGCGGAGAGGACGTGGCTATGTTCTCTCAGTGGAAATCTCAATATCAGTGCTCAGTATCAGTGGTTACTTATTGCTGCTCAGTAATACTAGTAGTGTGTCTCTCCTGCTCAGTGTCAGTTCTCAGTAGTATCCTCATCAGTGCTCAGTATCACTGCTCATTGTCTTGTGCTGCATTGTGGTGCTCAGCATACTACAGTACATTACTAATAGTCCAGTGCTGCATCTTGCTGCTCAGTGTCAGTTCTAGTATCCTCATCAGTGCTCACTATCACTGCTCATTGCATTGTGGTGTTCTGTATACTACAGTAACATAGTAATATAGTATATATAGAGGAGCGGGTTCGGTTCTCCGAGAACCGAATTCCCGACGAACTCCACGTGGTTTACACTGGTCCGTGGCAGGCTCGGTTGTTCCCGCCTGACTCGGAAAACCTGAACAAGGGAAAATGTCATCATCCCGCTGTCGGATTCTCGCGAGATTCGGATTCCATATAAAGAGCTGCGCGTTGCCGCCATTTTTACTCGTGCATTGAAGAGAGAGCGGAGAGGACGTGGCTATGTTCTCTCAGTGGAAATCTCAATATCAGTGCCCAGTATCAGTGGTTACTTATTGCTGCTCAGTAATACTAGTAGTGTGTCTCTCCTGCTCAGTGTCAGTTCTCAGTAGTATCCTCATCAGTGCTCAGTATCACTGCTCATTGTCTTGTGCTGCATTGTGGTGCTCAGCATACAACAGTACATTACTAATAGTCCAGTGCTGCATCTTGCTGCTCATGTTGGCTATGCCCCAGCCCCTGAAGCATTCAAGCTGATTTCTTGCAGCAGCTGGGCACTGTAACAGCTCCAGAGCTGCTCTGTAAGGCAAGTAAAAGGGTGTTGGCCCTGCAGCACTACCTGTAGTTTGCATTGTGCGTTGGAAGGCACAAAGTAAGCAGACAGGAGAAGTCAGGAGAGTGCACAAGGGCATAGAAGGCAGGGGCTCAAGAAAAGAGAAGTGGAAACAGACAGCAAACTAGGCTGGAGAGAGACCTGAGACAAAGAGATCTGAATTATACGAGTAGCCGACCAGAGGAAACACAAATTATGCAGTCAAGTGTCCCACATTTGGGGAAATCGTAGGAGCAGCACACCCAGAGTGCAATGGGTGAGCCTTGCCCTGGTAGAAGCACCTTCCTGATCATAGTATCTCACTTGGCAGGTAAGTAGGAGTTGGGCTTGAGCTGGGGAGGGTCGCTGCTCGGGCACCCCCCTGTCAAGTGAAGGAGATCCAACTGAGGCAGCACAAGGAAACTCTCAAAAAAAGAACAAGGCTAGAGGAAGATCTGAGACAAAGAAATCTGACTTTTACCAGAGCTGACCAGAGGAAAGCACAAACACAGTCCCCCACTACCACAAATAATGCAGTCGAGTTTCCCACATTTGGGGAAATCACAGGGGTCAGCATACCCAGAATGCAATGAATGAACCTCACCCTGGGAGAACAATCTTCATGACCATGGTATCTCCTATGCAAAATAAGTATGATTTGGGATAGGGCTGGGGAGGGCCGCTGCTCAGGCACATCTCTTTCAAGTAAAGGAGATTCAACTGAGGCAGCACAAGGGTACTCTCATCTGGGGACAACAACTGCAGGGAGAACACATATTTTCAGATGAACATGGGAGAGCTGAAGGCTGCCTAATACTGAAGCACCCCAAACAACAAACCAAATGCAACAACTAGTACAAGCATTCCTGGGGGAAGGTCTGCAGAAGACGGATTTGCATACGGTGATGTCATCCAAGCAGTGGGCCAAAGTTGGCTGGAACCCTCATCTGCATATGAAAAGAGAAAAGGGGTATGCAGGGCATGGCGGCCTTTTGCGGCGCTTGGATGACCCTTAGTTCGCATTAAACACCTCCACCCTCCGTCGGTGTGGGGCTCATGTTGGCTATGCCCCAGCCCCTGAAGCATTCAAGCTGATTTCTTGCAGCAGCTGGGCACTGTAACAGCTCCAGAGCTGCTCTGAAAGGCAAGTAAAAGGGTGTGGGCCCTGCAGCACTACCTGTAGTTTGCATTGTGCGTTGGAAGGCACAAAGTAAGCAGACAGGAGAAGTCAGGAGAGTGCACAAGGGCATAGAAGGCAGCGGCTCAAGAAAAGAGAAGTGGAAACAGACAGCAAACTAGGCTGGAGAGAGACCTGAGACAAAGAGATCTGAATTATACGAGTAGCCGACTAGAGGAAACACAAATTATGCAGTCAAGTGTCCCACATTTGGGGAAATCGTAGGAGCAGCACACCCAGAGTGCAATGGGTGAGCCTTGCCCTGGGAGAAGCACCTTCCTGATCATAGTATCTCACCTGGCAGGTAAGTAGGAGTTGGGCTAGAGATGGGGAGGGTCGCTGCTCGGGCACCCCCCTGTCAAGTGAAGTTCTGCAGAAGACGGATTTGCATACGGTGATGTCATCCAAGCAGTGGGTCAAAGTTGGCTTCAACCCTCATCTGCATATGAAAAGAGAAAAGGGGCGTGCAGGGCATGGCGGCCTTTTGCGGTGCTTGGATGACCCCTAGTTCGCATTAAACACCTCCACCCTCCTTTGGTGTGGGGCTCATGTTGGCCATGCCCCATCCCCTGAAGATGAACATGGGAGGGCAGAAGGCTGCCTAATACTGAAGCACCCCCAAACAACAAACCAAATGCAACAACTAGTGCAAGCATTCCTGGGGGAAGGCCTGCCGCAGATGGATTTGCATATGGTGATGTCATCCAAGCAGTGGGTCAAAGTTGGCTTCAACCCTCGTCTGCATATGAAAAGAGAAAAGGGGCGTGCAGGGCATGGTGGCCTTTTGCGGCGCTTGGCTGACCCCTAGTTTGCATTAAACACCTCCACCCTCCTTTGGTGTGGGGCTCATGTTGGCTATGCCCCAGCCCCTGAAGCATTCAAGCTGATTTCTTGCAGCAGCTGGGCACTGTAACAGCTCCAGAGCTGCTCTGTAAGGCAAGTAAAAGGGTGTGGGCCCTGCAGCACTACCTGTAGTTTGCATTGTGCATTGGAAGGCACAAAGTAAGCAGACGGGAGGAGAAGTCAGGATAGTGCACAAGGGTATAGAAGGGAGCGGCTGAAGAAAAGAGAAGTGGAAACAGACAGCAAACTAGGCTGGAGAGAGACCTGAGACAAAGAGATCTGAATTATACGAGAGCCGACCAGGGGAAACACAAATTATGCAGTCAAGTTTCCCACATTTGGGGAAATCGCAGGAGCAGCACACCCAGAGTGCAATGGTTGAGCCTTGCCCTGGGAGAAGCACCTTCATGATCATAGTATCTCACCTGGCAGGTAAGTAGGAGTTGGGCTAGAGCTGGGGAGGGTCGCTGCTCGGGTTCCCCCCTGTGAAGTGAAGGAGATCCAACTGAGGCAGCACCAGGGAACTCTCGAAAGAAGAACAAGGCTAGAGGAAGATCTGAGACAAAGAAATCTGACTTTTACCAGAGCTGACCAGAGGAAAGCACAAACACAGTCCCCCACTACCACAAATAATGCAGTCGAGTTTCCCACATTTGGGAAAATCACAGGGGTCAGCATACCCAGAATGCAATGAATGAACCTCACCCTGGGAGAACAATCTTCATGACCATGGTATCTCCTATGCAAAATAAGTATGATTTGGGATAGGGCTGGTGAGGGCAGCTGCTCAGGCACATCTCTGTCAAGTAAAGGAGATTCAACTGAGGCAGCACAAGTGAACTCTCATCTGGGGACAACAACTGCAGGGAGACCACATCTTTTCAGATGAACATGGGAGGGCGGAAGGCTGCCTAATACTGAAGCACCATCAAATATCAAACCATATGCAACAACTAGTACAAGCACTCCTGGGGGAAGGTCTGCAGCAGACGGATTTGCATACGGTGATGTTATCCAAGCAGTGGGCCAAAGTTGACTGGAACCCTCATCTGCATATGAAAAGAGAAAAGGGGCATGCAGGGCATGGCGGCCTTTTGCAGTGCTTGGATGACCCCTAGTTCGCATTAAACACCTCCCCCCTCCTTTGGTGTGGGGCTCATGTTGGCCATGCCCCATCCCCTGAAGCATTCAAACTGATTTCTTGCAGCAGCTGGGCACTGTAACAGCTCCAGAGCTGCTCTGTAAGGCAAGTAAAAGGGTGTGGGCTCTGCAGCACTACCTGTAGTTTGCATTGTGCATTGGAAGGCACAAAGTAAGCAGACGGGAGGAGAAGTCAGGATAGTGCACAAGGGTATAGAAGGGAGCGGCTGAAGAAAAGAGAAGTGGAAACAGACAGCAAACTAGGCTGGAGAGAGACCTGAGACAAATAGATCTGAATTATACGAGAGCCGACCAGGGGAAACACAAATTATGCAGTCAAGTTTCCCACATTTGGGGAAATCGCAGGGGCAGCACACCCAGAGTGCAATGGGTGAGCCTTGCCCTGGGAGAAGCACCTTCATGATCATAGTATCTCACCTGGCAGGTAAGTAGGAGTTGGGCTAGAGCTGGGGAGGGTCGCTGCTCGGGTACCCCCCTGTCAAGTGAAGGAGATCCAACTGAGGCAGCACAATGGAACTCTCGAAAGAAGAACAAGGCTAGAGGAAAATCTGAGACAAAGAAATCTGACTTTTACCAGAGCTGACCAGAGGAAAGCACAAACACAGTCCCCCACTACCACAAATAATGCAGTCAAGTTTCCCACATTTGGGGAAATCACAGGGGTCAGCATACCCAAAATGCAATGAATGAACCTCACCCTGGGAGAACAATCTTCATGACCATGGTATCTCCTATGCAAAATAAGTATGATTTGGAATAGGGCTGGGGAGGGCCGCTGCTCATGCACATCTCTGTCAAGTAAAGGAGATTCAACTGAGGCAGCACAAGGGAACTCTCATCTGGGGACAACAACTGCAGGGAGAACACATATTTTCAGAAGAACATGGGAGGGCAGAAGGCTGCCTAATACTGAAGCACCCCCAAACAACAAACCAAATGCAACAACTAGTGCAAGCATTCCTGGGGGAAGTTCTGCAGAAGACGGATTTGCATACGGTGATGTCATCCAAGCAGTGGGTCAAAGTTGGCTTCAACCCTCATCTGCATTTGAAAAGAGAAAAGGGGCGTGCAGGGCATGGCGGCCTTTTGCGGTGCTTGGATGACCCCTAGTTCGCATTAAACACCTCCACCCTCCTTTGGTGTGGGGCTCATGTTGGCCATGCCCCATCCCCTGAAGCATTCAAGCTGATTTCTTGCAGCAGCTGGGCACTGTAACAGCTCCAGAGCTGCTCTGTAAGGCAAGTAAAAGGGTGTGGGCCCTGCAGCACTACCTGTAGTTTGCATTGTGCATTGGAAGGCACAAAGTAAGCAGACGGGAGAAGTCAGGATAGTGCACAAGGGTATAGAAGGGAGCGGTTGAAGAAAAGAGAAGTGGAAACAGACAGCAAACTAGGCTGGAGAGAGACCTGAGACAAAGAGATCTGAATTATACGAGAGCCGACCAGGGGAAACACAAATTATGCAGTCAAGTTTCCCACATTTGGGGAAATCGCAGGGGCAGCACACCCAGAGTGCAATGGGTGAGCCTTGCCCTGGGAGAAGCACCTTCATGATCATAGTATCTCACCTGGCAGGTAAGTAGGAGTTGGGCTAGAGCTGGGGAGGGTCGCTGTTCGGGCACCCCCCTGTCAAGTGAAAGAGATCCAACTGAGGCAGCACAAGGGAACTCTCGAAAGAAGAACAAGGCTAGAGGAAGATCTGAGACAAAGAAATCTGACTTTTACCAGAGCTGACCAGAGGAAAGCACAAACACAGTCCCCCACTACCACAAATAATGCAGTCGAGTTTCCCACATTTGGGAAAATCACAGGGGTCAGCATAACCAGAATGCAATGAATGAACCTCACCCTGGGAGAACAATCTTCATGACCATGGTATCTCCTATGCAAAATAAGTATGATTTGGGATAGGGCTGGTGAGGGCAGCTGCTCAGGCACATCTCTGTCAAGTAAAGGAGATTCAACTGAGGCAGCACAAGTGAACTCTCATCTGGGGACAACAACTGCAGGGAGACCACATCTTTTCAGATGAACATGGGAGGGCGGAAGGCTGCCTAATACTGAAGCACCATCAAATATCAAACCATATGCAACAACTAGTACAAGCACTCCTGGGGGAAGGTCTGCAGCAGACGGATTTGCATACGGTGATGTTATCCAAGCAGTGGGCCAAAGTTGACTGGAACCCTCATCTGCATATGAAAAGAGAAAAGGGGCATGCAGGGCATGGCGGCCTTTTGCAGTGCTTGGATGACCCCTAGTTCGCATTAAACACCTCCCCCCTCCTTTGGTGTGGGGCTCATGTTGGCCATGCCCCATCCCCTGAAGCATTCAAGCTGATTTCTTGCAGCAGCTGGGCACTGTAACAGCTCCAGAGCTGCTCTGTAAGGCAAGTAAAAGGGTGTGGGCCCTGCAGCACTACCTGTAGTTTGCATTGTGCATTGGAAGGCACAAAGTAAGCAGACGGGAGGAGAAGTCAGGATAGTGCACAAGGGTATAGAAGGGAGCGGCTGAAGAAAAGAGAAGTGGAAACAGACAGCAAACTAGGCTGGAGAGAGACCTGAGACAAATAGATCTGAATTATACGAGAGCCGACCAGGGGAAACACAAATTATGCAGTCAAGTTTCCCACATTTGGGGAAATCGCAGGGGCAGCACACCCAGAGTGCAATGGGTGAGCCTTGCCCTGGGAGAAGCACCTTCATGATCATAGTATCTCACCTGGCAGGTAAGTAGGAGTTGGGCTAGAGCTGGGGAGGGTCGCTGCTCGGGTACCCCCCTGTCAAGTGAAGGAGATCCAACTGAGGCAGCACAATGGAACTCTCGAAAGAAGAACAAGGCTAGAGGAAAATCTGAGACAAAGAAATCTGACTTTTACCAGAGCTGACCAGAGGAAAGCACAAACACAGTCCCCCACTACCACAAATAATGCAGTCAAGTTTCCCACATTTGGGGAAATCACAGGGGTCAGCATACCCAAAATGCAATGAATGAACCTCACCCTGGGAGAACAATCTTCATGACCATGGTATCTCCTATGCAAAATAAGTATGATTTGGAATAGGGCTGGGGAGGGCCGCTGCTCATGCACATCTCTGTCAAGTAAAGGAGATTCAACTGAGGCAGCACAAGGGAACTCTCATCTGGGGACAACAACTGCAGGGAGAACACATATTTTCAGATGAACATGGGAGGGCAGAAGGCTGCCTAATACTGAAGCACCCCCAAACAACAAACCAAATGCAACAACTAGTGCAAGCATTCCTGGGGGAAGTTCTGCAGAAGACGGATTTGCATACGGTGATGTCATCCAAGCAGTGGGTCAAAGTTGGCTTCAACCCTCATCTGCATATGAAAAGAGAAAAGGGGCGTGCAGGGCATGGCGGCCTTTTGCGGTGCTTGGATGACCCCTAGTTCGCATTAAACACCTCCACCCTCCTTTGGTGTGGGGCTCATGTTGGCCATGCCCCATCCCCTGAAGCATTCAAGCTGATTTCTTGCAGCAGCTGGGCACTGTAACAGCTCCAGAGCTGCTCTGTAAGGCAAGTAAAAGGGTGTGGGCCCTGCAGCACTACCTGTAGTTTGCATTGTGCATTGGAAGGCACAAAGTAAGCAGACGGGAGGAGAAGTCAGGATAGTGCACAAGGGTATAGAAGGGAGCGGTTGAAGAAAAGAGAAGTGGAAACAGACAGCAAACTAGGCTGGAGAGAGACCTGAGACAAAGAGATCTGAATTATACGAGAGCCGACCAGGGGAAACACAAATTATGCAGTCAAGTTTCCCACATTTGGGGAAATCGCAGGGGCAGCACACCCAGAGTGCAATGGGTGAGCCTTGCCCTGGGAGAAGCACCTTCATGATCATAGTATCTCACCTGGCAGGTAAGTAGGAGTTGGGCTAGAGCTGGGGAGGGTCGCTGTTCGGGCACCCCCCTGTCAAGTGAAAGAGATCCAACTGAGGCAGCACAAGGGAACTCTCGAAAGAAGAACAAGGCTAGAGGAAGATCTGAGACAAAGAAATCTGACTTTTACCAGAGCTGACCAGAGGAAAGCACAAACACAGTCCCCCACTACCACAAATAATGCAGTCGAGTTTCCCACATTTGGGAAAATCACAGGGGTCAGCATACCCAGAATGCAATGAATGAACCTCACCCTGGGAGAACAATCTTCATGACCATGGTATCTCCTATGCAAAATAAGTATGATTTGGGATAGGGCTGGTGAGGGCCGCTGCTCAGGCACATCTCTGTCAAGTAAAGGAGATTCAACTGAGGCAGCACAAGGGAACTCTCATCTGGGGACAACAACTGCAGGGAGACCACATCTTTTCAGATGAACATGGGAGGGCGGAAGGCTGCCTAATACTGAAGCACCATCAAATATCAAACCATATGCAACAACTAGTACAAGCACTCCTTGGGGAAGGTCTGCAGCAGACGGATTTGCATACGGTGATGTTATCCAAGCAGTGGGCCAAAGTTGACTGGAACCCTCATCTGCATATGAAAAGAGAAAAGGGGCATGCAGGGCATGGCGGCCTTTTGCAGTGCTTGGATGACCCCTAGTTCGCATTAAACACCCCCACCCTCCTTTGGTGTGGGGCTCATGTTGGCCATGCCCCATCCCCTGAAGCATTCAAGCTGATTTCTTGCAGCAGCTGGGCACTGTAACAGCTCCAGAGCTGTTCTGTAAGGCAAGTAAAAGGGTGTGGGCCCTGCAGCACCACCTGTTGTTCGCATTGTGCGTTGGAAGGCACAAATTAAGCAGACGGGAGGAGAAGTCAGGATAGTGCGCAAGGGCATACTTTTCTCTTAGTCCGGGGGCAAGGCTTCAAAATGGGGTCTGCAACGGAGGAGACACAGGGGGCGTGGTCACAGCAGCTTTTCTCTACAGCCTGCACCAGCAGGAGCCTACACCATTTTTTATGATCACGCTGAACTGCAGTGCGACTGCAATTACAGCATGGTCAAGAAGGGAGGCGTCATGCTGGGTGGCCATGCCCTGTCACTGTGCAGGAGCCAGCACAGCTCACACACTAGTCCCCGGGTGCAGCCCCCAACCCCCGGGACACCCGGAGCAACAAAATGTAGATTCAGGCCACCAGGCCACGCCCCTACCTATGAAACCATGCCTCCTTTTTACCATTGCGCTGTTTATCTGCGCGCACTGCATTACAATCTCCCTCGCTACCTTTCTGGGTGTCACCAGTGATAGTGACACCTCTGCCATGCTTGTAGCAGCTGGTCCTAAGATCTACGCCTCAAGCCCTGAGTGTTTGCCCTTGTGACTTGTTGATCATCATAGCGAAGCAGATGCTTACAGAAAACTGCAGGGGCTTAGATTGAAAATAAAAAAATTGATGGGTATAAGGTAGAGAGGAGCGGGTTCGGTTCTCCGAGAACCGAATTCCCCACGAACTCCACGTGGTTTACACTGGTCCGAGGCAGGCTCGGTTGTTCCCGCCTGACTCGGAAAACCTGAACAAGGGAAAATGTCATCATCCCGCTGTCGGATTCTTGCGAGATTCGGATTCCATATAAAGAGCTGCGCGTTGCTGCCATTTTTACTCGTGCATTGAAGAGAGAGCGGAGAGGACGTGGCTATGTTCTCTCAGTGGAAATCTCAATATCAGTGCTCAGTATCAGTGGTTACTTATTGCTGCTCAGTAATACTAGTAGTGTGTCTCTCCTGCTCAGTGTCAGTTCTCAGTAGTATCCTCATCAGTGCTCAGTATCACTGCTCATTGTCTTGTGCTGCATTGTGGTGCTCAGCATACTACAGTACATTACTAATAGTCCAGTGCTGCATCTTGCTGCTCAGTGTCAGTTCTAGTATCCTCATCAGTGCTCACTATCACTGCTCATTGCATTGTGGTGTTCTGTATACTACAGTAACATAGTAATATAGTATATATAGAGGAGCGGGTTCGGTTCTCCGAGAACCGAATTCCCGACGAACTCCACGTGGTTTACACTGGTCCGTGGCAGGCTCGGTTGTTCCCGCCTGACTATGAAAACCTGAACAAGGGAAAATGTCATCATCCCGCTGTCAGATTCTCGCGAGATTCGGATTCCATATAAAGAGCTGCGCGTTGCCGCCATTTTTACTCGTGCATTGAAGAGAGAGCGGAGAGGACGTGGCTATGTTCTCTCAGTGGAAATCTCAATATCAGTGCCCAGTATCAGTGGTTACTTATTGCTGCTCAGTAATACTAGTAGTGTGTCTCTCCTGCTCAGTGTCAGTTCTCAGTAGTATCCTCATCAGTGCTCAGTATCACTGCTCATTGTCTTGTGCTGCATTGTGGTGCTCAGCATACAACAGTACATTACTAATAGTCCAGTGCTGCATCTTGCTGCTCATGTTGGCTATGCCCCAGCCCCTGAAGCATTCAAGCTGATTTCTTGCAGCAGCTGGGCACTGTAACAGCTCCAGAGCTGCTCTGTAAGGCAAGTAAAAGGGTGTTGGCCCTGCAGCACTACCTGTAGTTTGCATTGTGCGTTGGAAGGCACAAAGTAAGCAGACAGGAGAAGTCAGGAGAGTGCACAAGGGCATAGAAGGCAGGGGCTCAAGAAAAGAGAAGTGGAAACAGACAGCAAACTAGGCTGGAGAGAGACCTGAGACAAAGAGATCTGAATTATACGAGTAGCCGACCAGAGGAAACACAAATTATGCAGTCAAGTGTCCCACATTTGGGGAAATCGTAGGAGCAGCACACCCAGAGTGCAATGGGTGAGCCTTGCCCTGGTAGAAGCACCTTCCTGATCATAGTATCTCACTTGGCAGGTAAGTAGGAGTTGGGCTTGAGCTGGGGAGGGTCGCTGCTCGGGCACCCCCCTGTCAAGTGAAGGAGATCCAACTGAGGCAGCACAAGGAAACTCTCAAAAAAAGAACAAGGCTAGAGGAAGATCTGAGACAAAGAAATCTGACTTTTACCAGAGCTGACCAGAGGAAAGCACAAACACAGTCCCCCACTACCACAAATAATGCAGTTGAGTTTCCCACATTTGGGGAAATCACAGGGGTCAGCATACCCAGAATGCAATGAATGAACCTCACCCTGGGAGAACAATCTTCATGACCATGGTATCTCCTATGCAAAATAAGTATGATTTGGGATAGGGCTGGGGAGGGCCGCTGCTCAGGCACATCTCTTTCAAGTAAAGGAGATTCAACTGAGGCAGCACAAGGGAACTCTCATCTGGGGACAACAACTGCAGGGAGAACACATATTTTCAGATGAACATGGGAGAGCTGAAGGCTGCCTAATACTGAAGCACCCCAAACAACAAACCAAATGCAACAACTAGTACAAGCATTCCTGGGGGAAGGTCTGCAGAAGACGGATTTGCATACGGTGATGTCATCCAAGCAGTGGGCCAAAGTTGGCTGGAACCCTCATCTGCATATGAAAAGAGAAAAGGGGTATGCAGGGCATGGCGGCCTTTTGCGGCGCTTGGATGACCCTTAGTTCGCATTAAACACCTCCACCCTCCGTCGGTGTGGGGCTCATGTTGGCTATGCCCCAGCCCCTGAAGCATTCAAGCTGATTTCTTGCAGCAGCTGGGCACTGTAACAGCTCCAGAGCTGCTCTGAAAGGCAAGTAAAAGGGTGTGGGCCCTGCAGCACTACCTGTAGTTTGCATTGTGCGTTGGAAGGCACAAAGTAAGCAGACAGGAGAAGTCAGGAGAGTGCACAAGGGCATAGAAGGCAGCGGCTCAAGAAAAGAGAAGTGGAAACAGACAGCAAACTAGGCTGGAGAGAGACCTGAGACAAAGAGATCTGAATTATACGAGTAGCCGACTAGAGGAAACACAAATTATGCAGTCAAGTGTCCCACATTTGGGGAAATCGTAGGAGCAGCACACCCAGAGTGCAATGGGTGAGCCTTGCCCTGGGAGAAGCACCTTCCTGATCATAGTATCTCACCTGGCAGGTAAGTAGGAGTTGGGCTAGAGATGGGGAGGGTCGCTGCTCGGGCACCCCCCTGTCAAGTGAAGGAGATCCAACTGAGGCAGCACAAGGAAACTCTCGAAAAAAGAACAAGGCTAGAGGAAGATCTGAGACAAAGAAATCTGTCTTTTACCAGAGCTGACCAGAGGAAAGCACAAACACAGTCCCCCACTACCACAATTAATGCAGTCGAGTTTCCCACATTTGGGGAAATCACAGGGGTCAGCATACCCAGAATGCAATGAATGAACCTCACCCTGGGAGAACAATCTTCATGACCATGGAAACTTCTATGCAAAATAAGTATGATTTGGGATAGGGCTGGGGAGGGCCGCTGCTCATGCACATCTCTGTCAAGTAAAGGAGATTCAACTGAGGCAGCACAAGGGAACTCTCATCTGGGGACAACAACTGCAGGGAGAACACATATTTTCAGATGAACATGGGAGGGCAGAAGGCTGCCTAATACTGAAGCACCCCCAAACAACAAACCAAATGTAACAACTAGTAAAAGCATTCCTGGGAGAAGGTCTGCAGAAGACGGATTTGCATACGGTGATGTCATCCAAGCAGTGGGCCAAAGTTGGCTGGAACCCTCATCTGCATATGAAAAGAGAAAAGGGTTATGCAGGGCATGGCGGCCTTTTGCGGTGCTTGGATGACCCCTAGTTCGCATTAAATACCTCCACCCTCCTTCGGTGTGGGGCTCATGTTGGCTATGCCCCAGCCCCTGAAGCATTCAAGCTGATTTCTTGCAGCAGCTGGGCACTGTAACTGCTCCAGAGCTACTCTGTAAGGCAAGTAAAAGGGTGTGGGCCCTGCAGCACTACCTGTAGTTCGCATTGTGCGTTGGAAGGCACGAAGTAAGCAGACGGGAGAAGTCAGGATAGTGCGCAAGGGCATAGAAGGGAGCGGCTCAAGAAAAGAGAAGTGGAAACAGACAGCAAACTAGGCTGGAGAGAGACCTGAGACAAAGAGATCTGAATTATACGAGAGCCGACCAGGGGAAACACAAATTATGCAGTCAAGTTTCCCACATTTGGGGAAATCGCAGGAGCAGCACACCCAGAGTGCAATGGGTGAGCCTTGCCCTGGGAGAAGCACCTTCATGATCATAGTATCTCACCTGGCAGGTATGTAGGAGTTGGGCTAGAGCTGGGGAGGGTCGCTGCTCGGGTACCCCCCTGTCAAGTGAAGGAGGTCAAACTGAGGCAGCACAATGGAACTCTCGAAAGAAGAACAAGGCTAGAGGAAGATCTGAGACAAAGAAATCTGACTTTTACCAGAGCTGACCAGAGGAAAACACAAACACAGTCCCCCACTACCACAAATAATGCAGTTGAGTTTCCCACATTTGGGGAAATCACAGGGGTCAGCATACCCAGAATGCAATGAATGAACCTCACCCTGGGAGAACAATCTTTATGACCATGGTATCTCCTATGCAAAATAAGTATGATTTGAGATAGGGCTGGGGAGGGCCGCTGCTCAGGCACATCTCTGTCAAGTAAAGGAGATTCAACTGAGGCAGCACAAGGGAACTCTCATCTGGGGACAACAACTGCCGGGAGAACACATATTTTCAGATGAACATGGGAGGGCAGAAGGCTGCCTAATACTGAAGCACGCCCAAACAACAAACCAAATGCAACAACTAGTACAAGCATTCCTGGGAGAAGGTCTGCAGAAGACGGATTTGCATACGGTGATGTCATCCAAGCAGTGGGCCAAAGTTGGCTGGAACCCTCATCTGCATATGTTGAAGATACAATTTGTGAATTGCATTTAACACTATCTCCCTTTCCTGGGGAGAAGATGGTAGGGCCGATTTGAAAAACCGGCGAGGAGGCACCTCTTCGAATTTCAGCTTGTAACCCTGAGAAACAATTTCTATTGCCTAGGGATCCACCTGCGAATGAACCCAGATGTGGCTGAAAACTCGAAGACGTGCCCCCAACTGGGCGGACTCCTTTAGCGGAGCCCCAGCGTCATGCGGTGGATTTTGTAGAGGCCGGGGAGGACTTCTGTTCCTGGGAACTAGCTGTGTTGTGCAGCTTCTTCCCTCTGCCCTTACCTCTGGCAAGAAAGGACGCACCTCGTACTTTCTTGTTTCTCTGTGATCGAAAGGACTGTATTTGATAATGTGGTGCTTTCTTAGGCTGTGAGGGAATATAAGGCAAAAAATTTGATTTACCAGCTGTAGCTGTGGAGACTAGGTCCGAGAGACCTTCCCCAAACAATTCCTCACCCCTGTAAGGTAAAACCTCCATATGCCTTTTTGAGTCGGCATCACCTGTCCATTGCCGGGTCCATAGGACTCGTCTAGCAGAAATCGACATAGCGTTTATTCTAGAACCCAGTAGACTAATGTCACTTTGAGCATCTCTCATATATAGGACAGCATCTTTTATATGCCCTATGGTCAATAACATAGCATCCTTATCTAGGGTCTCAATCTCTGCTGATAAGGTATCTGTCCATGCTGCCACCGCGCTACAACCCCGGCCGACGCAATTGCCGGTCTGAGTAAGGTACCAGAATGTGTGTAAATGGACTTTAGGGTAACCTCCTGCTTGCGGTCAGCAGGGTCCCTGATGGTAGCTGTATCCTGGGATGGCAGCGCTACCTTTTTGGATAAGCGTGTCAATGCTTTATCCACCCTAGGGGAGGATTCCCACCGTATCCTGTCCATTGGCGGGAAAGGATACGCCATAAGAATCCTTTTGGGAATCTGCAGCTTTTTGTCTGGAGATTCCCAAGCTTTTTCACATAATTCGTTCAACTCATGTGAGGAGGGAAAGGTTATCTCAGGTTTCTTTCCCTTATACATGTGTACCCTCGTGTCAGGGACAGGGGACTCTGTGATGTGCAAAACATCTTTTATTGCAATAATCATATATCGAATACATTTAGCCAATTTTGGCTGTAACTTTGCATCATCGTAGTCGACACTGGAGTCAGAATCTGTGTCGGTATCTGTGTCAACTATTTGGGATAGTGGGCGCTTTTGAGACCCCGAAGGTCCCTGCGACATAGGGACAGGCATGGGTTGACTCCCTGACTGTTCCCTAGCTTCAGCTTTGTCTAATCTCTTGTGTAATAAGTTTACATTAGCACTTAAAACATTCCACATATCCATCCAGTCAGGTGTCGGCGTTGTCGATGGAGACACCACATTAATTTGCTCCTGCTCCTCTCTAGGAGAGCCTTCTACCTCAGACATGTCGACACACGTGTACCGACACACCATACACTCAGGGAATCCTCTTATCTGAGGACAGTTCCCCAACAAGGCCCTTTGGAGAGACAGAGAGAGAGAGTATGCCAGCACACACCCCAGCGCTATATGACCCAGGAAAAAAACACAATAATTTTATGTTTACCCAGTAGCGCTGTATTTCCATATATATATGCGCCTAATTATGTGCCCCCCTCTTCTTTAAGACCCTCTTTCTACCGTGGTATAAGCAGGGGAGAGTCCGTGGAGCTTCCCCTCAGCGGTGCTGTGGAGAAAATGGCGCTGGTGAGTGCTGAGGGAGAAGCCCCACCCCCTCAGCGACGGGCTTCTGTCCCGCTCAAATATAGTAAAAAAATGGCGGGGGCTCTTATATATATATATACAGTGCCTAGCTGCATATATATTTATTTTGCCAAAGAGAGGTCTATATTGCTGCCCAGGGCGTCCCCCCTGCGCCCTTCACCCTTACACTGACTGCCGTGTGTGAAGTGTATTGGAGCAATGGAGCACAGCTTTACTGCTGTGCGTTACCTCAGTGAAGATCATGAAGTCTTCCGCCGCCTCTGAAGTCTTCTTTTCTTCTCATACTCACCCGGCTTCTATCTTCCGGCTCTGCGAGGGGGACGGCGGCGCGGCTCTGGGACGGACGGCGAGGGTGAGACCTGCGTACCGATCCCTCTGGAGCTAATGCTGTACAGTAGCCTAAGAAGCAGAGCCTATCAACTCACAGAAGTAGGTGTGCATCTCTCCCCTCCGCCCCTCGATGCAGGGAGTCTGTTGCCAGCAGGCTCCCTGAAAATAAAAAAATCTAACAAATATACTTTCTGTCAGGAAACTCAGGAGAGCTCCCTGAAAAGCACCCAGTCTCCTCTGGGCACAGTAGTAAACTGAGGTCTGGAGGAGGGGCATAGAGGGAGGAGCCAGTGCACACCCAGATCTAAAGTCTTTCTTAAAGTGCCCATGTCTCCTGCGGAGCCCGTCTATCCCCCATGGTCCTTACGGAATCCCCAGCATCCTCTAGGACGTAAGAGAAAAATTATGCTGGCAGAAAAATCCAATTGAGTGATTAAACAGCTCCAGAGCTGCTCTGTAAGGCAAGTAAAAGGGTGTGGGCCCTGCAGCACTACCTGTAGTTTGCATTGTGCATTGGAAGCCTAGTTTGCTGTCTGTTTCCACTTCTTTTTTCTTGAGCCCCTCCCGTCTATACCCTTGTGCACTATCCTGACTTCTCCTCCCGTCTGCTTACTTTGTGCCTTCCAATGCACAATGCAAACTACAGGTAGTGCTGCAGGGCCCACACCCTTTTACTTGCCTTACAGAGCAGCTCTTGAGCTGTTACAGTGCCCAGCTGCTGCAAGAAATCAGCGTGAATGCTTCAGGGGCTGGGGCATGGCCAACATGAGCCCCACACCGAAGGAGGGTGGGGGTGTTTAATGCGAACTAGGGGTCTCGCACAATGCGAACTACAGGTATTGCTGCAGGGCCCACACCCTTTTACTTGCCTTACAGAGCAGCTCTGGAGCTGTTACAGTGCCCAGCTGCTGCAAGAAATCAGCTTGAATCCTTCAGGGGCTGGGGCATAGCCAACATGAGCCCCACACCGACGGAGGGTGGAGGTGTTTAATGCGAACTAGGGGTCATCCAAGTGCCGCAAAAGGCCGCCATGCCCTGCACACCCCTTTTCTCTTTTCATATGCAGACGAGGGTTGAAGCCAACTTTGACCCACTGCTTGGATGACATCGCCATATGCAAATCCATCTGCTGCAGGCCTTCCCCCAGGAATGCTTGCACTAGTTGTTGCATTTGGTTTGTTGTTTGGGGGTGTTTCAGTATTAGGCAGCCTTCTGCCCTCCCATGTTCATCTGAAAATATGTGTTCTCCCTGCAGTTGTTGTCCCCAGATGAGAGTTCCCTTGTGCTGCCTCAGTTGAATCTCCTTTACTTGACAGAGATGTGCCTGAGCAGCGGCCCTCCCCAGCCCTATCCCAAATCATACTTATTTTGCATAGGAGATACCATGGTCATGAAGACTGTTCTCCCAGGGTGCGGTTCATTCATTGCATTCTGGGTATGCTGACCTCTGTGATTTCCCCAAATGTGGGAAACTCGACTGCATTATTTAATGCGAACTAGGGGTCATCCAAGCACCGCAAAAGGCCGCCATGCCCTGCATACCCCTTTTCTCTTTTCATAAGCAGACGAGGTTTGAAGCCAACTTTGACCCAATGCTTGGATGACATCACTTGCTGCCTTTCCAATGAAGCAAGTTTAATTTAATAATAGGTGAAAAACCATCCCTACAAAGGTGTTAATCAGATACTTGGCTTTGTGGACACTTTTCAGAGCACAAATTTGTTAGCATAAAAATAAAGCCAGAAAATGAAGAGCTGTTTAATCACTCAATTGGATTTTTCTGCCAGCATATTTCTTTTTCTCTGCAACCCACTGCTAAATTGTGCTTCCTAGCTGTTTTTATAAAATCACTGAATCAAATCTAACTCTGATTACATCAGAGAAGGCCAGGTACCCTACACCATAACAGGGGGTTTGAAATTTTGACTTGTCTACTTAAAGATCACCAAAATCTGATAACAAGGTCAATTAAGTCCCTGGGTGGGATTGAACCACCAACCTTTTGATTAATAGCCTTACACACTAACTGATTGCGCCACAGCGACACTTTGCAAAAGTACATACTGACAAAGGCTAATAAGCATTCATCTAGAACGATTCCTAGAAACATTTTAAAAAGTCAATAATGTGGAGAGTTTTTGTAAGATGTTTCTTCCATCAACCAATGAAGAAACACATTGGTACTTTCCCATGATGAGTGAGTGCTTCAGGATCTTTTGCACTTACATGTGCAGCAGAGTACTGTAATGGAAGCATGCTGGGTCCATAACCCAGAGGTAGGCATATTGAAACTATCCTCTGCTATATGCATTTTTTTTTGTTAATTAAAGTAATCCAAAACTGGGATTGATATTTTTGCTCTTTTATTTTTACTTAAAGTACAATAACTTTTACCATTTTAATTTGTTTTAATAGTATATTGACAGTATTGTTTTCTTTCAAAAATCCAATTAATTTTCTTTACCCGATTATTAAAATGGTAATTGACAAAAACAAACTACATTGTCACCAGAAGAGCAATACAAAATGTACAAGTGATATATTAAAATCATCTTTCCAGCTTGAATTTCAATGATGCATTGGGGCAACGATTTTGTGAGAAACATCTTCACCCTTAAATAAAGATTTTCTTAATTCCTTACCTGTGTGCTAATTAGATATCACCTTGTTTTCACATTAAACAGACTTCCAAATGAGAAAACAGCAAAGATGCAGTGGCGTTAATGTTTCCTGGTGTCAACCTGTATTATTTCCGTAGATATTGAAATGAGGATGCATCTTGCTGCCTTTCCAATGAAGCAAGTTTAATTTAGTAATAGGTGAAAAACCATCCCTACAAAGATGTTAATCAGATACTTGGCTTTGTGGACACTTTTCAGAGAACAAATTTGTAATCATAAAAATAAAGCCAGAAAATGAAGAGCTGTTTAATCACTCAATTGGATTTTTCTGCCAGCATTTTTCTTTTTCTCTGCAACCCACTGCTAAATTGTGCTTCCTAGCTGTTTTTTTATAAAATCACTTAATCAAATCTAACTCTGATTACATCAGAGAAGGCCAGGTACCCTATACCATAAGAGGGGGTTTGCAATTTTGACTTGTCTACTTAAATATCACCAAAATGTGATCACAAGGTCAATTACGTCCCTGGGTGGGATTGAACCACCAACCTTTTGATAAATAGCTGAACACACTAACCGATTGCGCCACAGAGACACTTTGCAAAAAGCACATACTGACAAAGACTAATAAGCATTCATCTAGAACGTTTCCTAGAAAAACTTTAAAAAGTCAATAATCTGGAGAGTTTTTGTAAGATGTTTCACCAGCAACCAATGAAGAAACACATTAGTACTTTCGCATGATGAGTGAGTGCTTCAGGATCTCTTGCACTTACATGTGCAGCAGAGTACTGCAATGGAAGCATGCTGGGCCCATAACCCAGAGGTAGGCAGATTGAAACTATCCTTTGCTATATGCATTTTTTTTTTGTTCATTAAAGTAATCCAAAACTGGGATTGATATTTTAGCTTTTATTTTTACTTAAAATACAATAACTTTTACCATTTTAATTTGTTTTAATAGTATATTGACAGTATTGTTTTCTTTCAAAAATCCAATTAATTTTCTTTATCCGATTATTAAAATGGTAATTGACAAAAACAAACTACATTGTCACCAGAAGAGCAATACAAAATGTACAAGTGATATATTAAAATCATCTTTCCAGCTTGAATTTCAATGATGCATTGGGGCAACGATTTTGTGAGAAACATCTTCACCCTTAAATAAAGATTTTCTTAATTCCTTACCTGTGTGCTAATTAGATATCACCTTGTTTTCACATTAAACAGACTTCCACATGAGAAAGCAGCAAGGATGCAGTGGCGTTAATGTTTCCTGGTGTCAACCTGTATTATTTCAGTAGATATTGAAATGAGGATGCATCTTGCTGCCTTTCCAATGAAGCAAGTTTAATTTAGTAATAGGTGAAAAACCATCCCTACAAATATGTTAATCAGATACTTGGCTTTGTGGACACTTTTCAGAGAACAAATTCGTTAGCATAAAAATAAAGCCAGAAAATGAAGAGCTGTTTAATCACTCAATTGGATTTTTCTGCCAGCATATTTCTTTTTCTCTGCAACCCACTGCTAAATTGTGCTTCCTAGCTGTTTTTTTTATAAAATCACTGATTCAAATCTAACTCTGATTACATCAGAGTAGGCCAGGTACCCTACACCATAAGAAGGGGGTTTGAAATTTTGACTTGTCTACTTAAAGATCACCAAAATCTGATAACAAGGTCAATTACATCCCTGGGTGGGATTGAACCACCAACCCTTTGATTAATAACCAAACACACTAACAGATTGCGCCACAGAGACACTTTACAAACGTACATACTGACAAAGGCTAATAAGCATTCATCTAGAACGTTTCCTAGAAAAACTTTAAAAAGTCAATAATCTGGAGAGTTTTTGTAAGATGTTTCTTCCATCAACCAACGAAGAAACACATTGGTACTTTCCCATGATGAGTGAGTGCTTCAGGATCTCTTGCACTTACATGTGCAGCAGAGTACTGCAATGGAAAAATGCTGGGCCCATAACCCAGAGGTAGGCAGATTGAAACTATCCTCTGCTATATGCATTTTTTTTGTTAATTAAAGTAATCCAAAACTGGGATTGATATTTTTGCTCTTTTATTTTTACTTAAAGTACAATAACTTTTACCATTTTAATTTGTTTTAATAGTATATTGACAGTATTGTTTTCTTTCAAAAATCCACTTAATTTTCTTTACCCTATTATTAAAATGGTAATTGACAAAAACAAACTACATTGTCACCAGAAGAGCAATACAAAATGTACAAGTGATATATTAAAATCATCTTTCCAGCTTGAATTTCAATGATGCATTGGGGCAACGATTTTGTGAGAAACACCTTCACCCTTAAATAAAGATTTTCTTAATTCCTTACCTGTGTGCTAATTAGATATCACCTTGTTTTCACATTAAACAGACTTCCACATGCGAAAGCAGCAAGGATGCAGTGGCGTTAATGTTTCCTGGTGTCAACCTGTATTATTTCAGTAGACATTGAAATGAGGATGCATCTTGCTGCCTTTCCAATGAAGCAAGTTTAATTTAGTAATAGGTGAAAAACCATCCCTACAAAGGTGTTAATCAGAGACTTGGCTTTGTGGACACTTTTCAGAGAACAAATTTGTTAGCATAAAAATAAAGCCAGAAAATGAAGAGCTGTTTAATCACTCAATTGGATTTTTTTGCCAGCATATTTCTTTTTCTCTGCAACCCACTGCTAAATTGTGCTTCCTAGCTGTTTTTATAAAATCACTGAATCAAATCTAACTCTGATTACATCAGAGAAGGCCAGGTACCCTACACCATAACAGGGGGTTTGAAATTTTGACTTGTCTACTTAAAGATCACCAAAATCTGATAACAAGGTCAATTACGTCCCTGGGTGGGATTGAACCACCAACCTTTTGGTTAATAACCATACACACTAACTGATTGCGCCACAGCGACACTTTGCAAAAAGCACATACTGACAAAGACTAATAAGCATTCATCTAGAACGTTTCCTAGAAAAACTTTAAAAAGTCAATAATCTGGAGAGTTTTTGTAAGATGTTTCTTCCAGCAACCAATGAAGAAACACATTAGTACTTTCGCATGATGAGTGAGTGCTTCAGGATCTCTTGCACTTACATGTGCAGCAGAGTACTGCAATGGAAGCATGCTGGGCCCATAACCCAGAGGTAGGCAGATTGAAACTATCCTTTGCTATATGAATTTTTTTTTTTGTTCATTAAAGTAATCCAAAACTGGGATTGATATTTTCGCTTTTATTTTTACTTAAAGTACAATAACTTTTACCATTTTAATTTGTTTTAATAGTATATTGACAGTATTGTTTTCTTTCAAAAATCCACTTAATTTTCTTTACCCTATTATTAAAATGGTAATTGACAAAAACAAACTACATTGTCACCATAAGAGCAATACAAAATGTACAAGTGATATATTAAAATCATCTTTCCAGCTTGAATTTCAATGATGCATTGGGGCAACGATTTTGTGAGAAACATCTTCACCCTTAAATAAAGATTTTCTTAATTCCTTACCTGTGTGCTAATTAGATATCACCTTGTTTTCACATTAAACAGACTTCCACATGAGAAAGCAGCAAGGATGCAGTGGCGTTAATGTTTCCTGGTGTCAACCTGTATTATTTCAGTAGATATTGAAATGAGGATACATCTTGCTGCCTTTCCAATGAAGCAAGTTTAATTTAGTAATAGGTGAAAAACCATCCCTACAAATATGTTAATCAGATACTTGGCTTTGTGGACACTTTTCAGAGAACAAATTAGTTAGCATAAAAATAAAGCCAGAAAATGAAGAGCTGTTTAAACACTCAATTGGATTTTTGTGCCAGCATATTTCTTTTTCTCTGCAACCCACTGCCAAATTGTGCTTCCTAGCTGTTTTTATAAAATCACTGAATCAAATCTAACTCTGATTACATCAGAGAAGGCCAGGTACCCTACACCATAACAGGGGGTTTGAAATTTTGACTTGTCTACTTAAAGATCACCAAAATCTGATAACAAGGTCAATTAAATCCCTGGGTGGGATTGAACAACCAACCTTTTGGTTAATAGCCTTACACACTAACTGATTGCGCCACAGCTACACTTAGCAAAAGTACATACTGACAAAGGCTAATAAGCATTCATCTAGAACGATTCCTAGAAACATTTTAAAAAGTCAATAATGTGGAGAGTTTTTGTAAGATGTTTCTTCCATCAACCAATGAAGAAACACATTGGTACTTTCCCATGATAAGTGAGTGCTTCAGGACCTCTTGCACTTACATGTGCAGCAGAGTACTGTAATGGAAGCATGCTGGGTCCATAACCCAGAGGTAGGCAAATTGAAACTATCCTCTGCTATATGCATTTTTTTTTGTTAATTAAAGTAATCCAAAACTGGGATTGATATTTTTGCTCTTTTATTTTTACTTAAAGTACAATAACTTTTACCATTTTAATTTGTTTTAATAGTATATTGACAGTATTGTTTTCTTTCAAAAATCCACTTAATTTTCTTTACCCGATTATTAAAATGGTAATTGACAAAAACAAACTACATTGTCACCAGAAGAGCAATACAAAATGTACAAGTGATATGTTAAAATCATCTTTCCAGCTTGAATTTCAATGATGCATTGGGGCAACGATTTTGTGAGAAACATCTTCACCCTTAAATAAAGATTTTCTTAATTCCTTACCTGTGTGCTAATTAGATATCACCTTGTTTTCACATTAAACAGACTTCCACATGCGAAAGCAGCAAGGATGCAGTGGCGTTAATGTTTCCTGGTGTCAACCTGTATTATTTCAGTAGACATTGAAATGAAGATGCATCTTGCTGCCTTTCCAATGAAGCAAGTTTAATTTAGTAATAGGTGAAAAACCATCCCTACAAAGGTGTTAATCAGAGACTTGTCTTTGTGGACACTTTTCAGAGAACAAATTTGTTAGTATAAAAATAAAGCCAGAAAATGAAGAGCTGTTTAATCACTCAATTGGATTTTTCTGCCAGCATATTTCTTTTTCTCTGCAACCCACTGCTAAATTGTTCTTCCTAGCTGTTTTTATAAAATCACTGAATCAAATCTAACTCTGATTACATTAGAGAAGGCCAGGTACCCTACACCATAACAGGGGGTTTGAAATTTTGACTTGTCTACTTAAAGATCACCAAAATCTGATAACAAGGTCAATTAAGTCCCTGGGTGGGATTGAACCACCAACCTTTTGGTTAATAGCCTTACACACTAACTGATTGCGCCAAAACAACACTTTGCAAAAGAACATACTGACAAAGGCTAATAAGCATTCATCTAGAACGATTCCTAGAAACATTTTAAAAAGTCAATAATGTGGAGAGTTTTTGTAAGATGTTTCTTCCATCAACCAATGAAGAAACACATTGGTACTTTCCCATGATAAGTGAGTGCTTCAGGACCTCTTGCACTTACATGTGCAACAGAGTACTGTAATGGAAGCATGCTGGGTCCATAACCCAGAGGTAGGCAGATTGAAACTATCCTCTGCTATATGCATTTTTTTTTGTTAATTAAAGTAATCCAAAACTGGGATTGATATTTTTGCTCTTTTATTTTTACTTAAAGTACAATAACTTTTACCATTTTAATTTGTTTTAATAGTATATTGACAGTATTGTTTTCTTTCAAAAATCCAATTAATTTTCTTTACCCGATTATTAAAATGGTAATTGACAAAAACAAACTACATTGTCACCAGAAGAGCAATACAAAATGTACAAGTGATATATTAAAATCATCTTTCCAGCTTGAATTTCAATGATGCATTGGGGCAACGATTTTGTGAGAAACATCTTCACCCTTAAATAAAGATTTTCTTAATTCCTTACCTGTGTGCTAATTAGATATCACCTTGTTTTCACATTAAACAGACTTCCACATGCGAAAGCAGCAAGGATGCAGTGGCGTTAATGTTTCCTGGTGTCAACCTGTATTATTTCAGTAGACATTGAAATGAGGATGCATCTTGCTGCCTTTCCAATGAAGCAAGTTTAATTTAGTAATAGGTGAAAAACCATCCCTACAAAGGTGTTAATCAGAGACTTGGCTTTGTGGACACTTTTCAGAGAACAAATTTGTTAGTATAAAAATAAAGCCAGAAAATGAAGAGCTGTTTAATCACTCAATTGGATTTTTCTGCCAGCATATTTCTTTTTCTCTGCAACCCACTGCTAAATTGTGCTTCCTAGCTGTTTTTATAAAATCACTGAATCAAATCTAAACATCAGAGAAGGCCAGGTACCCTACACCATAACAGTGGGTTTGAAATTTTGACTTGTCTACTTAAAGATCACCAAAATCTGATAACAAGGTCAATTAAGTCCCTGGGTGGGATTGAACCACCAACCTTTTGGTTAATAGCCTTACACACTAACTGATTGCGCCACAGCGACACTTTGCAAAAGTACTTACTGACAAAGGCTAATAAGCATTCATCTAGAATGATTCCTAGAAACATTTTAAAAAGTCAATAATGTGGAGAGTTTTTGTAAGATGTTTCTTCCATCAACCAATGAAGAAACACATTGGTACTTTCCCATGATGAGTGAGTGCTTCAGGATCTCTTGCACTTACATGTGCAGCAGAGTACTGTAATGGAAGCATGCTGGGTCCATAACCCAGAGGTAGGCAGATTGAAACTATCCTCTGCTATATGCATTTTTTTGTTAATTAAAGTAATCCAAAACTGGGATTGATATTTTTGCTCTTTTATTTTTACTTAAAGTACAATAACTTTTACCATTTTAATTTGTTTTAATAGTATTGTTTTCTTTCAAAAATCCTATTAATTTTCTTTACCCGATTATTAAAATGGTAATTGACAAAAACAAACTACATTGTCACCAGAAGAGCAATACAAAATGTACAAGTGATATATTAAAATCATCTTTCCAGCTTGAATTTCAATGATGCATTGGGGCAACGATTTTGTGAGAAACATCTTCACCCTTAAATAAAGATGTTCTTAATTCCTTACCTGTGTGCTAATTAGATATCACCTTGTTTTCACATTAAACAGACTTCCACATGAGAAAACAGCAAAGATGCAGTGGCGTTAATGTTTCCTGGTGTCAACCTGTATTATTTCCGTAGATATTGAAATGAGGATGCATCTTGCTGCCTTTCCAATGAAGCAAGTTTAATTTAGTAATAGGTGAAAAACCATCCCTACAAAGATGTTAATCAGATACTTGGCTTTGTGGACACTTTTCAGAGAACAAATTTGTTATCATAAAAATAAAGCCAGAAAATGAAGAGCTGTTTAATCACTCAATTGGATTTTTCTGCCAGCATTTTTCTTTTTCTCTGCAACCCACTGCTAAATTGTGCTTCCTAGCTGTTTTTTTTATAAAATCACTTAATCAAATCTAACTCTGATTACATCAGAGAAGGCCAGGTACCCTACACCATAAGAGGGGGTTTGCAATTTTGACTTGTCTACTTAAATATTACCAAAATCTGATCACAAGGTCAATTACGTCCCTGGATGGGATTGAACCACCAACCTTTTGATTAATAGCTGAACACACTAACCGATCGCGCCACAGAGACACTTTGCGAAAAGTACATACTGACAAAGACTAATAAGCATTCATCTAGAACGTTTCCTAGAAAAACTTTAAAAAGTCAATAATCTGGAGAGTTTTTGTAAGATGTTTCTTCCAGCAACCAATGAAGAAACACATTGTTACTTTCGCATGATGAGTGAGTGCTTCAGGATCTCTTGCACTTACATGTGCAGCAGAGTACTACAATGGAAGCATGCTGGGCCCATAACCCAGAGGTAGGCAGATTGAAACTATCCTTTGCTATATGCATTTTTTTTTTGTTCATTAAAATAATCCAAAACTGGGATTGATATTTTAGCTTTTTTTTTTACTTAAAGTACAATAACTTTTACCATTTTAATTTGTTTTAATAGTATATTGACAGTATTGTTTTCTTTCAAAAATCCAATTAATTTTCTTTACCCGATTATTAAAATGGTAATTGACAAAAACAAACTACAGTGTCACCAGAAGAGCAATACAAAATGTACAAGTGATATATTAAAATCATCTTTCCAGCTTGAATTTCAATGATGCATTGGGGCAACGATTTTGTGAGAAACATCTTCACCCTTAAATAAAGATTTTCTTAATTCCTTACCTGTGTGCTAATTAGATATCACCTTGTTTTCACATTAAACAGACTTCCACATGAGAAAGCAGCAAGGATGCAGTGGCGTTAATGTTTCCGGGTGTCAACCTGTATTATTTCAGTAGACATTGAAATGAGGATGCATCTTGCTGCCTTTCCAATGAAGCAAGTTTAATTTAGTAATAGGTGAAAAACCATCCCTACAAAGGTGTTAATCAGAGACTTGGCTTTGTGGACACTTTTCAGAGAACAAATTTGTTAGTATAAAAATAAAGCCAGAAAATGAAGAGCTGTTTAATCACTCAATTGGATTTTTCTGCCAGCATATTTCTTTTTCTCTGCAACCCACTGCTAAATTGTGCTTCCTAGCTGTTTTTATAAAATCACTGAATCAAATCTAAACATCAGAGAAGGCCAGGTACCCTACACCATAACAGTGGGTTTGAAATTTTGACTTGTCTACTTAAAGATCACCAAAATCTGATAACAAGGTCAATTAAGTCCCTGGGTGGGATTGAACCACCAACCTTTTGGTTAATAGCCTTACACACTAACTGATTGCGCCACAGAGACACCTTGCAAAAGTCAATACTGACAAAGGCTAATAATCATTCATCTAGAACGTTTCCTAGAAAAACTTTAAAAAGTCAATAATCAAGATACACATTGGTACTTTCCCATGATGAGTGAGTGCTTCAGGATTTCTTGCACTTACATGGGCTATTAACCAAAAGGTTGGAGGTTCAATCCCACCCAGGGATGTAATTGACCTTGTCATCAGATTTTGGTGATCTTTAAGTAGACAAGTCAAAATTTCAAACCCCCTCTTATGGTGTAGGGTACCTGGCCTTCTCTGACGTAATCAGAGTTAGATTTAATTAAGTGATTTTATAAAAAACAGCTAGGAAGCACAATATCTCTCTTTTGCAAAGAGCTAGGCATTGGAAAATTCAGGGCTATAACGTGTAGATGAAGCACTAACAGGAGGCTTTAAAATTTTCATTCTAGTGTCTTTCGTTTGGGAGAAAAATGCAAAGGTACAATACAGCTTTTCCTTGCCGATATCTCTCTTTTGCAAAGAGATAGGCATTGGAAAATTCAGGGCTATACCGTGTAGATGAAGCACTAACAGGAGGCTTTTAAATTTTCATTCTAGTGTCCTTCGTTTGGGAGAAAAATGCAAAGGTACAATACAGCTTTTCCTTGCCGATATCTCTCTTTTGCAAAGAGATAGGCATTGGAAAATTCAGGGCTATAACGTGTAGATGAAGCACTAACAGGAGGCTTTAAAATTTTCATTTTAGTGTCTTTCGTTTGGGAGAAAAATGCAAAGGTACAATACAGTTTTTCCTTGCCGATATCTCTCTTTTGCAAAGAGATAGGCATTGGAAAATTCAGGGCTATAACGTGTAGATGAAGCACTAACAGGAGGCTTTAAAATTTTCATTCTATTGTCTTTCGTTTGGGAGAAAAATGCAAAGGTACAATACAGCTTTTCCTTGCCAATATCTCTCTTTTGCAAAGAGCTAGGCATTGGAAAATTCAGGGCAATAACGTGTAGATGAAGCACTAACAGGAGGCTTTAAAATTTTCATTCTAGTGTCTTTCGTTTGGGAGAAAAATGCAAAAGTACAATGCAGCTTTTCCTTGCCGATATCTCTCTTTTGCAAAGAGATAGGCATTGGAAAATGCAGGGCTATAACGTGTAGATGAAGCACTAACAGGAGGCTTTAAAATGTTCATTCTAGTGTCTTTCGTTTGGGAGAAAAATGCAAAGGTACAATACAGCATTTCCTTGCCGATATCTCTCTTTTGCAAAGAGATAGGCATTGGAAAATTCAGGGCTATAACGTGTAGATGAAGCACTAACAGGAGGCTTTAAAATTTTCATTCTAGTGTCTTTCGTTTGGGAGAAAAATGCAAAGGTACAATACAGCTTTTCCTTGCCGATATCTCTCTTTTGCAAAGAGCTAGGCATTGGAAAATTCAGGGCTATACCGTGTAGATGAAGCACTAACAGGAGGCTTTTAAATTTTCATTCTAGTGTCTTTCGTTTGGGAGAAAAATGCAAAGGTACAATACAGCTTTTCCTTGCCAATATCTCTCTTTTGCAAAGAGCTAGGCATTGGAAAATTCAGGGCTATAACGTGTAGATGAAGCACTAACAGGAGGCTTTAAAATTTTCATTCTAGTGTCTTTCGTTTGGGAGAAAAATGCAAAAGTACAATACAGCTTTTCCTTGCCGATATCTCTCTTTTGCAAAGAGATAGGCATTGGAAAATTCAGGGCTATAACGTGTAGATGAAGCACTAATAGGAGGCTTTAAAATTTTCATTCTAGTGTCTTTCGTTTGGGAGAAAAAAGCAAAGGTACAATACAGCTTTTCCTTGCCGATATCTCTCTTTTGCAAAGAGATAGGCATTGGAAAATTCAGGGCTATAACGTGTAGATGAAGCACTAACAGGAGGCTTTAAAATTTTCATTCTAGTGTCTTTCGTTTGGGAGAAAAATGCAAAAGTACAATGCAGCTTTTCCTTGCCGATATCTCTCTTTTGCAAAGAGATAGGCATTGGAAAATGCAGGGCTATAACGTGTAGATGAAGCACTAACAGGAGGCTTTAAAATTTTCATTCTAGTGTCTTTCGTTTGGGAGAAAAATGCAAAGGTACAATACAGCATTTCCTTGCCGATATCACTCTTTTGCAAAGAGATAGGCATTGGAAAATTCAGGGCTATAACGTGTAGATGAAGCACTAACAGGAGGCTTTAAAATTTTCATTCTAGTGTCTTTCGTTTGGGAGAAAAATGCAAAAGTACAATGCAGCTTTTCCTTGCCGATATCTCTCTTTTGCAAAGAGATAGGCATTGGAAAATTCAGGGCTATAACGTGTAGATGAAGCACTAATAGGAGGCTTTAAAATTTTCATTCTAGTGTCTTTCGTTTGGGAGAAAAAAACAAAGGTACAATCACAGCTTTTCCTTGCCGATATCTCTCTTTTGCAAAGAGATAGGCATTGGAAAATTCAGGGCTATAACGTGTAGATGAAGCACTAACAGGAGGCTTTAAAATTTTCATTCTAGTGTCTTTCGTTTGGGAGAAAAATGCAAAGGTACAATACAGCTTTTCCTTGCCGATATCTCTCTTTTGCAAAGAGCTAGGCATTGGAAAATTCAGGGCTATAACGTGTAGATGAAGCACTAACAGTAGGCTTTAAAATTTTCATTCTAGTGTCTTTCGTTTGGGAGAAAAATGCAAAGGTACAATACAGCTTTTCCTTGCCGATATCTCTCTTTTGCAAAGAAATAGGCATTGGAAAATTCAGGGCTATAACGTGTAGATGAAGCACTAACAGGAGGCTTTAAAATTTTCATTCTAGTGTCTTTCGTTTGGGAGAAAAATGCAAAAGTACAATGCAGCTTTTCCTTGCCGATATCTCTCTTTTGCAAAGAGATAGGCATTGGAAAATGCAGGGCTATAACGTGTAGATGAAGCACTAACAGGAGGCTTTAAAATTTTCATTCTAGTGTCTTTCGTTTGGGAGAAAAATGCAAAGGTACAATACAGCATTTCCTTGCCGATATCTCTCTTTTGCAAAGAGATAGGCATTGGAAAATTCAGGGCTATAACGTGTAGATGAAGCACTAACAGGAGGCTTTAAAATTTTCATTCTAGTGTACTTCGTTTGGGAGAAAAATGCAAAGGTACAATACAGCTTTTCCTTGCCGATATCTCTCTTTTGCAAAGAGATAGGCATTGGAAAATTCAGGGCTATAACGTGTAGATGAAGCACTAATAGGAGGCTTTAAAATTTTCATTCTAGTGTCCTTCGTTTGGGAGAAAAATGCAAAGGTACAATACAGCTTTTCCTTGCCGATATCTCTCTTTTGCAAAGAGATAGGCATTGGAAAATTCAGGGCTATAACGTGTAGATGAAGCACTAACAGGAGGCTTTAAAATTTTCATTCTAGTGTCTTTCGTTTGGGAGAAAAATGCAAAAGTACAATGCAGCTTTTCCTTGCCGATATCTCTCTTTTGCAAAGAGATAGGCATTGGAAAATGCAGGGCTATAACGTGTAGATGAAGCACTAACAGGAGGCTTTAAAATTTTCATTCTAGTGTCTTTCGTTTGGGAGAAAAATGCAAAAGTACAATGCAGCTTTTCCTTGCCGATATCTCTCTTTTGCAAAGAGATAGGCATTGGAAAATGCAGGGCTATAACGTGTAGATGAAGCACTAACAGGAGGCTTTAAAATTTTCATTCTAGTGTCTTTCGTTTGGGAGAAAAATGCAAAGGTACAATACAGCATTTCCTTGCCGATATCACTCTTTTGCAAAGAGATAGGCATTGGAAAATTCAGGGCTATAACGTGTAGATGAAGCACTAACAGGAGGCTTTAAAATTTTCATTCTAGTGTCTTTCGTTTGGGAGAAAAATGCAAAAGTACAATGCAGCTTTTCCTTGCCGATATCTCTCTTTTGCAAAGAGATAGGCATTGGAAAATTCAGGGCTATAACGTGTAGATGAAGCACTAATAGGAGGCTTTAAAATTTTCATTCTAGTGTCTTTCGTTTGGGAGAAAAAAACAAAGGTACAATCACAGCTTTTCCTTGCCGATATCTCTCTTTTGCAAAGAGATAGGCATTGGAAAATTCAGGGCTATAACGTGTAGATGAAGCACTAACAGGAGGCTTTAAAATTTTCATTCTAGTGTCTTTCGTTTGGGAGAAAAATGCAAAGGTACAATACAGCTTTTCCTTGCCGATATCTCTCTTTTGCAAAGAGCTAGGCATTGGAAAATTCAGGGCTATAACGTGTAGATGAAGCACTAACAGTAGGCTTTAAAATTTTCATTCTAGTGTCTTTCGTTTGGGAGAAAAATGCAAAGGTACAATACAGCTTTTCCTTGCCGATATCTCTCTTTTGCAAAGAAATAGGCATTGGAAAATTCAGGGCTATAACGTGTAGATGAAGCACTAACAGGAGGCTTTAAAATTTTCATTCTAGTGTCTTTCGTTTGGGAGAAAAATGCAAAAGTACAATGCAGCTTTTCCTTGCCGATATCTCTCTTTTGCAAAGAGATAGGCATTGGAAAATGCAGGGCTATAACGTGTAGATGAAGCACTAACAGGAGGCTTTAAAATTTTCATTCTAGTGTCTTTCGTTTGGGAGAAAAATGCAAAGGTACAATACAGCATTTCCTTGCCGATATCTCTCTTTTGCAAAGAGATAGGCATTGGAAAATTCAGGGCTATAACGTGTAGATGAAGCACTAACAGGAGGCTTTAAAATTTTCATTCTAGTGTACTTCGTTTGGGAGAAAAATGCAAAGGTACAATACAGCTTTTCCTTGCCGATATCTCTCTTTTGCAAAGAGATAGGCATTGGAAAATTCAGGGCTATAACGTGTAGATGAAGCACTAATAGGAGGCTTTAAAATTTTCATTCTAGTGTCCTTCGTTTGGGAGAAAAATGCAAAGGTACAATACAGCTTTTCCTTGCCGATATCTCTCTTTTGCAAAGAGATAGGCATTGGAAAATTCAGGGCTATAACGTGTAGATGAAGCACTAACAGGAGGCTTTAAAATTTTCATTCTAGTGTCTTTCGTTTGGGAGAAAAATGCAAAGGTACAATACAGCTTTTCCTTGCCGATATCTCTCTTTTGCAAAGAGCTAGGCATTGGAAAATTCAGGGCTATAACCTGTAGATGAAGCACTAACAGGAGGCTTTAAAATTTTCATTCTAGTGTCTTTCGTTTGGGAGAAAAATGCAAAAGTACAATGCAGCTTTTCCTTGCCGATATCTCTCTTTTGCAAAGAGATAGGCATTGGAAAATTCAGGGCTATAACGTGTAGATGAAGCACTAATAGGAGGCTTTAAAATTTTCATTCTAGTGTCTTTCGTTTGGGAGAAAAAAGCAAAGGTACAATACAGCTTTTCCTTGCCGATATCTCTCTTTTGCAAAGAGATAGGCATTGGAAAATTCAGGGCTATAACGTGTAGATGAAGCACTAACAGGAGGCTTTAAAATTTTCATTCTAGTGTCTTTCGTTTGGGAGAAAAATGCAAAGGTACAATACAGCTTTTCCTTGCCGATATCTCTCTTTTGCAAAGAGCTAGGCATTGGAAAATTCAGGGCTATAACGTGTAGATGAAGCACTAACAGTAGGCTTTAACATTTTCATTCTAGTGTCTTTCGTTTGGGAGAAAAATGCAAAGGTACAATACAGATTTTCCTTGCCAATATCTCTCTTTTGCAAAGAGCTAGGCATTGGAAAATTCAGGGCTATAACGTGTAGATGAAGCACTAACAGGAGGCTTTAAAATTTTCATTCTAGTGTCTTTCGTTTGGGAGAAAAATGCAAAAGTACAATGCAGCTTTTCCTTGCCGATATCTCTCTTTTGCAAAGAGATAGGCATTGGAAAATGCAGGGCTATAACGTGTAGATGAAGCACTAACAGGAGGCTTTAAAATTTTCATTCTAGTGTCTTTCGTTTGGGAGAAAAATGCAAAGGTACAATACAGCATTTCCTTGCCGATATCTCTCTTTTGCAAAGAGATAGGCATTGGAAAATTCAGGGCTATAACGTGTAGATGAAGCACTAACAGGAGGCTTTAAAATTTTCATTCTAGTGTCTTTCGTTTGGGAGAAAAATGCAAAGGTACAATACAGCTTTTCCTTGCCGATATCTCTCTTTTGCAAAGAGATAGGCATTGGAAAATTCAGGGCTATAACGTGTAGATGAAGCACTAACAGGAGGCTTTAACATTTTCATTCTAGTGTACTTCGTTTGGGAGAAAAATGCAAAGGTACAATACAGCTTTTCCTTGCCGATATCTCTCTTTTGCAAAGAGATAGGCATTGGAAAATTCAGGGCTATAACGTGTAGATGAAGCACTAATAGGAGGCTTTAAAATTTTCATTCTAGTGTCCTTCGTTTGGGAGAAAAATGCAAAGGTACAATACAGCTTTTCCTTGCCGATATCTCTCTTTTGCAAAGAGATAGGCATTGGAAAATCCAGGGCTATAACGTGTAGATGAAGCACTAACAGGAGGCTTTAAAATTTTCATTCTAGTGTCTTTCGTTTGGGAGAAAAATGCAAAGGTACAATACAGTTTTTCCTTGCCGATATCTCTCTTTTGCAAAGAGATAGGCATTGGAAAATTCAGGGCTATAACGTGTAGATGAAGCACTAACAGGAGGCTTTAAAATTTTCATTCTAGTGTCTTTCGTTTGGGAGAAAAATGCAAAGGTACAATACAGCTTTTCCTTGCCAATATCTCTCTTTTGCAAAGAGCTAGGCATTGGAAAATTCAGGGCAATAACGTGTAGATGAAGCACTAACAGGAGGCTTTAAAATTTTCATTCTAGTGTCTTTCGTTTGGGAGAAAAATGCAAAAGTACAATGCAGCTTTTCCTTGCCGATATCTCTCTTTTGCAAAGAGATAGGCATTGGAAAATGCAGGGCTATAACGTGTAGATGAAGCACTAACAGGAGGCTTTAAAATTTTCATTCTAGTGTCTTTCGTTTGGGAGAAAAATGCAAAGGTACAATACAGCATTTCCTTGCCGATATCTCTCTTTTGCAAAGAGATAGGCATTGGAAAATTCAGGGCTATAACGTGTAGATGAAGCACTAACAGGAGGCTTTAAAATTTTCATTCTAGTGTCTTTCGTTTGGGAGAAAAATGCAAAGGTACAATACAGCTTTTCCTTGCCGATATCTCTCTTTTGCAAAGAGCTAGGCATTGGAAAATTCAGGGCTATACCGCGTACATGAAGCACTAACAGGAGGCTTTTAAATTTTCATTCTAGTGTCTTTCGTTTGGGAGAAAAATGCAAAGGTACAATACAGCTTTTCCTTGCCAATTTCTCTCTTTTGCAAAGAGCTAGGCATTGGAAAATTCAGGGCTATAACGTGTAGATGAAGCACTAACAGGAGGCTTTAAAATTTTCATTCTAGTGTCTTTCGTTTGGGAGAAAAATGCAAAAGTACAATGCAGCTTTTCCTTGCCGATATCTCTCTTTTGCAAAGAGATAGGCATTGGAAAATTCAGGGCTATAACGTGTAGATGAAGCACTAATAGGAGGCTTTAAAATTTTCATTCTAGTGTCTTTCGTTTGGGAGAAAAAAACAAAGGTACAATACAGCTTTTCCTTGCCGATATCTCTCTTTTGCAAAGAGATAGGCATTGGAAAATTCAGGGCTATAACGTGTAGATGAAGCACTAACAGGAGGCTTTAAAATTTTCATTCTAGTGTCTTTCGTTTGGGAGAAAAATGCAAAGGTACAATACAGCTTTTCCTTGCCGATATCTCTCTTTTGCAAAGAGCTAGGCATTGGAAAATTCAGGGCTATAACGTGTAGATGAAGCACTAACAGTAGGCTTTAAAATTTTCATTCTAGTGTCTTTCGTTTGGGAGAAAAATGCAAAGGTACAATACAGCTTTTCCTTGCCGATATCTCTCTTTTGCAAAGAAATAGGCATTGGAAAATTCAGGGCTATAACGTGTAGATGAAGCACTAACAGGAGGCTTTAAAATTTTCATTCTAGTGTCCTTCGTTTGGGAGAAAAATGCAAAGGTACAATACAGCTTTTCCTTGCCGATATCTCTCTTTTGCAAAGAGATAGGCATTGGAAAATTCAGGGCTATATCGTGTAGATGAAGCACTAACAGGAGGCTTTAAAATTTTCATTCTAGTGTCTTTCGTTTGGGAGAAAAATGCAAAGGTACAATACAGCTTTTCCTTGCCAATATCTCTCTTTTGCAAAGAACTAGGCATTGGAAAATTCAGGGCTATAACGTGTAGATGAAGCACTAACAGGAGGCTTTAAAATTTTCATTCTAGTGTCTTTCGTTTGGGAGAAAAATGCAAAAGTACAATGCAGCTTTTCCTTGCCGATATCTCTCTTTTGCAAAGAGATAGGCATTGGAAAATGCAGGGCTATAACGTGTAGATGAAGCACTAACAGGAGGCTTTAAAATTTTCATTCTAGTGTCTTTCGTTTGGGAGAAAAATGCAAAGGTACAATACAGCATTTCCTTGCCGATATCTCTCTTTTGCAAAGAGATAGGCATTGGAAAATTCAGGGCTATAACGTGTAGATGAAGCACTAACAGGAGGCTTTAAAATTTTCATTCTAGTGTACTTCGTTTGGGAGAAAAATGCAAAGGTACAATACAGCTTTTCCTTGCCGATATCTCTCTTTTGCAAAGAGATAGGCATTGGAAAATTCAGGGCTATAACGTGTAGATGAAGCACTAATAGGAGGCTTTAAAATTTTCATTCTAGTGTCCTTCGTTTGGGAGAAAAATGCAAAGGTACAATACAGCTTTTCCTTGCCGATATCTCTCTTTTGCAAAGAGATAGGCATTGGAAAATTCAGGGCTATAACGTGTAGATGAAGCACTAACAGGAGGCTTTAAAATTTTCATTCTAGTGTCTTTCGTTTGGGAGAAAAATGCAAAAGTACAATGCAGCTTTTCCTTGCCGATATCTCTCTTTTGCAAAGAGATAGGCATTGGAAAATTCAGGGCTATAACGTGTAGATGAAGCACTAATAGGAGGCTTTAAAATTTTCATTCTAGTGTCTTTCGTTTGGGAGAAAAAAACAAAGGTACAATACAGCTTTTCCTTGCCGATATCTCTCTTTTGCAAAGAGATAGGCATTGGAAAATTCAGGGCTATAACGTGTAGATGAAGCACTAACAGGAGGCTTTAAAATTTTCATTCTAGTGTCTTTCGTTTGGGAGAAAAATGCAAAGGTACAATACAGCTTTTCCTTGCCGATATCTCTCTTTTGCAAAGAGCTAGGCATTGGAAAATTCAGGGCTATAACGTGTAGATGAAGCACTAACAGTAGGCTTTAAAATTTTCATTCTAGTGTCTTTCGTTTGGGAGAAAAATGCAAAGGTACAATACAGCTTTTCCTTGCCGATATCTCTCTTTTGCAAAGAAATAGGCATTGGAAAATTCAGGGCTATAACGTGTAGATGAAGCACTAACAGGAGGCTTTAAAATTTTCATTCTAGTGTCCTTCGTTTGGGAGAAAAATGCAAAGGTACAATACAGCTTTTCCTTGCCGATATCTCTCTTTTGCAAAGAGATAGGCATTGGAAAATTCAGGGCTATATCGTGTAGATGAAGCACTAACAGGAGGCTTTAAAATTTTCATTCTAGTGTCTTTCGTTTGGGAGAAAAATGCAAAGGTACAATACAGCTTTTCCTTGCCAATATCTCTCTTTTGCAAAGAACTAGGCATTGGAAAATTCAGGGCTATAACGTGTAGATGAAGCACTAACAGGAGGCTTTAAAATTTTCATTCTAGTGTCTTTCGTTTGGGAGAAAAATGCAAAAGTACAATGCAGCTTTTCCTTGCCGATATCTCTCTTTTGCAAAGAGATAGGCATTGGAAAATGCAGGGCTATAACGTGTAGATGAAGCACTAACAGGAGGCTTTAAAATTTTCATTCTAGTGTCTTTCGTTTGGGAGAAAAATGCAAAGGTACAATACAGCATTTCCTTGCCGATATCTCTCTTTTGCAAAGAGATAGGCATTGGAAAATTCAGGGCTATAACGTGTAGATGAAGCACTAACAGGAGGCTTTAAAATTTTCATTCTAGTGTACTTCGTTTGGGAGAAAAATGCAAAGGTACAATACAGCTTTTCCTTGCCGATATCTCTCTTTTGCAAAGAGATAGGCATTGGAAAATTCAGGGCTATAACGTGTAGATGAAGCACTAATAGGAGGCTTTAAAATTTTCATTCTAGTGTCCTTCGTTTGGGAGAAAAATGCAAAGGTACAATACAGCTTTTCCTTGCCGATATCTCTCTTTTGCAAAGAGATAGGCATTGGAAAATTCAGGGCTATAACGTGTAGATGAAGCACTAACAGGAGGCTTTAAAATTTTCATTCTAGTGTCTTTCGTTTGGGAGAAAAATGCAAAGGTACAATACAGCTTTTCCTTGCCGATATCTCTCTTTTGCAAAGAGATAGGCATTGGAAAATTCAGGGCTATATCGTGTAGATGAAGCACTAACAGGAGGCTTTAAAATTTTCATTCTAGTGTCTTTCGTTTGGGAGAAAAATGCAAAGGTACAATACAGCTTTTCCTTGCCAATATCTCTCTTTTGCAAAGAGCTAGGCATTGGAAAATTCAGGGCTATAACGTGTAGATGAAGCACTAACAGGAGGCTTTAAAATTTTCATTCTAGTGTCTTTCGTTTGGGAGAAAAATGCAAAAGTACAATGCAGCTTTTCCTTGCCGATATCTCTCTTTTGCAAAGAGATAGGCATTGGAAAATGCAGGGCTATAACGTGTAGATGAAGCACTAACAGGAGGCTTTAAAATTTTCATTCTAGTGTCTTTCGTTTGGGAGAAAAATGCAAAGGTACAATACAGCATTTCCTTGCCGATATCTCTCTTTTGCAAAGAGATAGGCATTGGAAAATTCAGGGCTATAACGTGTAGATGAAGCACTAACAGGAGGCTTTAAAATTTTCATTCTAGTGTACTTCGTTTGGGAGAAAAATGCAAAGGTACAATACAGCTTTTCCTTGCCGATATCTCTCTTTTGCAAAGAGATAGGCATTGGAAAATTCAGGGCTATAACGTGTAGATGAAGCACTAACAGGAGGCTTTAAAATTTTCATTCTAGTGTCTTTCGTTTGGGAGAAAAATGCAAAGGTACAATACAGCTTTTCCTTGCCGATATCTCTCTTTTGCAAAGAGCTAGGCATTGGAAAATTCAGGGCTATAACGTGTAGATGAAGCACTAACAGGAGGCTTTAAAATTTTCATTCTAGTGTCTTTCGTTTGGGAGAAAAATGCAAAGGTAAAATACAGCTTTTCCTTGCCGATATCTCTCTTTTGCAAAGAGATAGGCATTGGAAAATTCAGGGCTATAACGTGTAGATGAAGCACTAACAGTAGGCTTTAACATTTTCATTCTAGTGTCTTTCGTTTGGGAGAAAAATGCAAAGGTACAATACAGCTTTTCCTTGCCGATATCTCTCTTTTGCAAAGAGATAGGCATTGGAAAATGCAGGGCTATAACGTGTAGATGAAGCACTAACAGGAGGCTTTACAATTTTCATTCTAGTGTCTTTCGTTTGGGAGAAAAATGCAAAAGTACAATGCAACTTTTCCTTGCCGATATCTCTCTTTTGCAAAGAGATAGGCATTGGAAAATGCAGGGCTATAACGTGTAGATGAAGCACTAACAGGAGGCTTTAAAATTTTCATTCTAGTGTCTTTCGTTTGGGAGAAAAATGCAAAGGTACAATACAGCATTTCCTTGCCGATATCTCTCTTTTGCAAAGAGATAGGCATTGGAAAATTCAGGGCTATTACGTGTAGATGAAGCACTAACAGGAGGCTTTAAAATTTTCATTCTAGTGTCCTTCGTTTGGGAGAAAAATGCAAAGGTACAATACAGCTTTTCCTTGCCGATATCTCTCTTTTGCAAAGAGATAGGCATTGGAAAATTCAGGGCTATATCGTGTAGATGAAGCACTAACAGGAGGCTTTAAAATTTTCATTCTAGTGTCTTTCGTTTGGGAGAAAAATGCAAAGGTACAATACAGCTTTTCCTTGCCAATATCTCTCTTTTGCAAAGAACTAGGCATTGGAAAATTCAGGGCTATAACGTGTAGATGAAGCACTAACAGGAGGCTTTAAAATTTTCATTCTAGTGTCTTTCGTTTGGGAGAAAAATGCAAAAGTACAATGCAGCTTTTCCTTGCCGATATCTCTCTTTTGCAAAGAGATAGGCATTGGAAAATGCAGGGCTATAACGTGTAGATGAAGCACTAACAGGAGGCTTTAAAATTTTCATTCTAGTGTCTTTCGTTTGGGAGAAAAATGCAAAGGTACAATACAGCATTTCCTTGCCGATATCTCTCTTTTGCAAAGAGATAGGCATTGGAAAATTCAGGGCTATAACGTGTAGATGAAGCACTAACAGGAGGCTTTAAAATTTTCATTCTAGTGTACTTCGTTTGGGAGAAAAATGCAAAGGTACAATACAGCTTTTCCTTGCCGATATCTCTCTTTTGCAAAGAGATAGGCATTGGAAAATTCAGGGCTATAACGTGTAGATGAAGCACTAATAGGAGGCTTTAAAATTTTCATTCTAGTGTCCTTCGTTTGGGAGAAAAATGCAAAGGTACAATACAGCTTTTCCTTGCCGATATCTCTCTTTTGCAAAGAGATAGGCATTGGAAAATTCAGGGCTATAACGTGTAGATGAAGCACTAACAGGAGGCTTTAAAATTTTCATTCTAGTGTCTTTCGTTTGGGAGAAAAATGCAAAGGTACAATACAGCATTTCCTTGCCGATATCTCTCTTTTGCAAAGAGATAGGCATTGGAAAATTCAGGGCTATAACGTGTAGATGAAGCACTAACAGGAGGCTTTAAAATTTTCATTCTAGTGTACTTCGTTTGGGAGAAAAATGCAAAGGTACAATACAGCTTTTCCTTGCCGATATCTCTCTTTTGCAAAGAGATAGGCATTGGAAAATTCAGGGCTATAACGTGTAGATGAAGCACTAACAGGAGGCTTTAAAATTTTCATTCTAGTGTCTTTCGTTTGGGAGAAAAATGCAAAGGTACAATACAGCTTTTCCTTGCCGATATCTCTCTTTTGCAAAGAGCTAGGCATTGGAAAATTCAGGGCTATAACGTGTAGATGAAGCACTAACAGGAGGCTTTAAAATTTTCATTCTAGTGTCTTTCGTTTGGGAGAAAAATGCAAAGGTACAATACAGCTTTTCCTTGCCGATATCTCTCTTTTGCAAAGAGATAGGCATTGGAAAATTCAGGGCTATAACGTGTAGATGAAGCACTAACAGTAGGCTTTAACATTTTCATTCTAGTGTCTTTCGTTTGGGAGAAAAATGCAAAGGTACAATACAGCTTTTCCTTGCCGATATCTCTCTTTTGCAAAGAGATAGGCATTGGAAAATGCAGGGCTATAACGTGTAGATGAAGCACTAACAGGAGGCTTTACAATTTTCATTCTAGTGTCTTTCGTTTGGGAGAAAAATGCAAAAGTACAATGCAACTTTTCCTTGCCGATATCTCTCTTTTGCAAAGAGATAGGCATTGGAAAATGCAGGGCTATAACGTGTAGATGAAGCACTAACAGGAGGCTTTAAAATTTTCATTCTAGTGTCTTTCGTTTGGGAGAAAAATGCAAAGGTACAATACAGCATTTCCTTGCCGATATCTCTCTTTTGCAAAGAGATAGGCATTGGAAAATTCAGGGCTATTACGTGTAGATGAAGCACTAACAGGAGGCTTTAAAATTTTCATTCTAGTGTCCTTCGTTTGGGAGAAAAATGCAAAGGTACAATACAGCTTTTCCTTGCCGATATCTCTCTTTTGCAAAGAGATAGGCATTGGAAAATTCAGGGCTATATCGTGTAGATGAAGCACTAACAGGAGGCTTTAAAATTTTCATTCTAGTGTCTTTCGTTTGGGAGAAAAATGCAAAGGTACAATACAGCTTTTCCTTGCCAATATCTCTCTTTTGCAAAGAACTAGGCATTGGAAAATTCAGGGCTATAACGTGTAGATGAAGCACTAACAGGAGGCTTTAAAATTTTCATTCTAGTGTCTTTCGTTTGGGAGAAAAATGCAAAAGTACAATGCAGCTTTTCCTTGCCGATATCTCTCTTTTGCAAAGAGATAGGCATTGGAAAATGCAGGGCTATAACGTGTAGATGAAGCACTAACAGGAGGCTTTAAAATTTTCATTCTAGTGTCTTTCGTTTGGGAGAAAAATGCAAAGGTACAATACAGCATTTCCTTGCCGATATCTCTCTTTTGCAAAGAGATAGGCATTGGAAAATTCAGGGCTATAACGTGTAGATGAAGCACTAACAGGAGGCTTTAAAATTTTCATTCTAGTGTACTTCGTTTGGGAGAAAAATGCAAAGGTACAATACAGCTTTTCCTTGCCGATATCTCTCTTTTGCAAAGAGATAGGCATTGGAAAATTCAGGGCTATAACGTGTAGATGAAGCACTAATAGGAGGCTTTAAAATTTTCATTCTAGTGTCCTTCGTTTGGGAGAAAAATGCAAAGGTACAATACAGCTTTTCCTTGCCGATATCTCTCTTTTGCAAAGAGATAGGCATTGGAAAATTCAGGGCTATAACGTGTAGATGAAGCACTAACAGGAGGCTTTAAAATTTTCATTCTAGTGTCTTTCGTTTGGGAGAAAAATGCAAAGGTACAATACAGCTTTTCCTTGCCGATATCTCTCTTTTGCAAAGAGATAGGCATTGGAAAATTCAGGGCTATATCGTGTAGATGAAGCACTAACAGGAGGCTTTAAAATTTTCATTCTAGTGTCTTTCGTTTGGGAGAAAAATGCAAAGGTACAATACAGCTTTTCCTTGCCAATATCTCTCTTTTGCAAAGAGCTAGGCATTGGAAAATTCAGGGCTATAACGTGTAGATGAAGCACTAACAGGAGGCTTTAAAATTTTCATTCTAGTGTCTTTCGTTTGGGAGAAAAATGCAAAAGTACAATGCAGCTTTTCCTTGCCGATATCTCTCTTTTGCAAAGAGATAGGCATTGGAAAATGCAGGGCTATAACGTGTAGATGAAGCACTAACAGGAGGCTTTAAAATTTTCATTCTAGTGTCTTTCGTTTGGGAGAAAAATGCAAAGGTACAATACAGCATTTCCTTGCCGATATCTCTCTTTTGCAAAGAGATAGGCATTGGAAAATTCAGGGCTATAACGTGTAGATGAAGCACTAACAGGAGGCTTTAAAATTTTCATTCTAGTGTACTTCGTTTGGGAGAAAAATGCAAAGGTACAATACAGCTTTTCCTTGCCGATATCTCTCTTTTGCAAAGAGATAGGCATTGGAAAATTCAGGGCTATAACGTGTAGATGAAGCACTAATAGGAGGCTTTAAAATTTTCATTCTAGTGTCCATCGTTTGGGAGAAAAATGCAAAGGTACAATACAGCTTTTCCTTGCCGATATCTCTCTTTTGCAAAGAGATAGGCATTGGAAAATTCAGGGCTATAACGTGTAGATGAAGCACTAACAGGAGGCTTTAAAATTTTCATTCTAGTGTCTTTCGTTTGGGAGAAAAATGCAAAGGTACAATACAGCTTTTCCTTGCCGATATCTCTCTTTTGCAAAGAGCTAGGCATTGGAAAATTCAGGGCTATAACGTGTAGATGAAGCACTAACAGGAGGCTTTAAAATTTTCATTCTAGTGTCTTTCGTTTGGGAGAAAAATGCAAAGGTACAATACAGCTTTTCCTTGCCGATATCTCTCTTTTGCAAAGAGATAGGCATTGGAAAATTCAGGGCTATAACGTGTAGATGAAGCACTAACAGGAGGCTTTACAATTTTCATTCTAGTGTCTTTCGTTTGGGAGAAAAATGCAAAAGTACAATGCAACTTTTCCTTGCCGATATCTCTCTTTTGCAAAGAGATAGGCATTGGAAAATGCAGGGCTATAACGTGTAGATGAAGCACTAACAGGAGGCTTTAAAATTTTCATTCTAGTGTCTTTCGTTTGGGAGAAAAATGCAAAGGTACAATACAGCATTTCCTTGCCGATATCTCTCTTTTGCAAAGAGATAGGCATTGGAAAATTCAGGGCTATTACGTGTAGATGAAGCACTAACAGGAGGCTTTAAAATTTTCATTCTAGTGTCCTTCGTTTGGGAGAAAAATGCAAAGGTACAATACAGCTTTTCCTTGCCGATATCTCTCTTTTGCAAAGAGATAGGCATTGGAAAATTCAGGGCTATAACGTGTAGATGAAGCACTAACAGGAGGCTTTAAAATTTTCATTCTAGTGTCTTTCGTTTGGGAGAAAAATGCAAAGGTACAATACAGCTTTTCCTTGTCGATATCTCTCTTTTGCAAAGAGCTAGGCATTGGAAAATTCAGGGCTATAACGTGTAGATGAAGCACTAACAGGAGGCTTTAAAATTTTCATTCTAGTGTCTTTCGTTTGGGAGAAAAATGCAAAGGTACAATACAGCTTTTCCTTGCCGATATCTCTCTTTTGCAAAGAGATAGGCATTGGAAAATTCAGGGCTATAACGTGTAGATGAAGCACTAACAGTAGGCTTTAACATTTTCATTCTAGTGTCTTTCGTTTGGGAGAAAAATGCAAAGGTACAATACAGCTTTTCCTTGCCGATATCTCTCTTTTGCAAAGAGATAGGCATTGGAAAATGCAGGGCTATAACGTGTAGATGTAGCACTAACAGGAGGCTTTAAAATTTTCATTCTAGTGTCTTTCGTTTGGGAGAAAAATGCAAAAGTACAATGCAGCTTTTCCTTGCCGATATCTCTCTTTTGCAAAGAGATAGGCATTGGAAAATGCAGGGCTATAACGTGTAGATGAAGCACTAACAGGAGGCTTTAAAATGTTCATTCTAGTGTCTTTCGTTTGGGAGAAAAATGCAAAGGTACAATACAGCATTTCCTTGCCGATATCTCTCTTTTGCAAAGAGATAGGCATTGGAAAATTCAGGGCTATAACGTGTAGATGAAGCACTAACAGGAGGCTTTAAAATTTTCATTCTAGTGTCTTTCGTTTGGGAGAAAAATGCAAAGGTACAATACAGCTTTTCCTTGCCGATATCTCTCTTTTGCAAAGAGCTAGGCATTGGAAAATTCAGGGCTATACCGTGTAGATGAAGCACTAACAGGAGGCTTTTAAATTTTCATTCTAGTGTCTTTCGTTTGGGAGAAAAATGCAAAGGTACAATACAGCTTTTCCTTGCCAATATCTCTCTTTTGCAAAGAGCTAGGCATTGGAAAATTCAGGGCTATAACGTGTAGATGAAGCACTAACAGGAGGCTTTAAAATTTTCATTCTAGTGTCTTTCGTTTGGGAGAAAAATGCAAAAGTACAATACAGCTTTTCCTTGCCGATATCTCTCTTTTGCAAAGAGATAGGCATTGGAAAATTCAGGGCTATAACGTGTAGATGAAGCACTAATAGGAGGCTTTAAAATTTTCATTCTAGTGTCTTTCGTTTGGGAGAAAAAAGCAAAGGTACAATACAGCTTTTCCTTGCCGATATCTCTCTTTTGCAAAGAGATAGGCATTGGAAAATTCAGGGCTATAACGTGTAGATGAAGCACTAACAGGAGGCTTTAAAATTTTCATTCTAGTGTCTTTCGTTTGGGAGAAAAATGCAAAAGTACAATGCAGCTTTTCCTTGCCGATATCTCTCTTTTGCAAAGAGATAGGCATTGGAAAATGCAGGGCTATAACGTGTAGATGAAGCACTAACAGGAGGCTTTAAAATTTTCATTCTAGTGTCTTTCGTTTGGGAGAAAAATGCAAAGGTACAATACAGCATTTCCTTGCCGATATCACTCTTTTGCAAAGAGATAGGCATTGGAAAATTCAGGGCTATAACGTGTAGATGAAGCACTAACAGGAGGCTTTAAAATTTTCATTCTAGTGTCTTTCGTTTGGGAGAAAAATGCAAAAGTACAATGCAGCTTTTCCTTGCCGATATCTCTCTTTTGCAAAGAGATAGGCATTGGAAAATTCAGGGCTATAACGTGTAGATGAAGCACTAATAGGAGGCTTTAAAATTTTCATTCTAGTGTCTTTCGTTTGGGAGAAAAAAACAAAGGTACAATCACAGCTTTTCCTTGCCGATATCTCTCTTTTGCAAAGAGATAGGCATTGGAAAATTCAGGGCTATAACGTGTAGATGAAGCACTAACAGGAGGCTTTAAAATTTTCATTCTAGTGTCTTTCGTTTGGGAGAAAAATGCAAAGGTACAATACAGCTTTTCCTTGCCGATATCTCTCTTTTGCAAAGAGCTAGGCATTGGAAAATTCAGGGCTATAACGTGTAGATGAAGCACTAACAGTAGGCTTTAAAATTTTCATTCTAGTGTCTTTCGTTTGGGAGAAAAATGCAAAGGTACAATACAGCTTTTCCTTGCCGATATCTCTCTTTTGCAAAGAAATAGGCATTGGAAAATTCAGGGCTATAACGTGTAGATGAAGCACTAACAGGAGGCTTTAACATTTTCATTCTAGTGTCTTTCGTTTGGGAGAAAAATGCAAAAGTACAATGCAGCTTTTCCTTGCCGATATCTCTCTTTTGCAAAGAGATAGGCATTGGAAAATGCAGGGCTATAACGTGTAGATGAAGCACTAACAGGAGGCTTTAAAATTTTCATTCTAGTGTCTTTCGTTTGGGAGAAAAATGCAAAGGTACAATACAGCATTTCCTTGCCGATATCTCTCTTTTGCAAAGAGATAGGCATTGGAAAATTCAGGGCTATAACGTGTAGATGAAGCACTAACAGGAGGCTTTAAAATTTTCATTCTAGTGTACTTCGTTTGGGAGAAAAATGCAAAGGTACAATACAGCTTTTCCTTGCCGATATCTCTCTTTTGCAAAGAGATAGGCATTGGAAAATTCAGGGCTATAACGTGTAGATGAAGCACTAATAGGAGGCTTTAAAATTTTCATTCTAGTGTCCTTCGTTTGGGAGAAAAATGCAAAGGTACAATACAGCTTTTCCTTGCCGATATCTCTCTTTTGCAAAGAGATAGGCATTGGAAAATTCAGGGCTATAACGTGTAGATGAAGCACTAACAGGAGGCTTTAAAATTTTCATTCTAGTGTCTTTCGTTTGGGAGAAAAATGCAAAAGTACAATGCAGCTTTTCCTTGCCGATATCTCTCTTTTGCAAAGAGATAGGCATTGGAAAATGCAGGGCTATAACGTGTAGATGAAGCACTAACAGGAGGCTTTAAAATTTTCATTCTAGTGTCTTTCGTTTGGGAGAAAAATGCAAAAGTACAATGCAGCTTTTCCTTGCCGATATCTCTCTTTTGCAAAGAGATAGGCATTGGAAAATGCAGGGCTATAACGTGTAGATGAAGCACTAACAGGAGGCTTTAAAATTTTCATTCTAGTGTCTTTCGTTTGGGAGAAAAATGCAAAGGTACAATACAGCATTTCCTTGCCGATATCACTCTTTTGCAAAGAGATAGGCATTGGAAAATTCAGGGCTATAACGTGTAGATGAAGCACTAACAGGAGGCTTTAAAATTTTCATTCTAGTGTCTTTCGTTTGGGAGAAAAATGCAAAAGTACAATGCAGCTTTTCCTTGCCGATATCTCTCTTTTGCAAAGAGATAGGCATTGGAAAATTCAGGGCTATAACGTGTAGATGAAGCACTAATAGGAGGCTTTAAAATTTTCATTCTAGTGTCTTTCGTTTGGGAGAAAAAAACAAAGGTACAATCACAGCTTTTCCTTGCCGATATCTCTCTTTTGCAAAGAGATAGGCATTGGAAAATTCAGGGCTATAACGTGTAGATGAAGCACTAACAGGAGGCTTTAAAATTTTCATTCTAGTGTCTTTCGTTTGGGAGAAAAATGCAAAGGTACAATACAGCTTTTCCTTGCCGATATCTCTCTTTTGCAAAGAGCTAGGCATTGGAAAATTCAGGGCTATAACGTGTAGATGAAGCACTAACAGTAGGCTTTAAAATTTTCATTCTAGTGTCTTTCGTTTGGGAGAAAAATGCAAAGGTACAATACAGCTTTTCCTTGCCGATATCTCTCTTTTGCAAAGAAATAGGCATTGGAAAATTCAGGGCTATAACGTGTAGATGAAGCACTAACAGGAGGCTTTAAAATTTTCATTCTAGTGTCTTTCGTTTGGGAGAAAAATGCAAAAGTACAATGCAGCTTTTCCTTGCCGATATCTCTCTTTTGCAAAGAGATAGGCATTGGAAAATGCAGGGCTATAACGTGTAGATGAAGCACTAACAGGAGGCTTTAAAATTTTCATTCTAGTGTCTTTCGTTTGGGAGAAAAATGCAAAGGTACAATACAGCATTTCCTTGCCGATATCTCTCTTTTGCAAAGAGATAGGCATTGGAAAATTCAGGGCTATAACGTGTAGATGAAGCACTAACAGGAGGCTTTAAAATTTTCATTCTAGTGTACTTCGTTTGGGAGAAAAATGCAAAGGTACAATACAGCTTTTCCTTGCCGATATCTCTCTTTTGCAAAGAGATAGGCATTGGAAAATTCAGGGCTATAACGTGTAGATGAAGCACTAATAGGAGGCTTTAAAATTTTCATTCTAGTGTCCTTCGTTTGGGAGAAAAATGCAAAGGTACAATACAGCTTTTCCTTGCCGATATCTCTCTTTTGCAAAGAGATAGGCATTGGAAAATTCAGGGCTATAACGTGTAGATGAAGCACTAACAGGAGGCTTTAAAATTTTCATTCTAGTGTCTTTCGTTTGGGAGAAAAATGCAAAGGTACAATACAGCTTTTCCTTGCCGATATCTCTCTTTTGCAAAGAGCTAGGCATTGGAAAATTCAGGGCTATAACCTGTAGATGAAGCACTAACAGGAGGCTTTAAAATTTTCATTCTAGTGTCTTTCGTTTGGGAGAAAAATGCAAAAGTACAATGCAGCTTTTCCTTGCCGATATCTCTCTTTTGCAAAGAGATAGGCATTGGAAAATTCAGGGCTATAACGTGTAGATGAAGCACTAATAGGAGGCTTTAAAATTTTCATTCTAGTGTCTTTCGTTTGGGAGAAAAAAGCAAAGGTACAATACAGCTTTTCCTTGCCGATATCTCTCTTTTGCAAAGAGATAGGCATTGGAAAATTCAGGGCTATAACGTGTAGATGAAGCACTAACAGGAGGCTTTAAAATTTTCATTCTAGTGTCTTTCGTTTGGGAGAAAAATGCAAAGGTACAATACAGCTTTTCCTTGCCGATATCTCTCTTTTGCAAAGAGCTAGGCATTGGAAAATTCAGGGCTATAACGTGTAGATGAAGCACTAACAGTAGGCTTTAACATTTTCATTCTAGTGTCTTTCGTTTGGGAGAAAAATGCAAAGGTACAATACAGATTTTCCTTGCCAATATCTCTCTTTTGCAAAGAGCTAGGCATTGGAAAATTCAGGGCTATAACGTGTAGATGAAGCACTAACAGGAGGCTTTAAAATTTTCATTCTAGTGTCTTTCGTTTGGGAGAAAAATGCAAAAGTACAATGCAGCTTTTCCTTGCCGATATCTCTCTTTTGCAAAGAGATAGGCATTGGAAAATGCAGGGCTATAACGTGTAGATGAAGCACTAACAGGAGGCTTTAAAATTTTCATTCTAGTGTCTTTCGTTTGGGAGAAAAATGCAAAGGTACAATACAGCATTTCCTTGCCGATATCTCTCTTTTGCAAAGAGATAGGCATTGGAAAATTCAGGGCTATAACGTGTAGATGAAGCACTAACAGGAGGCTTTAAAATTTTCATTCTAGTGTCTTTCGTTTGGGAGAAAAATGCAAAGGTACAATACAGCTTTTCCTTGCCGATATCTCTCTTTTGCAAAGAGATAGGCATTGGAAAATTCAGGGCTATAACGTGTAGATGAAGCACTAACAGGAGGCTTTAACATTTTCATTCTAGTGTACTTCGTTTGGGAGAAAAATGCAAAGGTACAATACAGCTTTTCCTTGCCGATATCTCTCTTTTGCAAAGAGATAGGCATTGGAAAATTCAGGGCTATAACGTGTAGATGAAGCACTAATAGGAGGCTTTAAAATTTTCATTCTAGTGTCCTTCGTTTGGGAGAAAAATGCAAAGGTACAATACAGCTTTTCCTTGCCGATATCTCTCTTTTGCAAAGAGATAGGCATTGGAAAATCCAGGGCTATAACGTGTAGATGAAGCACTAACAGGAGGCTTTAAAATTTTCATTCTAGTGTCTTTCGTTTGGGAGAAAAATGCAAAGGTACAATACAGTTTTTCCTTGCCGATATCTCTCTTTTGCAAAGAGATAGGCATTGGAAAATTCAGGGCTATAACGTGTAGATGAAGCACTAACAGGAGGCTTTAAAATTTTCATTCTAGTGTCTTTCGTTTGGGAGAAAAATGCAAAGGTACAATACAGCTTTTCCTTGCCAATATCTCTCTTTTGCAAAGAGCTAGGCATTGGAAAATTCAGGGCAATAACGTGTAGATGAAGCACTAACAGGAGGCTTTAAAATTTTCATTCTAGTGTCTTTCGTTTGGGAGAAAAATGCAAAAGTACAATGCAGCTTTTCCTTGCCGATATCTCTCTTTTGCAAAGAGATAGGCATTGGAAAATGCAGGGCTATAACGTGTAGATGAAGCACTAACAGGAGGCTTTAAAATTTTCATTCTAGTGTCTTTCGTTTGGGAGAAAAATGCAAAGGTACAATACAGCATTTCCTTGCCGATATCTCTCTTTTGCAAAGAGATAGGCATTGGAAAATTCAGGGCTATAACGTGTAGATGAAGCACTAACAGGAGGCTTTAAAATTTTCATTCTAGTGTCTTTCGTTTGGGAGAAAAATGCAAAGGTACAATACAGCTTTTCCTTGCCGATATCTCTCTTTTGCAAAGAGCTAGGCATTGGAAAATTCAGGGCTATACCGCGTACATGAAGCACTAACAGGAGGCTTTTAAATTTTCATTCTAGTGTCTTTCGTTTGGGAGAAAAATGCAAAGGTACAATACAGCTTTTCCTTGCCAATTTCTCTCTTTTGCAAAGAGCTAGGCATTGGAAAATTCAGGGCTATAACGTGTAGATGAAGCACTAACAGGAGGCTTTAAAATTTTCATTCTAGTGTCTTTCGTTTGGGAGAAAAATGCAAAAGTACAATGCAGCTTTTCCTTGCCGATATCTCTCTTTTGCAAAGAGATAGGCATTGGAAAATTCAGGGCTATAACGTGTAGATGAAGCACTAATAGGAGGCTTTAAAATTTTCATTCTAGTGTCTTTCGTTTGGGAGAAAAAAACAAAGGTACAATACAGCTTTTCCTTGCCGATATCTCTCTTTTGCAAAGAGATAGGCATTGGAAAATTCAGGGCTATAACGTGTAGATGAAGCACTAACAGCAGGCTTTAAAATTTTCATTCTAGTGTCTTTCGTTTGGGAGAAAAATGCAAAGGTACAATACAGCTTTTCCTTGCCGATATCTCTCTTTTGCAAAGAGCTAGGCATTGGAAAATTCAGGGCTATAACGTGTAGATGAAGCACTAACAGTAGGCTTTAAAATTTTCATTCTAGTGTCTTTCGTTTGGGAGAAAAATGCAAAGGTACAATACAGCTTTTCCTTGCCGATATCTCTCTTTTGCAAAGAAATAGGCATTGGAAAATTCAGGGCTATAACGTGTAGATGAAGCACTAACAGGAGGCTTTAAAATTTTCATTCTAGTGTCCTTCGTTTGGGAGAAAAATGCAAAGGTACAATACAGCTTTTCCTTGCCGATATCTCTCTTTTGCAAAGAGATAGGCATTGGAAAATTCAGGGCTATATCGTGTAGATGAAGCACTAACAGGAGGCTTTAAAATTTTCATTCTAGTGTCTTTCGTTTGGGAGAAAAATGCAAAGGTACAATACAGCTTTTCCTTGCCAATATCTCTCTTTTGCAAAGAACTAGGCATTGGAAAATTCAGGGCTATAACGTGTAGATGAAGCACTAACAGGAGGCTTTAAAATTTTCATTCTAGTGTCTTTCGTTTGGGAGAAAAATGCAAAAGTACAATGCAGCTTTTCCTTGCCGATATCTCTCTTTTGCAAAGAGATAGGCATTGGAAAATGCAGGGCTATAACGTGTAGATGAAGCACTAACAGGAGGCTTTAAAATTTTCATTCTAGTGTCTTTCGTTTGGGAGAAAAATGCAAAGGTACAATACAGCATTTCCTTGCCGATATCTCTCTTTTGCAAAGAGATAGGCATTGGAAAATTCAGGGCTATAACGTGTAGATGAAGCACTAACAGGAGGCTTTAAAATTTTCATTCTAGTGTACTTCGTTTGGGAGAAAAATGCAAAGGTACAATACAGCTTTTCCTTGCCGATATCTCTCTTTTGCAAAGAGATAGGCATTGGAAAATTCAGGGCTATAACGTGTAGATGAAGCACTAATAGGAGGCTTTAAAATTTTCATTCTAGTGTCCTTCGTTTGGGAGAAAAATGCAAAGGTACAATACAGCTTTTCCTTGCCGATATCTCTCTTTTGCAAAGAGATAGGCATTGGAAAATTCAGGGCTATAACGTGTAGATGAAGCACTAACAGGAGGCTTTAAAATTTTCATTCTAGTGTCTTTCGTTTGGGAGAAAAATGCAAAAGTACAATGCAGCTTTTCCTTGCCGATATCTCTCTTTTGCAAAGAGATAGGCATTGGAAAATTCAGGGCTATAACGTGTAGATGAAGCACTAATAGGAGGCTTTAAAATTTTCATTCTAGTGTCTTTCGTTTGGGAGAAAAAAACAAAGGTACAATACAGCTTTTCCTTGCCGATATCTCTCTTTTGCAAAGAGATAGGCATTGGAAAATTCAGGGCTATAACGTGTAGATGAAGCACTAACAGGAGGCTTTAAAATTTTCATTCTAGTGTCTTTCGTTTGGGAGAAAAATGCAAAGGTACAATACAGCTTTTCCTTGCCGATATCTCTCTTTTGCAAAGAGCTAGGCATTGGAAAATTCAGGGCTATAACGTGTAGATGAAGCACTAACAGTAGGCTTTAAAATTTTCATTCTAGTGTCTTTCGTTTGGGAGAAAAATGCAAAGGTACAATACAGCTTTTCCTTGCCGATATCTCTCTTTTGCAAAGAAATAGGCATTGGAAAATTCAGGGCTATAACGTGTAGATGAAGCACTAACAGGAGGCTTTAAAATTTTCATTCTAGTGTCCTTCGTTTGGGAGAAAAATGCAAAGGTACAATACAGCTTTTCCTTGCCGATATCTCTCTTTTGCAAAGAGATAGGCATTGGAAAATTCAGGGCTATATCGTGTAGATGAAGCACTAACAGGAGGCTTTAAAATTTTCATTCTAGTGTCTTTCGTTTGGGAGAAAAATGCAAAGGTACAATACAGCTTTTCCTTGCCAATATCTCTCTTTTGCAAAGAACTAGGCATTGGAAAATTCAGGGCTATAACGTGTAGATGAAGCACTAACAGGAGGCTTTAAAATTTTCATTCTAGTGTCTTTCGTTTGGGAGAAAAATGCAAAAGTACAATGCAGCTTTTCCTTGCCGATATCTCTCTTTTGCAAAGAGATAGGCATTGGAAAATGCAGGGCTATAACGTGTAGATGAAGCACTAACAGGAGGCTTTAAAATTTTCATTCTAGTGTCTTTCGTTTGGGAGAAAAATGCAAAGGTACAATACAGCATTTCCTTGCCGATATCTCTCTTTTGCAAAGAGATAGGCATTGGAAAATTCAGGGCTATAACGTGTAGATGAAGCACTAACAGGAGGCTTTAAAATTTTCATTCTAGTGTACTTCGTTTGGGAGAAAAATGCAAAGGTACAATACAGCTTTTCCTTGCCGATATCTCTCTTTTGCAAAGAGATAGGCATTGGAAAATTCAGGGCTATAACGTGTAGATGAAGCACTAATAGGAGGCTTTAAAATTTTCATTCTAGTGTCCTTCGTTTGGGAGAAAAATGCAAAGGTACAATACAGCTTTTCCTTGCCGATATCTCTCTTTTGCAAAGAGATAGGCATTGGAAAATTCAGGGCTATAACGTGTAGATGAAGCACTAACAGGAGGCTTTAAAATTTTCATTCTAGTGTCTTTCGTTTGGGAGAAAAATGCAAAGGTACAATACAGCTTTTCCTTGCCGATATCTCTCTTTTGCAAAGAGATAGGCATTGGAAAATTCAGGGCTATATCGTGTAGATGAAGCACTAACAGGAGGCTTTAAAATTTTCATTCTAGTGTCTTTCGTTTGGGAGAAAAATGCAAAGGTACAATACAGCTTTTCCTTGCCAATATCTCTCTTTTGCAAAGAGCTAGGCATTGGAAAATTCAGGGCTATAACGTGTAGATGAAGCACTAACAGGAGGCTTTAAAATTTTCATTCTAGTGTCTTTCGTTTGGGAGAAAAATGCAAAAGTACAATGCAGCTTTTCCTTGCCGATATCTCTCTTTTGCAAAGAGATAGGCATTGGAAAATGCAGGGCTATAACGTGTAGATGAAGCACTAACAGGAGGCTTTAAAATTTTCATTCTAGTGTCTTTCGTTTGGGAGAAAAATGCAAAGGTACAATACAGCATTTCCTTGCCGATATCTCTCTTTTGCAAAGAGATAGGCATTGGAAAATTCAGGGCTATAACGTGTAGATGAAGCACTAACAGGAGGCTTTAAAATTTTCATTCTAGTGTACTTCGTTTGGGAGAAAAATGCAAAGGTACAATACAGCTTTTCCTTGCCGATATCTCTCTTTTGCAAAGAGATAGGCATTGGAAAATTCAGGGCTATAACGTGTAGATGAAGCACTAACAGGAGGCTTTAAAATTTTCATTCTAGTGTCTTTCGTTTGGGAGAAAAATGCAAAGGTACAATACAGCTTTTCCTTGCCGATATCTCTCTTTTGCAAAGAGCTAGGCATTGGAAAATTCAGGGCTATAACGTGTAGATGAAGCACTAACAGGAGGCTTTAAAATTTTCATTCTAGTGTCTTTCGTTTGGGAGAAAAATGCAAAGGTAAAATACAGCTTTTCCTTGCCGATATCTCTCTTTTGCAAAGAGATAGGCATTGGAAAATTCAGGGCTATAACGTGTAGATGAAGCACTAACAGTAGGCTTTAACATTTTCATTCTAGTGTCTTTCGTTTGGGAGAAAAATGCAAAGGTACAATACAGCTTTTCCTTGCCGATATCTCTCTTTTGCAAAGAGATAGGCATTGGAAAATGCAGGGCTATAACGTGTAGATGAAGCACTAACAGGAGGCTTTACAATTTTCATTCTAGTGTCTTTCGTTTGGGAGAAAAATGCAAAAGTACAATGCAACTTTTCCTTGCCGATATCTCTCTTTTGCAAAGAGATAGGCATTGGAAAATGCAGGGCTATAACGTGTAGATGAAGCACTAACAGGAGGCTTTAAAATTTTCATTCTAGTGTCTTTCGTTTGGGAGAAAAATGCAAAGGTACAATACAGCATTTCCTTGCCGATATCTCTCTTTTGCAAAGAGATAGGCATTGGAAAATTCAGGGCTATTACGTGTAGATGAAGCACTAACAGGAGGCTTTAAAATTTTCATTCTAGTGTCCTTCGTTTGGGAGAAAAATGCAAAGGTACAATACAGCTTTTCCTTGCCGATATCTCTCTTTTGCAAAGAGATAGGCATTGGAAAATTCAGGGCTATATCGTGTAGATGAAGCACTAACAGGAGGCTTTAAAATTTTCATTCTAGTGTCTTTCGTTTGGGAGAAAAATGCAAAGGTACAATACAGCTTTTCCTTGCCAATATCTCTCTTTTGCAAAGAACTAGGCATTGGAAAATTCAGGGCTATAACGTGTAGATGAAGCACTAACAGGAGGCTTTAAAATTTTCATTCTAGTGTCTTTCGTTTGGGAGAAAAATGCAAAAGTACAATGCAGCTTTTCCTTGCCGATATCTCTCTTTTGCAAAGAGATAGGCATTGGAAAATGCAGGGCTATAACGTGTAGATGAAGCACTAACAGGAGGCTTTAAAATTTTCATTCTAGTGTCTTTCGTTTGGGAGAAAAATGCAAAGGTACAATACAGCATTTCCTTGCCGATATCTCTCTTTTGCAAAGAGATAGGCATTGGAAAATTCAGGGCTATAACGTGTAGATGAAGCACTAACAGGAGGCTTTAAAATTTTCATTCTAGTGTACTTCGTTTGGGAGAAAAATGCAAAGGTACAATACAGCTTTTCCTTGCCGATATCTCTCTTTTGCAAAGAGATAGGCATTGGAAAATTCAGGGCTATAACGTGTAGATGAAGCACTAATAGGAGGCTTTAAAATTTTCATTCTAGTGTCCTTCGTTTGGGAGAAAAATGCAAAGGTACAATACAGCTTTTCCTTGCCGATATCTCTCTTTTGCAAAGAGATAGGCATTGGAAAATTCAGGGCTATAACGTGTAGATGAAGCACTAACAGGAGGCTTTAAAATTTTCATTCTAGTGTCTTTCGTTTGGGAGAAAAATGCAAAGGTACAATACAGCATTTCCTTGCCGATATCTCTCTTTTGCAAAGAGATAGGCATTGGAAAATTCAGGGCTATAACGTGTAGATGAAGCACTAACAGGAGGCTTTAAAATTTTCATTCTAGTGTACTTCGTTTGGGAGAAAAATGCAAAGGTACAATACAGCTTTTCCTTGCCGATATCTCTCTTTTGCAAAGAGATAGGCATTGGAAAATTCAGGGCTATAACGTGTAGATGAAGCACTAACAGGAGGCTTTAAAATTTTCATTCTAGTGTCTTTCGTTTGGGAGAAAAATGCAAAGGTACAATACAGCTTTTCCTTGCCGATATCTCTCTTTTGCAAAGAGCTAGGCATTGGAAAATTCAGGGCTATAACGTGTAGATGAAGCACTAACAGGAGGCTTTAAAATTTTCATTCTAGTGTCTTTCGTTTGGGAGAAAAATGCAAAGGTACAATACAGCTTTTCCTTGCCGATATCTCTCTTTTGCAAAGAGATAGGCATTGGAAAATTCAGGGCTATAACGTGTAGATGAAGCACTAACAGTAGGCTTTAACATTTTCATTCTAGTGTCTTTCGTTTGGGAGAAAAATGCAAAGGTACAATACAGCTTTTCCTTGCCGATATCTCTCTTTTGCAAAGAGATAGGCATTGGAAAATGCAGGGCTATAACGTGTAGATGAAGCACTAACAGGAGGCTTTACAATTTTCATTCTAGTGTCTTTCGTTTGGGAGAAAAATGCAAAAGTACAATGCAACTTTTCCTTGCCGATATCTCTCTTTTGCAAAGAGATAGGCATTGGAAAATGCAGGGCTATAACGTGTAGATGAAGCACTAACAGGAGGCTTTAAAATTTTCATTCTAGTGTCTTTCGTTTGGGAGAAAAATGCAAAGGTACAATACAGCATTTCCTTGCCGATATCTCTCTTTTGCAAAGAGATAGGCATTGGAAAATTCAGGGCTATTACGTGTAGATGAAGCACTAACAGGAGGCTTTAAAATTTTCATTCTAGTGTCCTTCGTTTGGGAGAAAAATGCAAAGGTACAATACAGCTTTTCCTTGCCGATATCTCTCTTTTGCAAAGAGATAGGCATTGGAAAATTCAGGGCTATATCGTGTAGATGAAGCACTAACAGGAGGCTTTAAAATTTTCATTCTAGTGTCTTTCGTTTGGGAGAAAAATGCAAAGGTACAATACAGCTTTTCCTTGCCAATATCTCTCTTTTGCAAAGAACTAGGCATTGGAAAATTCAGGGCTATAACGTGTAGATGAAGCACTAACAGGAGGCTTTAAAATTTTCATTCTAGTGTCTTTCGTTTGGGAGAAAAATGCAAAAGTACAATGCAGCTTTTCCTTGCCGATATCTCTCTTTTGCAAAGAGATAGGCATTGGAAAATGCAGGGCTATAACGTGTAGATGAAGCACTAACAGGAGGCTTTAAAATTTTCATTCTAGTGTCTTTCGTTTGGGAGAAAAATGCAAAGGTACAATACAGCATTTCCTTGCCGATATCTCTCTTTTGCAAAGAGATAGGCATTGGAAAATTCAGGGCTATAACGTGTAGATGAAGCACTAACAGGAGGCTTTAAAATTTTCATTCTAGTGTACTTCGTTTGGGAGAAAAATGCAAAGGTACAATACAGCTTTTCCTTGCCGATATCTCTCTTTTGCAAAGAGATAGGCATTGGAAAATTCAGGGCTATAACGTGTAGATGAAGCACTAATAGGAGGCTTTAAAATTTTCATTCTAGTGTCCTTCGTTTGGGAGAAAAATGCAAAGGTACAATACAGCTTTTCCTTGCCGATATCTCTCTTTTGCAAAGAGATAGGCATTGGAAAATTCAGGGCTATAACGTGTAGATGAAGCACTAACAGGAGGCTTTAAAATTTTCATTCTAGTGTCTTTCGTTTGGGAGAAAAATGCAAAGGTACAATACAGCTTTTCCTTGCCGATATCTCTCTTTTGCAAAGAGATAGGCATTGGAAAATTCAGGGCTATATCGTGTAGATGAAGCACTAACAGGAGGCTTTAAAATTTTCATTCTAGTGTCTTTCGTTTGGGAGAAAAATGCAAAGGTACAATACAGCTTTTCCTTGCCAATATCTCTCTTTTGCAAAGAGCTAGGCATTGGAAAATTCAGGGCTATAACGTGTAGATGAAGCACTAACAGGAGGCTTTAAAATTTTCATTCTAGTGTCTTTCGTTTGGGAGAAAAATGCAAAAGTACAATGCAGCTTTTCCTTGCCGATATCTCTCTTTTGCAAAGAGATAGGCATTGGAAAATGCAGGGCTATAACGTGTAGATGAAGCACTAACAGGAGGCTTTAAAATTTTCATTCTAGTGTCTTTCGTTTGGGAGAAAAATGCAAAGGTACAATACAGCATTTCCTTGCCGATATCTCTCTTTTGCAAAGAGATAGGCATTGGAAAATTCAGGGCTATAACGTGTAGATGAAGCACTAACAGGAGGCTTTAAAATTTTCATTCTAGTGTACTTCGTTTGGGAGAAAAATGCAAAGGTACAATACAGCTTTTCCTTGCCGATATCTCTCTTTTGCAAAGAGATAGGCATTGGAAAATTCAGGGCTATAACGTGTAGATGAAGCACTAATAGGAGGCTTTAAAATTTTCATTCTAGTGTCCATCGTTTGGGAGAAAAATGCAAAGGTACAATACAGCTTTTCCTTGCCGATATCTCTCTTTTGCAAAGAGATAGGCATTGGAAAATTCAGGGCTATAACGTGTAGATGAAGCACTAACAGGAGGCTTTAAAATTTTCATTCTAGTGTCTTTCGTTTGGGAGAAAAATGCAAAGGTACAATACAGCTTTTCCTTGCCGATATCTCTCTTTTGCAAAGAGCTAGGCATTGGAAAATTCAGGGCTATAACGTGTAGATGAAGCACTAACAGGAGGCTTTAAAATTTTCATTCTAGTGTCTTTCGTTTGGGAGAAAAATGCAAAGGTACAATACAGCTTTTCCTTGCCGATATCTCTCTTTTGCAAAGAGATAGGCATTGGAAAATTCAGGGCTATAACGTGTAGATGAAGCACTAACAGGAGGCTTTACAATTTTCATTCTAGTGTCTTTCGTTTGGGAGAAAAATGCAAAAGTACAATGCAACTTTTCCTTGCCGATATCTCTCTTTTGCAAAGAGATAGGCATTGGAAAATGCAGGGCTATAACGTGTAGATGAAGCACTAACAGGAGGCTTTAAAATTTTCATTCTAGTGTCTTTCGTTTGGGAGAAAAATGCAAAGGTACAATACAGCATTTCCTTGCCGATATCTCTCTTTTGCAAAGAGATAGGCATTGGAAAATTCAGGGCTATTACGTGTAGATGAAGCACTAACAGGAGGCTTTAAAATTTTCATTCTAGTGTCCTTCGTTTGGGAGAAAAATGCAAAGGTACAATACAGCTTTTCCTTGCCGATATCTCTCTTTTGCAAAGAGATAGGCATTGGAAAATTCAGGGCTATAACGTGTAGATGAAGCACTAACAGGAGGCTTTAAAATTTTCATTCTAGTGTCTTTCGTTTGGGAGAAAAATGCAAAGGTACAATACAGCTTTTCCTTGTCGATATCTCTCTTTTGCAAAGAGCTAGGCATTGGAAAATTCAGGGCTATAACGTGTAGATGAAGCACTAACAGGAGGCTTTAAAATTTTCATTCTAGTGTCTTTCGTTTGGGAGAAAAATGCAAAGGTACAATACAGCTTTTCCTTGCCGATATCTCTCTTTTGCAAAGAGATAGGCATTGGAAAATTCAGGGCTATAACGTGTAGATGAAGCACTAACAGTAGGCTTTAACATTTTCATTCTAGTGTCTTTCGTTTGGGAGAAAAATGCAAAGGTACAATACAGCTTTTCCTTGCCGATATCTCTCTTTTGCAAAGAGATAGGCATTGGAAAATGCAGGGCTATAACGTGTAGATGTAGCACTAACAGGAGGCTTTACAATTTTCATTCTAGTGTCTTTCGTTTGGGAGAAAAATGCAAAAGTACAATGCAACTTTTCCTTGCCGATATCTCTCTTTTGCAAAGAGATAGGCATTGGAAAATGCAGGGCTATAACGTGTAGATGAAGCACTAACAGGAGGCTTTAAAATTTTCATTCTAGTGTCTTTCGTTTGGGAGAAAAATGCAAAGGTACAATACAGCATTTCCTTGCCGATATCTCTCTTTTGCAAAGAGATAGGCATTGGAAAATTCAGGGCTATTACGTGTAGATGAAGCACTAACAGGAGGCTTTAAAATTTTCATTCTAGTGTCCTTCGTTTGGGAGAAAAATGCAAAGGTACAATACAGCTTTTCCTTGCCGATATCTCTCTTTTGCAAAGAGATAGGCATTGGAAAATTCAGGGCTATAACGTGTAGATGAAGCACTAACAGGAGGCTTTAAAATTTTCATTCTAGTGTCTTTCGTTTGGGAGAAAAATGCAAAGGTACAATACAGCTTTTCCTTGTCGATATCTCTCTTTTGCAAAGAGCTAGGCATTGGAAAATTCAGGGCTATAACGTGTAGATGAAGCACTAACAGTAGGATTTAAAATTTTCATTCTAGTGTCTTTCGTTTGGGAGAAAAATGCAAAGGTACAATACAGCTTTTCCTTGCCGATATCTCTCTTTTGCAAAGAGATAGGCATTGGAAAATTCAGGGCTATAACGTGTAGATGAAGCACTAACAGGAGGCTTTAAAATTTTCATTCTAGTGTCTTTCGTTTGGGAGAAAAATGCAAAGGTACAATACAGTTTTTCCTTGCCGATATCTCTCTTTTGCAAAGAGATAGGCATTGGAAAATTCAGGGCTATAACGTGTAGATGAAGCACTAATAGGAGGCTTTAAAATTTTCATTCTAGTGTCCTTCGTTTGGGAGAAAAATGCAAAGGTACAATACAGCTTTTCCTTGCCGATATCTCTCTTTTGCAAAGAGATAGGCATTGGAAAATTCAGGGCTATAACGTGTAGATGAAGCACTAACAGGAGGCTTTAAAATTTTCATTCTAGTGTCTTTCGTTTGGGAGAAAAATGCAAAGGTACAATACAGCTTTTCCTTGCCGATATCTCTCTTTTGCAAAGAGCTAGGCATTGGAAAATTCAGGGCTATAACGTGTAGATGAAGCACTAACAGTAGGCTTTAACATTTTCATTCTAGTGTCTTTCGTTTGGGAGAAAAATGCAAAGGCACAATACAGCTTTTCCTTGCCGATATCTCTCTTTTGCAAAGAGATAGGCATTGGAAAATTCAGGGCTATAACGTGTAGATGAAGCACTAACAGGAGGCTTTAAAATTTTCATTCTAGTGTCTTTCGTTTGGGAGAAAAATGCAAAAGTACAATGCAGCTTTTCCTTGCCGATATCTCTCTTTTGCAAAGAGATAGGCATTGGAAAATGCAGGGCTATAACGTGTAGATGAAGCACTAACAGGAGGCTTTAAAATTTTCATTCTAGTGTCTTTCGTTTGGGAGAAAAATGCAAAAGTACAATACACTTTTCCTTGCCGATATCTCTCTTTTGCAAAGAGATAGGCATTGGAAAATTCAGGGCTATAACGTGTAGATGAAGCACTAACAGGAGGCTTTAAAATTTTCATTCTAGTGTCTTTCGTTTGGGAGAAAAATGCAAAGGTACAATACAGCTTTTCCTTGCCAATATCTCTCTTTTGCAAAGAGCTAGGCATTGGAAAATTCAGGGCTATAACGTGTAGATGAAGCACTAATAGGAGGCTTTAAAATTTTCATTCTAGTGTCCTTCGTTTGGGAGAAAAATGCAAAGGTACAATACAGCTTTTCCTTGCCGATATCTCTCTTTTGCAAAGAGATAGGCATTGGAAAATTCAGGGCTATAACGTGTAGATGAAGCACTAACAGGAGGCTTTAAAATTTTCATTCTAGTGTCTTTCGTTTGGGAGAAAAATGCAAAGGTACAATACAGCTTTTCCTTGCCGATATCTCTCTTTTGCAAAGAGCTAGGCATTGGAAAATTCAGGGCTATAACGTGTAGATGAAGCACTAACAGGAGGCTTTAAAATTTTCATTCTAGTGTCTTTCGTTTGGGAGAAAAATGCAAAGGTACAATACAGCTTTTCCTTGCCGATATCTCTCTTTTGCAAAGAGATAGGCATTGGAAAATTCAGGGCTATAACGTGTAGATGAAGCACTAACAGTAGGCTTTAACATTTTCATTCTAGTGTCTTTCGTTTGGGAGAAAAATGCAAAGGTACAATACAGCTTTTCCTTGCCGATATCTCTCTTTTGCAAAGAGATAGGCATTGGAAAATGCAGGGCTATAACGTGTAGATGAAGCACTAACAGGAGGCTTTACAATTTTCATTCTAGTGTCTTTCGTTTGGGAGAAAAATGCAAAAGTACAATGCAACTTTTCCTTGCCGATATCTCTCTTTTGCAAAGAGATAGGCATTGGAAAATGCAGGGCTATAACGTGTAGATGAAGCACTAACAGGAGGCTTTAAAATTTTCATTCTAGTGTCTTTCGTTTGGGAGAAAAATGCAAAGGTACAATACAGCATTTCCTTGCCGATATCTCTCTTTTGCAAAGAGATAGGCATTGGAAAATTCAGGGCTATTACGTGTAGATGAAGCACTAACAGGAGGCTTTAAAATTTTCATTCTAGTGTCCTTCGTTTGGGAGAAAAATGCAAAGGTACAATACAGCTTTTCCTTGCCGATATCTCTCTTTTGCAAAGAGATAGGCATTGGAAAATTCAGGGCTATAACGTGTAGATGAAGCACTAACAGGAGGCTTTAAAATTTTCATTCTAGTGTCTTTCGTTTGGGAGAAAAATGCAAAGGTACAATACAGCTTTTCCTTGTCGATATCTCTCTTTTGCAAAGAGCTAGGCATTGGAAAATTCAGGGCTATAACGTGTAGATGAAGCACTAACAGGAGGCTTTAAAATTTTCATTCTAGTGTCTTTCGTTTGGGAGAAAAATGCAAAGGTACAATACAGCTTTTCCTTGCCGATATCTCTCTTTTGCAAAGAGATAGGCATTGGAAAATTCAGGGCTATAACGTGTAGATGAAGCACTAACAGTAGGCTTTAACATTTTCATTCTAGTGTCTTTCGTTTGGGAGAAAAATGCAAAGGTACAATACAGCTTTTCCTTGCCGATATCTCTCTTTTGCAAAGAGATAGGCATTGGAAAATGCAGGGCTATAACGTGTAGATGAAGCACTAACAGGAGGCTTTACAATTTTCATTCTAGTGTTTTTCGTTTGGGAGAAAAATGCAAAAGTACAATGCAACTTTTCCTTGCCGATATCTCTCTTTTGCAAAGAGATAGGCATTGGAAAATGCAGGGCTATAACGTGTAGATGAAGCACTAACAGGAGGCTTTAAAATTTTCATTCTAGTGTCTTTCGTTTGGGAGAAAAATGCAAAGGTACAATACAGCATTTCCTTGCCGATATCTCTCTTTTGCAAAGAGATAGGCATTGGAAAATTCAGGGCTATTACGTGTAGATGAAGCACTAACAGGAGGCTTTAAAATTTTCATTCTAGTGTCCTTCGTTTGGGAGAAAAATGCAAAGGTACAATACAGCTTTTCCTTGCCGATATCTCTCTTTTGCAAAGAGATAGGCATTGGAAAATTCAGGGCTATAACGTGTAGATGAAGCACTAACAGGAGGCTTTAAAATTTTCATTCTAGTGTCTTTCGTTTGGGAGAAAAATGCAAAGGTACAATACAGCTTTTCCTTGTCGATATCTCTCTTTTGCAAAGAGCTAGGCATTGGAAAATTCAGGGCTATAACGTGTAGATGAAGCACTAACAGTAGGATTTAAAATTTTCATTCTAGTGTCTTTCGTTTGGGAGAAAAATGCAAAGGTACAATACAGCTTTTCCTTGCCGATATCTCTCTTTTGCAAAGAGATAGGCATTGGAAAATTCAGGGCTATAACGTGTAGATGAAGCACTAACAGGAGGCTTTAAAATTTTCATTCTAGTGTCTTTCGTTTGGGAGAAAAATGCAAAGGTACAATACAGCTTTTCCTTGCCGATATCTCTCTTTTGCAAAGAGCTAGGCATTGGAAAATTCAGGGCTATAACGTGTAGATGAAGCACTAACAGGAGGCTTTAAAATTTTCATTCTAGTGTCTTTCGTTTGGGAGAAAAATGCAAAAGTACAATACACTTTTCCTTGCCGATATCTCTCTTTTGCAAAGAGATAGGCATTGGAAAATTCAGGGCTATAACGTGTAGATGAAGCATTAACAGGAGGCTTTAAAATTTTCATTCTAGTGTCTTTCGTTTGGGAGAAAAATGCAAAGGTACAATACAGCTTTTCCTTGCCAATATCTCTCTTTTGCAAAGAGCTAGGCATTGGAAAATTCAGGGCAATAACGTGTAGATGAAGCACTAACAGGAGGCTTTAAAATTTTCATTCTAGTGTCTTTCGTTTGGGAGAAAAATGCAAAAGTACAATGCAGCTTTTCCTTGCCGATATCTCTCTTTTGCAAAGAGATAGGCATTGGAAAATGCAGGGCTATAACGTGTAGATGAAGCACTAACAGGAGGCTTTAAAATTTTCATTCTAGTGTCTTTCGTTTGGGAGAAAAATGCAAAGGTACAATACAGCATTTCCTTGCCGATATCTCTCTTTTGCAAAGAGATAGGCATTGGAAAATTCAGGGCTATAACGTGTAGATGAAGCACTAACAGGAGGCTTTAAAATTTTCATTCTAGTGTCTTTCGTTTGGGAGAAAAATGCAAAGGTACAATACAGCTTTTCCTTGCCGATATCTCTCTTTTGCAAAGAGCTAGGCATTGGAAAATTCAGGGCTATACCGCGTACATGAAGCACTAACAGGAGGCTTTTAAATTTTCATTCTAGTGTCTTTCGTTTGGGAGAAAAATGCAAAGGTACAATACAGCTTTTCCTTGCCAATATCTCTCTTTTGCAAAGAGCTAGGCATTGGAAAATTCAGGGCTATAACGTGTAGATGAAGCACTAACAGGAGGCTTTAAAATTTTCATTCTAGTGTCTTTCGTTTGAGAGAAAAATGCAAAAGTACAATGCAGCTTTTCCTTGCCGATATCTCTCTTTTGCAAAGAGATAGGCATTGGAAAATTCAGGGCTATAACGTGTAGATGAAGCACTAATAGGAGGCTTTAAAATTTTCATTCTAGTGTCTTTCGTTTGGGAGAAAAAAACAAAGGTACAATACAGCTTTTCCTTGCCGATATCTCTCTTTTGCAAAGAGATAGGCATTGGAAAATTCAGGGCTATAACGTGTAGATGAAGCACTAACAGGAGGCTTTAAAATTTTCATTCTAGTGTCTTTCGTTTGGGAGAAAAATGCAAAGGTACAATACAGCTTTTCCTTGCCGATATCTCTCTTTTGCAAAGAGCTAGGCATTGGAAAATTCAGGGCTATAACGTGTAGATGAAGCACTAACAGTAGGCTTTAAAATTTTCATTCTAGTGTCTTTCGTTTGGGAGAAAAATGCAAAGGTACAATACAGCTTTTCCTTGCCGATATCTCTCTTTTGCAAAGAAATAGGCATTGGAAAATTCAGGGCTATAACGTGTAGATGAAGCACTAACAGGAGGCTTTAAAATTTTCATTCTAGTGTCCTTCGTTTGGGAGAAAAATGCAAAGGTACAATACAGCTTTTCCTTGCCGATATCTCTCTTTTGCAAAGAGATAGGCATTGGAAAATTCAGGGCTATATCGTGTAGATGAAGCACTAACAGGAGGCTTTAAAATTTTCATTCTAGTGTCTTTCGTTTGGGAGAAAAATGCAAAGGTACAATACAGCTTTTCCTTGCCAATATCTCTCTTTTGCAAAGAGCTAGGCATTGGAAAATTCAGGGCTATAACGTGTAGATGAAGCACTAACAGGAGGCTTTAAAATTTTCATTCTAGTGTCTTTCGTTTGGGAGAAAAATGCAAAAGTACAATGCAGCTTTTCCTTGCCGATATCTCTCTTTTGCAAAGAGATAGGCATTGGAAAATGCAGGGCTATAACGTGTAGATGAAGCACTAACAGGAGGCTTTAAAATTTTCATTCTAGTGTCTTTCGTTTGGGAGAAAAATGCAAAGGTACAATACAGCATTTCCTTGCCGATATCTCTCTTTTGCAAAGAGATAGGCATTGGAAAATTCAGGGCTATAACGTGTAGATGAAGCACTAACAGGAGGCTTTAAAATTTTCATTCTAGTGTACTTCGTTTGGGAGAAAAATGCAAAGGTACAATACAGCTTTTCCTTGCCGATATCTCTCTTTTGCAAAGAGATAGGCATTGGAAAATTCAGGGCTATAACGTGTAGATGAAGCACTAATAGGAGGCTTTAAAATTTTCATTCTAGTGTCCTTCGTTTGGGAGAAAAATGCAAAGGTACAATACAGCTTTTCCTTGCCGATATCTCTCTTTTGCAAAGAGATAGGCATTGGAAAATTCAGGGCTATAACGTGTAGATGAAGCACTAACAGGAGGCTTTAAAATTTTCATTCTAGTGTCTTTCGTTTGGGAGAAAAATGCAAAGGTACAATACAGCTTTTCCTTGCCGATATCTCTCTTTTGCAAAGAGCTAGGCATTGGAAAATTCAGGGCTATAACGTGTAGATGAAGCACTAACAGGAGGCTTTAAAATTTTCATTCTAGTGTCTTTCGTTTGGGAGAAAAATGCAAAAGTACAATGCAGCTTTTCCTTGCCGATATCTCTCTTTTGCAAAGAGATAGGCATTGGAAAATTCAGGGCTATAACGTGTAGATGAAGCACTAATAGGAGGCTTTAAAATTTTCATTCTAGTGTCTTTCGTTTGGGAGAAAAAAGCAAAGGTACAATACAGCTTTTCCTTGCCGATATCTCTCTTTTGCAAAGAGATAGGCATTGGAAAATGCAGGGCTATAACGTGTAGATGAAGCACTAACAGGAGGCTTTAAAATTTTCATTCTAGTGTCTTTCGTTTGGGAGAAAAATGCAAAGGTACAATACAGCATTTCCTTGCCGATATCTCTCTTTTGCAAAGAGATAGGCATTGGAAAATTCAGGGCTATAACGTGTAGATGAAGCACTAACAGGAGGCTTTAAAATTTTCATTCTAGTGTCTTTCGTTTGGGAGAAAAATGCAAAGGTACAATACAGCTTTTCCTTGCCGATATCTCTCTTTTGCAAAGAGATAGGCATTGGAAAATTCAGGGCTATAACGTGTAGATGAAGCACTAACAGGAGGCTTTAACATTTTCATTCTAGTGTACTTCGTTTGGGAGAAAAATGCAAAGGTACAATACAGCTTTTCCTTGCCGATATCTCTCTTTTGCAAAGAGATAGGCATTGGAAAATTCAGGGCTATAACGTGTAGATGAAGCACTAACAGGAGGCTTTAAAATTTTCATTCTAGTGTCTTTCGTTTGGGAGAAAAATGCAAAGGTACAATACAGTTTTTCCTTGCCGATATCTCTCTTTTGCAAAGAGATAGGCATTGGAAAATTCAGGGCTATAACGTGTAGATGAAGCACTAACAGGAGGCTTTAAAATTTTCATTCTAGTGCCTTTCGTTTGGGAGAAAAATGCAAAGGTACAATACAGCTTTTCCTTGCCAATATCTCTCTTTTGCAAAGAGCTAGGCATTGGAAAATTCAGGGCAATAACGTGTAGATGAAGCACTAACAGGAGGCTTTAAAATTTTCATTCTAGTGTCTTTCGTTTGGGAGAAAAATGCAAAAGTACAATGCAGCTTTTCCTTGCCGATATCTCTCTTTTGCAAAGAGATAGGCATTGGAAAATGCAGGGCTATAACGTGTAGATGAAGCACTAACAGGAGGCTTTAAAATTTTCATTCTAGTGTCTTTCGTTTGGGAGAAAAATGCAAAGGTACAATACAGCTTTTCCTTGCCGATATCTCTCTTTTGCAAAGAGCTAGGCATTGGAAAATTCAGGGCTATACCGCGTACATGAAGCACTAACAGGAGGCTTTTAAATTTTCATTCTAGTGTCTTTCGTTTGGGAGAAAAATGCAAAGGTACAATACAGCTTTTCCTTGCCAATATCTCTCTTTTGCAAAGAGCTAGACATTGGAAAATTCAGGGCTATAACGTGTAGATGAAGCACTAACAGGAGGCTTTAAAATTTTCATTCTAGTGTCTTTCGTTTGGGAGAAAAATGCAAAAGTACAATGCAGCTTTTCCTTGCCGATATCTCTCTTTTGCAAAGAGATAGGCATTGGAAAATTCAGGGCTATAACGTGTAGATGAAGCACTAATAGGAGGCTTTAAAATTTTCATTCTAGTGTCTTTCGTTTGGGAGAAAAAAACAAAGGTACAATACAGCTTTTCCTTGCCGATATCTCTCTTTTGCAAAGAGATAGGCATTGGAAAATTCAGGGCTATAACGTGTAGATGAAGCACTAACAGGAGGCTTTAAAATTTTCATTCTAGTGTCTTTCGTTTGGGAGAAAAATGCAAAGGTACAATACAGCTTTTCCTTGCCGATATCTCTCTTTTGCAAAGAGCTAGGCATTGGAAAATTCAGGGCTATAACGTGTAGATGAAGCACTAACAGTAGGCTTTAAAATTTTCATTCTAGTGTCTTTCGTTTGGGAGAAAAATGCAAAGGTACAATACAGCTTTTCCTTGCCGATATCTCTCTTTTGCAAAGAGATAGGCATTGGAAAATTCAGGGCTATATCGTGTAGATGAAGCACTAACAGGAGGCTTTAAAATTTTCATTCTAGTGTCTTTCGTTTGGGAGAAAAATGCAAAGGTACAATACAGCTTTTCCTTGCCAATATCTCTCTTTTGCAAAGAGCTAGGCATTGGAAAATTCAGGGCTATAACGTGTAGATGAAGCACTAACAGGAGGCTTTAAAATTTTCATTCTAGTGTCTTTCGTTTGGGAGAAAAATGCAAAAGTACAATGCAGCTTTTCCTTGCCGATATCTCTCTTTTGCAAAGAGATAGGCATTGGAAAATGCAGGGCTATAACGTGTAGATGAAGCACTAACAGGAGGCTTTAAAATTTTCATTCTAGTGTCTTTCGTTTGGGAGAAAAATGCAAAGGTACAATACAGCATTTCCTTGCCGATATCTCTCTTTTGCAAAGAGATAGGCATTGGAAAATTCAGGGCTATAACGTGTAGATGAAGCACTAACAGGAGGCTTTAAAATTTTCATTCTAGTGTACTTCGTTTGGGAGAAAAATGCAAAGGTACAATACAGCTTTTCCTTGCCGATATCTCTCTTTTGCAAAGAGATAGGCATTGGAAAATTCAGGGCTATAACGTGTAGATGAAGCACTAATAGGAGGCTTTAAAATTTTCATTCTAGTGTCCTTCGTTTGGGAGAAAAATGCAAAGGTACAATACAGCTTTTCCTTGCCGATATCTCTCTTTTGCAAAGAGATAGGCATTGGAAAATTCAGGGCTATAACGTGTAGATGAAGCACTAACAGGAGGCTTTAAAATTTTCATTCTAGTGTCTTTCGTTTGGGAGAAAAATGCAAAGGTACAATACAGCTTTTCCTTGCCGATATCTCTCTTTTGCAAAGAGCTAGGCATTGGAAAATTCAGGGCTATAACGTGTAGATGAAGCACTAACAGGAGGCTTTAAAATTTTCATTCTAGTGTCTTTCGTTTGGGAGAAAAATGCAAAGGTACAATACAGCTTTTCCTTGCCGATATCTCTCTTTTGCAAAGAGATAGGCATTGGAAAATGCAGGGCTATAACGTGTAGATGAAGCACTAACAGGAGGCTTTACAATTTTCATTCTAGTGTCTTTCGTTTGGGAGAAAAATGCAAAAGTACAATGCAACTTTTCCTTGCCGATATCTCTCTTTTGCAAAGAGATAGGCATTGGAAAATGCAGGGCTATAACGTGTAGATGAAGCACTAACAGGAGGCTTTAAAATTTTCATTCTAGTGTCTTTCGTTTGGGAGAAAAATGCAAAGGTACAATACAGCATTTCCTTGCCGATATCTCTCTTTTGCAAAGAGATAGGCATTGGAAAATTCAGGGCTATTACGTGTAGATGAAGCACTAACAGGAGGCTTTAAAATTTTCATTCTAGTGTCCTTCGTTTGGGAGAAAAATGCAAAGGTACAATACAGCTTTTCCTTGCCGATATCTCTCTTTTGCAAAGAGATAGGCATTGGAAAATTCAGGGCTATAACGTGTAGATGAAGCACTAACAGGAGGCTTTAAAATTTTCATTCTAGTGTCTTTCGTTTGGGAGAAAAATGCAAAGGTACAATACAGCTTTTCCTTGTCGATATCTCTCTTTTGCAAAGAGCTAGGCATTGGAAAATTCAGGGCTATAACGTGTAGATGAAGCACTAACAGGAGGCTTTAAAATTTTCATTCTAGTGTCTTTCGTTTGGGAGAAAAATGCAAAGGTACAATACAGCTTTTCCTTGCCGATATCTCTCTTTTGCAAAGAGATAGGCATTGGAAAATTCAGGGCTATAACGTGTAGATGAAGCACTAACAGTAGGCTTTAACATTTTCATTCTAGTGTCTTTCGTTTGGGAGAAAAATGCAAAGGTACAATACAGCTTTTCCTTGCCGATATCTCTCTTTTGCAAAGAGATAGGCATTGGAAAATGCAGGGCTATAACGTGTAGATGAATCACTAACAGGAGGCTTTACAATTTTCATTCTAGTGTCTTTCGTTTGGGAGAAAAATGCAAAAGTACAATGCAACTTTTCCTTGCCGATATCTCTCTTTTGCAAAGAGATAGGCATTGGAAAATGCAGGGCTATAACGTGTAGATGAAGCACTAACAGGAGGCTTTAAAATTTTCATTCTAGTGTCTTTCGTTTGGGAGAAAAATGCAAAGGTACAATACAGCATTTCCTTGCCGATATCTCTCTTTTGCAAAGAGATAGGCATTGGAAAATTCAGGGCTATTACGTGTAGATGAAGCACTAACAGGAGGCTTTAAAATTTTCATTCTAGTGTCCTTCGTTTGGGAGAAAAATGCAAAGGTACAATACAGCTTTTCCTTGCCGATATCTCTCTTTTGCAAAGAGATAGGCATTGGAAAATTCAGGGCTATAACGTGTAGATGAAGCACTAACAGGAGGCTTTAAAATTTTCATTCTAGTGTCTTTCGTTTGGGAGAAAAATGCAAAGGTACAATACAGCTTTTCCTTGTCGATATCTCTCTTTTGCAAAGAGCTAGGCATTGGAAAATTCAGGGCTATAACGTGTAGATGAAGCACTAACAGGAGGCTTTAAAATTTTCATTCTAGTGTCTTTCGTTTGGGAGAAAAATGCAAAGGTACAATACAGCTTTTCCTTGCCGATATCTCTCTTTTGCAAAGAGATAGGCATTGGAAAATTCAGGGCTATAACGTGTAGATGAAGCACTAACAGTAGGCTTTAACATTTTCATTCTAGTGTCTTTCGTTTGGGAGAAAAATGCAAAGGTACAATACAGCTTTTCCTTGCCGATATCTCTCTTTTGCAAAGAGATAGGCATTGGAAAATGCAGGGCTATAACGTGTAGATGAATCACTAACAGGAGGCTTTACAATTTTCATTCTAGTGTCTTTCGTTTGGGAGAAAAATGCAAAAGTACAATGCAACTTTTCCTTGCCGATATCTCTCTTTTGCAAAGAGATAGGCATTGGAAAATGCAGGGCTATAACGTGTAGATGAAGCACTAACAGGAGGCTTTAAAATTTTCATTCTAGTGTCTTTCGTTTGGGAGAAAAATGCAAAGGTACAATACAGCATTTCCTTGCCGATATCTCTCTTTTGCAAAGAGATAGGCATTGGAAAATTCAGGGCTATTACGTGTAGATGAAGCACTAACAGGAGGCTTTAAAATTTTCATTCTAGTGTCCTTCGTTTGGGAGAAAAATGCAAAGGTACAATACAGATTTTCCTTGCCGATATCTCTCTTTTGCAAAGAGATAGGCATTGGAAAATTCAGGGCTATAACGTGTAGATGAAGCACTAACAGGAGGCTTTAAAATTTTCATTCTAGTGTCTTTCGTTTGGGAGAAAAATGCAAAGGTACAATACAGCTTTTCCTTGTCGATATCTCTCTTTTGCAAAGAGCTAGGCATTGGAAAATTCAGGGCTATAACGTGTAGATGAAGCACTAACAGTAGGATTTAAAATTTTCATTCTAGTGTCTTTCGTTTGGGAGAAAAATGCAAAGGTACAATACAGCTTTTCCTTGCCGATATCTCTCTTTTGCAAAGAGATAGGCATTGGAAAATTCAGGGCTATAACGTGTAGATGAAGCACTAACAGGAGGCTTTAAAATTTTCATTCTAGTGTCTTTCGTTTGGGAGAAAAATGCAAAGGTACAATACAGTTTTTCCTTGCCGATATCTCTCTTTTGCAAAGAGATAGGCATTGGAAAATTCAGGGCTATAACGTGTAGATGAAGCACTAATAGGAGGCTTTAAAATTTTCATTCTAGTGTCCTTCGTTTGGGAGAAAAATGCAAAGGTACAATACAGCTTTTCCTTGCCGATATCTCTCTTTTGCAAAGAGATAGGCATTGGAAAATTCAGGGCTATAACGTGTAGATGAAGCACTAACAGGAGGCTTTAAAATTTTCATTCTAGTGTCTTTCGTTTGGGAGAAAAATGCAAAGGTACAATACAGCTTTTCCTTGCCGATATCTCTCTTTTGCAAAGAGCTAGGCATTGGAAAATTCAGGGCTATAACGTGTAGATGAAGCACTAACAGTAGGCTTTAACATTTTCATTCTAGTGTCTTTCGTTTGGGAGAAAAATGCAAAGGCACAATACAGCTTTTCCTTGCCGATATCTCTCTTTTGCAAAGAGATAGGCATTGGAAAATTCAGGGCTATAACGTGTAGATGAAGCACTAACAGGAGGCTTTAAAATTTTCATTCTAGTGTCTTTCGTTTGGGAGAAAAATGCAAAAGTACAATGCAGCTTTTCCTTGCCGATATCTCTCTTTTGCAAAGAGATAGGCATTGGAAAATGCAGGGCTATAACGTGTAGATGAAGCACTAACAGGAGGCTTTAAAATTTTCATTCTAGTGTCTTTCGTTTGGGAGAAAAATGCAAAAGTACAATACACTTTTCCTTGCCGATATCTCTCTTTTGCAAAGAGATAGGCATTGGAAAATTCAGGGCTATAACGTGTAGATGAAGCACTAATAGGAGGCTTTAACATTTTCATTCTAGTATCCTTCGTTTGGGAGAAAAATGCAAAGGTACAATACATCTTTTCCTTGCCGATATCTCTCTTTTGAAAAGAGATAGGCATTGGAAAATTCAGGGCTATAACCTGTAGATGAAGCACTAACAGGAGGCTTTAAAATTTTCATTCTAGTGTCTTTCGTTTGGGAGAAAAATGCAAAGGTACAATACAGCTTTTCCTTGCCGATATCTCTCTTTTGCAAAGAGCTAGGCATTGGAAAATTCAGGGCTATAACGTGTAGATGAAGCACTAACAGTAGGCTTTAAAATTTTCATTCTAGTGTCTTTCGTTTGGGAGAAAAATGCAAAGGTACAATACAGCTTTTCCTTGCCGATATCTCTCTTTTGCAAAGAGCTAGGCATTGGAAAATTCAGGGCTATAACGTGCAGATGAAGCACTAACAGTAGGATTTAAAATTTTCATTCTAGTATCTTTCGTTTGGGAGAAAAATGCAAAGGTACAATACAGCTTTTCCTTGCCGATATCTCTCTTTTGCAAAGAGATAGGCATTGGAAAATTCAGGGCTATAACGTGTAGATGAAGCACTAACAGGAGGCTTTAAAATTTTCATTTTAGTGTCTTTCGTTTGGGAGAAAAATGCAAAGTTACAATACAGTTTTTCCTTGCCGATATCTCTCTTTTGCAAAGAGATAGGCATTGGAAAATTCAGGGCTATAACGTGTAGATGAAGCACTAATAGGAGGCTTTAAAATTTTCATTCTAGTGTCCTTCGTTTGGGAGAAAAATGCAAAGGTACAATACAGCTTTTCCTTGCTGATATCTCTCTTTTGCAAAGAGATAGGCATTGGAAAATTCAGGGCTATAACGTGTAGATGAAGCACTAACAGGAGGCTTTAAAATTTTCATTCTAGTGTCTTTCGTTTGGGAGAAAAATGCAAAGGTACAATGCAGCTTTTCCTTGCCGATATCTCTCTTTTGCAAAGAGCTAGGCATTGGAAAATTCAGGGCTATAACGTGTAGATGAAGCACTAACAGTAGGCTTTAACATTTTCATTCTAGTGTCTTTCGTTTGGGAGAAAAATGCAAAGGTACAATACAGCATTTCCTTGCCGATATCTCTCTTTTGCAAAGAGCTAGGCATTGGAAAATTCAGGGCTATAACGTGTAGATGAAGCACTAACAGTAGGCTTTAAAATTTTCATTCTAGTGTCTTTCGTTTGGGAGAAAAATGCAAAGGTACAATACAGCTTTTCCTTGCCGATATCTCTCTTTTGCAAAGAGCTAGGCATTGGAAAATTCAGGGCTATAACGTGCAGATGAAGCACTAACAGTAGGATTTAAAATTTTCATTCTAGTATCTTTCGTTTGGGAGAAAAATGCAAAGGTACAATACAGCTTTTCCTTGCCGATATCTCTCTTTTGCAAAGAGATAGGCATTGGAAAATTCAGGGCTATAACGTGTAGATGAAGCACTAACAGGAGGCTTTAAAATTTTCATTTTAGTGTCTTTCGTTTGGGAGAAAAATGCAAAGTTACAATACAGTTTTTCCTTGCCGATATCTCTCTTTTGCAAAGAGATAGGCATTGGAAAATTCAGGGCTATAACGTGTAGATGAAGCACTAATAGGAGGCTTTAAAATTTTCATTCTAGTGTCCTTCGTTTGGGAGAAAAATGCAAAGGTACAATACAGCTTTTCCTTGCTGATATCTCTCTTTTGCAAAGAGATAGGCATTGGAAAATTCAGGGCTATAACGTGTAGATGAAGCACTAACAGGAGGCTTTAAAATTTTCATTCTAGTGTCTTTCGTTTGGGAGAAAAATGCAAAGGTACAATGCAGCTTTTCCTTGCCGATATCTCTCTTTTGCAAAGAGCTAGGCATTGGAAAATTCAGGGCTATAACGTGTAGATGAAGCACTAACAGTAGGCTTTAACATTTTCATTCTAGTGTCTTTCGTTTGGGAGAAAAATGCAAAGGTACAATACAGCATTTCCTTGCCGATATCTCTCTTTTGCAAAGAGCTAGGCATTGGAAAATTCAGGGCTATAACGTGTAGATGAAGCACTAACAGTAGGCTTTAAAATTTTCATTCTAGTGTCTTTCGTTTGGGAGAAAAATGCAAAGGTACAATACAGCTTTTCCTTGCCGATATCTCTCTTTTGCAAAGAGATAGGCATTGGAAAATTCAGGGCTATAACGTGTAGATGAAGCACTAACAGGAGGCTTTAAATTTTTCATTCTAGTGTCCTTCGTTTGGGAGAAAAATGCAAAGGTACAATACAGCTTTTCCTTGCCGATATCTCTCTTTTGCAAAGAGATAGGCATTGGAAAATTCAGGGCTATAACGTGTAGATGAAGCACTAACAGGAGGCTTTAAAATTTTCATTCTAGTGTCCTTCGTTTGGGAGAAAAATGCAAAGGTACAATACAGCTTTTCCTTGCCGATATCTCTCTTTTGCAAAGAGATAGGCATTGGACAATTCAGGGCTATAACGTGTAGATGAAGCACTAACAGGAGGCTTTAAAATTTTCATTCTAGTGTCTTTCGTTTGGGAGAAAAATGCAAAGGTACAATACAGCTTTTCCTTGCCGATATCTCTCTTTTGCAAAGAGCTAGGCATTGGAAAATTCAGGGCTATAACGTGTAGATGAAGCACTAACAGGAGGCTTTAAAATTTTCATTCTAGTGTCTTTCGTTTGGGAGAAAAATGCAAAGGTACAATACAGCTTTTCCTTGCCAATATCTCTCTTTTGCAAAGAGCTAGGCATTGGAAAATTCAGGGCTATAACGTGTAGATGAAGCACTAACAGGAGGCTTTAAAATTTTCATTCTAGTGTCTTTCGTTTGGGAGAAAAATGCAAAGGTACAATACAGTTTTTCCTTGCCGATATCTCTCTTTTGCAAAGAGCTAGGCATTGGAAAATTCAGGGCTATAACGTGTAGATGAAGCACTAACAGGAGGCTTTAAAATTTTCATTCTAGTGTCTTTCGTTTGGGAGAAAAATGCAAAGGTACAATACAGTTTTTCCTTGCCGATATCTCTCTTTTGCAAAGAGATAGGCATTGGAAAATTCAGGGCTATAACGTGTAGATGAAGCACTAACAGGAGGCTTTAAAATTTTCATTCTAGTGTCCTTCGTTTGGGAGAAAAATGCAAAGGTACAATACAGCTTTTCCTTGCCAATATCTCTCTTTTGCAAAGAGCTAGGCATTGGACAATTCAGGGCTATAACGTGTAGATGAAGCACTAACAGGAGGCTTTAAAATTTTCATTCTAGTGTCTTTCGTTTGGGAGAAAAATGCAAAGGTACAATACAGCTTTTCCTTGCCGATATCTCTCTTTTGCAAAGAGCTAGGCATTGGAAAATTCAGGGCTATAACGTGTAGATGAAGCACTAACAGGAGGCTTTAAAATTTTCATTCTAGTGTCTTTCGTTTGGGAGAAAAATGCAAAGGTACAATACAGCTTTTCCTTGCCAATATCTCTCTTTTGCAAAGAGCTAGGCATTGGAAAATTCAGGGCTATAACGTGTAGATGAAGCACTAACAGGAGGCTTTAAAATTTTCATTCTAGTGTCTTTCGTTTGGGAGAAAAATGCAAAGGTACAATACAGCTTTTCCTTGCCAATATCTCTCTTTTGCAAAGAGCTAGGCATTGGAAAATTTAGGGCTATAACGTGTAGATGAAGCACTAACAGGAGGCTTTAAAATTTTCATTCTAGTGTCTTTCGTTTGGGAGAAAAATGCAAAGGTACAATACAGTTTTTCCTTGCCGATATCTCTCTTTTGCAAAGAGATAGGCATTGGAAAATTCAGGGCTATAACGTGTAGATGAAGCACTAACAGGAGGCTTTAAAATTTTCATTCTAGTGTCCTTCGTTTAGGAGAAAAATGCAAAGGTACAATACAGCTTTTCCTTGCCAATATCTCTCTTTTGCAAAGAGCTAGGCATTGGAAAATTCAGGGCTATACCGTGTAGATGAAGCACTAACAGGAGGCTTTTACATTTTCATTCTAGTGTCCTTCGTTTGGGAGAAAAATGCAAAGGTACAATACAGCTTTTCCTTGCCGATATCTCTCTTTTGCAAAGAGATAGGCATTGGAAAATTCAGGGCTATAACGTGTAGATGAAGCACTAACAGGAGGCTTTAAAATTTTCATTCTAGTGTCTTTCGTTTGGGAGAAAAATGCAAAGGTACAATACAGCTTTTCCTTGCCGATATCTCTCTTTTGCAAAGAGATAGGCATTTGAAAATTCAGGGCTATAACGTATAGATGAAGCACTAACAGGAGGCTTTAAAATTTTCATTCTAGTGTCCTTCGTTTGGGAGAAAAATGCAAAGGTACAATACAGCTTTTCCTTGCCGATATCTCTCTTTTGCAAAGAGATAGGCATTGGAAAATTCAGGGCTATAACGTGTAGATGAAGCACTAATAGGAGGCTTTAAAATTTTCATTCTAGTGTCCTTCGTTTGGGAGAAAAATGCAAAGGTACAATACAGCTTTTCCTTGCCGATATCTCTCTTTTGCAAAGAGATAGGCATTGGAAAATTCAGGGCTATAACGTGTAGATGAAGCACTAACAGGAGGCTTTAACATTTTCATTCTAGTGTCTTTCGTTTGGGAGAAAAATGCAAAGGTACAATACAGCTTTTCCTTGCCGATATCTCTCTTTTGCAAAGAGCTAGGCATTGGAAAATTCAGGGCTATAACGTGTAGATGAAGCACTAACAGGAGGCTTTAAATTTTTCATTCTAGTGTCCTTCGTTTGGGAGAAAAATGCAAAGGTACAATACAGCTTTTCCTTGCCGATATCTCTCTTTTGCAAAGAGATAGGCATTGGAAAATTCAGGGCTATAACGTGTAGATGAAGCACTAACAGGAGGCTTTAAAATTTTCATTCTAGTGTCTTTCGTTTGGGAGAAAAATGCAAAAGTACAATGCAGCTTTTCCTTGCCGATATCTCTCTTTTGCAAAGAGATAGGCATTGGAAAATGCAGGGCTATAACGTGTAGATGAAGCACTAACAGGAGGCTTTAACATTTTCATTCTAGTGTACTTCGTTTGGGAGAAAAATGCAAAGGTACAATACAGCTTTTCCTTGCCGATATCTCTCTTTTGCAAAGAGATAGGCATTGGAAAATTCAGGGCTATAACGTGTAGATGAAGCACTAATAGGAGGTTATAAAATTTTCATTCTAGTGTCCTTCGTTTGGGAGAAAAATGCAAAGGTACAATACAGCTTTTCCTTGCCGATATCTCTCTTTTGCAAAGAGATAGGCATTGGAAAATTCAGGGCTATAACGTGTAGATGAAGCACTAACAGGAGGCTTTAAAATTTTCATTCTAGTGTCTTTCGTTTGGGAGAAAAATGCAAAGGTACAATACAGCTTTTCCTTGCCGATATCTCTCTTTTGCAAAGAGCTAGGCATTGGAAAATTCAGGGCTATAACGTGTAGATGAAGCACTAACAGGAGGCTTTAAAATTTTCATTCTAGTGTCTTTCGTTTGGGAGAAAAATGCAAAGGTACAATACAGCTTTTCCTTGCCGATATCTCTCTTTTGCAAAGAGATAGGCATTGGAAAATTCAGGGCTATAACGTGTATATGAAGCACTAACAGGAGGCTTTAAAATTTTCATTCTAGTGTCTTTCGTTTGGGAGAAAAATGCAAAGGTACAATATAGCTTTTCCTTGCCGATATCTCTCTTTTGCAAAGAGATAGGCATTGGAAAATTCAGGGCTATAACGTGTAGATGAAGCACTAACAGTAGACTTTAAAATTTTCATTCTAGTGTCTTTCGTTTGGGAGAAAAATGCAAAGGTACAATACAGCTTTTCCTTGCCAATATCTCTCTTTTGCAAAGAGCTAGGCATTGGAAAATTCAGGGCTATAACGTGTAGATGAAGCACTAACAGGAGGCTTTAAAATTTTCATACTAGTGTCTTTCGTTCGGGAGAAAAATGCAAAGGTACAATACAGTTTTTCCTTGCCGATATCTCTCTTTTGCAAAGAGATAGGCATTGGAAAATTCAGGGCTATAACGTGTAGATGAAGCACTAACAGGAGGCTTTAAAATTTTCATTCTAGTGTCCTTCGTTTGGGAGAAAAATGCAAAGGTACAATACAGCATTTCCTTGCCAATATCTCTCTTTTGCAAAGAGCTAGGCATTGGAAAATTCAGGGCTATAACGTGTAGATGAAGCACTAACAGGAGGCTTTAAAATTTTCATTCTAGTGTCTTTCGTTTGGGAGAAAAATGCAAAGGTACAATACAGCATTTCCTTGCCGATATCTCTCTTTTGCAAAGAGATAGGCATTGGAAAATTCAGGGCTATTACGTGTAGATGAAGCACTAAAAGGAGGCTTTAAAATTTTCATTCTAGTGTCTTTCGTTTGGGAGAAAAATGTAAAAGTACAATGCAGCTTTTCCTTGCCGATATCTCTCTTTTGCAAAGAGATAGGCATTGGAAAATTCAGGGCTATAACGTGTAGATGAAGCACTAACAGGAGGCTTTAAAATTTTCATTCTAGTGTCTTTCGTTTGGGAGAAAAATGTAAAAGTACAATGCAGCTTTTCCTTGCCGATATCTCTCTTTTGCAAAGAGATAGGCATTGGAAAATTCAGGGCTATAACGTGTATATGAAGCACTAACAGGAGGCTTTAAAATTTTCATTCTAGTGTCTTTCGTTTGGGAGAAAAATGCAAAGGTACAATACAGCTTTTCCTTGCCGATATCTCTCTTTTGCTAAGAGATAGGCATTGGAAAATTCAGGGCTATAACGTGTAGATGAAGCACTAAAAGGAGGCTTTAAAATTTTCATTCTAGTGTCCTTCGTTTGGGAGAAAAATGCAAAGGTACAATACAGCTTTTCCTTGCCGATATCTCTCTTTTGCAAAGAGATAGGCATTGGAAAATTCAGGGCTATAACGTGTAGATGAAGCACTAATAGGAGGCTTTAAAATTTTCATTCTAGTGTCCTTCGTTTGGGAGAAAAATGCAAAGGTACAATACAGCTTTTCCTTGCCGATATCTCTCTTTTGCAAAGAGATAGGCATTGGAAAATTCAGGGCTATAACGTGTAGATGAAGCACTAACAGGAGGCTTTAAAATTTTCATTCTAGTGTCTTTCGTTTGGGAGAAAAATGCAAAGGTACAATACAGCTTTTCCTTGCCGATATCTCTCTTTTGCAAAGAGCTAGGCATTGGAAAATTCAGGGCTATAACGTGTAGATGAAGCACTAACAGGAGGCTTTAAAATTTTCATTCTAGTGTCTCTCGTTTGGGAGAAAAATGCAAAGGTACAATACAGCATTTCCTTGCCGATATCTCTCTTTTGCAAAGAGATAGGCATTGGAAAATTCAGGGCTATTACGTGTTAGATGAAGCACTAAAAGGAGGCTTTAAAATTTTCATTCTAGTGTCTTTCGTTTGGGAGAAAAATGTAAAAGTACAATGCAGCTTTTCCTTGCCGATATCTCTCTTTTGCAAAGAGATAGGCATTGGAAAATTCAGGGCTATAACGTGTAGATGAAGCACTAATAGGAGGCTTTAAAATTTTCATTCTAGTGTCCTTCGTTTGGGAGAAAAATGCAAAGGTACAATACAGTTTTTCCTTGCCGATATCTCTCTTTTGCAAAGAGATAGGCATTGGAAAATTCAGGGCTATAACGTGTAGATGAAGCACTAACAGGAGGCTTTAAAATTTTCATTCTAGTGTCTTTCGTTTGGGAGAAAAATGCAAAGGTACAATACAGCTTTTCCTTGCCGATATCTCTCTTTTGCAAAGAGATAGGCATTTGAAAATTCAGGGCTATAACGTGTAGATGAAGCACTAACAGGAGGCTTTAAAATTTTCATTCTAGTGTCCTTCGTTTGGGAGAAAAATGCAAAGGTACAATACAGCTTTTCCTTGCCGATATCTCTCTTTTGCAAAGAGATAGGCATTGGAAAATTCAGGGCTATAACGTGTAGATGAAGCACTAATAGGAGGCTTTAAAATTTTCATTCTAGTGTCCTTCGTTTGGGAGAAACATGCAAAGGTACAATACAGCTTTTCCTTGCCGATATCTCTCTTTTGCAAAGAGATAGGCATTGGAAAATTCAGGGCTATAACGTGTAGATGAAGCACTAACAGGAGGCTTTAAAATTTTCATTCTAGTGTCTTTCGTTTGGGAGAAAAATGCAAAGGTACAATACAGCTTTTCCTTGCCGATATCTCTCTTTTGCAAAGAGCTAGGCATTGGAAAATTCAGGGCTATAACGTGTAGATGAAGCACTAATAGGAGGCTTTAAAATTTTCATTCTAGTGTCCTTCGTTTGGGAGAAAAATGCAAAGGTACAATACAGCTTTTCCTTGCCGATATCTCTCTTTTGCAAAGAGATAGGCATTGGAAAATTCAGGGCTATAACGTGTAGATGAAGCACTAACAGGAGGCTTTAAAATTTTCATTCTAGTGTCTTTCGTTTGGGAGAAAAATGCAAAGGTACAATACAGCTTTTCCTTGCCGATATCTCTCTTTTGCAAAGAGCTAGGCATTGGAAAATTCAGGGCTATAACGTGTAGATGAAGCACTAACAGGAGGCTTTAAATTTTTCATTCTAGTGTCCTTCGTTTGGGAGAAAAATGCAAAGGTACAATACAGCTTTTCCTTGCCGATATCTCTCTTTTGCAAAGAGATAGGCATTGGAAAATTCAGGGCTATAACGTGTAGATGAAGCACTAACAGGAGGCTTTAAAATTTTCATTCTAGTGTCTTTCGTTTGGGAGAAAAATGCAAAGGTACAATACAGCTTTTCCTTGCCGATATCTCTCTTTTGCAAAGAGATAGGCATTGGAAAATTCAGGGCTATAACGTGTAGATGAAGCACTAACAGGAGGCTTTAAATTTTTCATTCTAGTGTCCTTCGTTTGGGAGAAAAATGCAAAGGTACAATACAGCTTTTCCTTGCCGATATCTCTCTTTTGCAAAGAGATAGGCATTGGAAAATTCAGGGCTATAACGTGTAGATGAAGCACTAACAGGAGGCTTTAAAATTTTCATTCTAGTGTCTTTCGTTTGGGAGAAAAATGCAAAAGTACAATGCAGCTTTTCCTTGCCGATATCTCTCTTTTGCAAAGAGATAGGCATTGGAAAATGCAGGGCTATAACGTGTAGATGAAGCACTAACAGGAGGCTTTAACATTTTCATTCTAGTGTACTTCGTTTGGGAGAAAAATGCAAAGGTACAATACAGCTTTTCCTTGCCGATATCTCTCTTTTGCAAAGAGATAGGCATTGGAAAATTCAGGGCTATAACGTGTAGATGAAGCACTAACAGTAGACTTTAAAATTTTCATTCTAGTGTCTTTCGTTTGGGAGAAAAATGCAAAGGTACAATACAGCTTTTCCTTGCCAATATCTCTCTTTTGCAAAGAGCTAGGCATTGGAAAATTCAGGGCTATAACGTGTAGATGAAGCACTAACAGGAGGCTTTAAAATTTTCATTCTAGTGTCTTTCGTTCGGGAGAAAAATGCAAAGGTACAATACAGTTTTTCCTTGCCGATATCTCTCTTTTGCAAAGAGATAGGCATTGGAAAATTCAGGGCTATAACGTGTAGATGAAGCACTAACAGGAGGCTTTAAAATTTTCATTCTAGTGTCCTTCGTTTGGGAGAAAAATGCAAAGGTACAAAACAGCTTTTCCTTGCCAATATCTCTCTTTTGCAAAGAGCTAGGCATTGGAAAATTCAGGGCTATAACGTGTAGATGAAGCACTAACAGGAGGCTTTAAAATTTTCATTCTAGTGTCTTTCGTTTGGGAGAAAAATGCAAAGGTACAATACAGCATTTCCTTGCCGATATCTCTCTTTTGCAAAGAGATAGGCATTGGAAAATTCAGGGCTATTACGTGTAGATGAAGCACTAAAAGGAGGCTTTAAAATTTTCATTCTAGTGTCTTTCGTTTGGGAGAAAAATGTAAAAGTACAATGCAGCTTTTCCTTGCCGATATCTCTCTTTTGCAAAGAGATAGGCATTGGAAAATTCAGGGCTATAACGTGTAGATGAAGCACTAACAGGAGGCTTTAAAATTTTCATTCTAGTGTCTTTCGTTTGGGAGAAAAATGTAAAAGTACAATGCAGCTTTTCCTTGCCGATATCTCTCTTTTGCAAAGAGATAGGCATTGGAAAATTCAGGGCTATAACGTGTATATGAAGCACTAACAGGAGGCTTTAAAATTTTCATTCTAGTGTCTTTCGTTTGGGAGAAAAATGCAAAGGTACAATACAGCTTTTCCTTGCCGATATCTCTCTTTTGCTAAGAGATAGGCATTGGAAAATTCAGGGCTATAACGTGTAGATGAAGCACTAAAAGGAGGCTTTAAAATTTTCATTCTAGTGTCCTTCGTTTGGGAGAAAAATGCAAAGGTACAATACAGCTTTTCCTTGCCGATATCTCTCTTTTGCAAAGAGATAGGCATTGGAAAATTCAGGGCTATAACGTGTAGATGAAGCACTAATAGGAGGCTTTAAAATTTTCATTCTAGTGTCCTTCGTTTGGGAGAAAAATGCAAAGGTACAATACAGCTTTTCCTTGCCGATATCTCTCTTTTGCAAAGAGATAGGCATTGGAAAATTCAGGGCTATAACGTGTAGATGAAGCACTAACAGGAGGCTTTAAAATTTTCATTCTAGTGTCTTTCGTTTGGGAGAAAAATGCAAAGGTACAATACAGCTTTTCCTTGCCGATATCTCTCTTTTGCAAAGAGATAGGCATTGGAAAATTCAGGGCTATAACGTGTAGATGAAGCACTAACAGGAGGCTTTAAATTTTTCATTCTAGTGTCCTTCGTTTGGGAGAAAAATGCAAAGGTACAATACAGCTTTTCCTTGCCGATATCTCTCTTTTGCAAAGAGATAGGCATTGGAAAATTCAGGGCTATAACGTGTAGATGAAGCACTAACAGGAGGCTTTAAAATTTTCATTCTAGTGTCTTTCGTTTGGGAGAAAAATGCAAAAGTACAATGCAGCTTTTCCTTGCCGATATCTCTCTTTTGCAAAGAGATAGGCATTGGAAAATGCAGGGCTATAACGTGTAGATGAAGCACTAACAGGAGGCTTTAACATTTTCATTCTAGTGTACTTCGTTTGGGAGAAAAATGCAAAGGTACAATACAGCTTTTCCTTGCCGATATCTCTCTTTTGCAAAGAGATAGGCATTGGAAAATTCAGGGCTATAACGTGTAGATGAAGCACTAATAGGAGGTTATAAAATTTTCATTCTAGTGTCCTTCGTTTGGGAGAAAAATGCAAAGGTACAATACAGCTTTTCCTTGCCGATATCTCTCTTTTGCAAAGAGATAGGCATTGGAAAATTCAGGGCTATTACGTGTAGATGAAGCACTAACAGGAGGCTTTAAAATTTTCATTCTAGTGTCTTTCGTTTGGGAGAAAAATGCAAAGGTACAATACAGCTTTTCCTTGCCGATATCTCTCTTTTGCAAAGAGCTAGGCATTGGAAAATTCAGGGCTATAACGTGTAGATGAAGCACTAACAGGAGGCTTTAAAATTTTCATTCTAGTGTCTTTCGTTTGGGAGAAAAATGCAAAGGTACAATACAGCTTTTCCTTGCCGATATCTCTCTTTTGCAAAGAGATAGGCATTGGAAAATTCAGGGCTATAACGTGTATATGAAGCACTAACAGGAGGCTTTAAAATTTTCATTCTAGTGTCTTTCGTTTGGGAGAAAAATGCAAAGGTACAATACAGCTTTTCCTTGCCGATATCTCTCTTTTGCAAAGAGATAGGCATTGGAAAATTCAGGGCTATAACGTGTAGATGAAGCACTAACAGTAGACTTTAAAATTTTCATTCTAGTGTCTTTCGTTTGGGAGAAAAATGCAAAGGTACAATACAGCTTTTCCTTGCCAATATCTCTCTTTTGCAAAGAGCTAGGCATTGGAAAATTCAGGGCTATAACGTGTAGATGAAGCACTAACAGGAGGCTTTAAAATTTTCATTCTAGTGTCTTTCGTTCGGGAGAAAAATGCAAAGGTACAATACAGTTTTTCCTTGCCGATATCTCTCTTTTGCAAAGAGATAGGCATTGGAAAATTCAGGGCTATAACGTGTAGATGAAGCACTAACAGGAGGCTTTAAAATTTTCATTCTAGTGTCCTTCGTTTGGGAGAAAAATGCAAAGGTACAATACAGCTTTTCCTTGCCAATATCTCTCTTTTGCAAAGAGCTAGGCATTGGAAAATTCAGGGCTATAACGTGTAGATGAAGCACTAACAGGAGGCTTTAAAATTTTCATTCTAGTGTCTTTCGTTTGGGAGAAAAATGCAAAGGTACAATACAGCATTTCCTTGCCGATATCTCTCTTTTGCAAAGAGATAGGCATTGGAAAATTCAGGGCTATTACGTGTAGATGAAGCACTAAAAGGAGGCTTTAAAATTTTCATTCTAGTGTCTTTCGTTTGGGAGAAAAATGTAAAAGTACAATGCAGCTTTTCCTTGCCGATATCTCTCTTTTGCAAAGAGATAGGCATTGGAAAATTCAGGGCTATAACGTGTAGATGAAGCACTAACAGGAGGCTTTAAAATTTTCATTCTAGTGTCTTTCGTTTGGGAGAAAAATGTAAAAGTACAATGCAGCTTTTCCTTGCCGATATCTCTCTTTTGCAAAGAGCTAGGCATTGGAAAATTCAGGGCTATAACGTGTATATGAAGCACTAACAGGAGGCTTTAAAATTTTCATTCTAGTGTCTTTCGTTTGGGAGAAAAATGCAAAGGTACAATACAGCTTTTCCTTGCCGATATCTCTCTTTTGCTAAGAGATAGGCATTGGAAAATTCAGGGCTATAACGTGTAGATGAAGCACTAAAAGGAGGCTTTAAAATTTTCATTCTAGTGTCCTTCGTTTGGGAGAAAAATGCAAAGGTACAATACAGCTTTTCCTTGCCGATATCTCTCTTTTGCAAAGAGATAGGCATTGGAAAATTCAGGGCTATAACGTGTAGATGAAGCACTAATAGGAGGCTTTAAAATTTTCATTCTAGTGTCCTTCGTTTGGGAGAAAAATGCAAAGGTACAATACAGCTTTTCCTTGCCGATATCTCTCTTTTGCAAAGAGATAGGCATTGGAAAATTCAGGGCTATAACGTGTAGATGAAGCACTAACAGGAGGCTTTAAAATTTTCATTCTAGTGTCTTTCGTTTGGGAGAAAAATGCAAAGGTACAATACAGCTTTTCCTTGCCGATATCTCTCTTTTGCAAAGAGCTAGGCATTGGAAAATTCAGGGCTATAACGTGTAGATGAAGCACTAACAGGAGGCTTTAAAATTTTCATTCTAGTGTCTCTCGTTTGGGAGAAAAATGCAAAGGTACAATACAGCATTTCCTTGCCGATATCTCTCTTTTGCAAAGAGATAGGCATTGGAAAATTCAGGGCTATTACGTGTAGATGAAGCACTAAAAGGAGGCTTTAAAATTTTCATTCTAGTGTCTTTCGTTTGGGAGAAAAATGCAAAGGTACAATACAGCTTTTCCTTGCCGATATCTCTCTTTTGCAAAGAGATAGGCATTGGAAAATTCAGGGCTATAACGTGTAGATGAAGCACTAACAGGAGGCTTTAAATTTTTCATTCTAGTGTCCTTCGTTTGGGAGAAAAATGCAAAGGTACAATACAGCTTTTCCTTGCCGATATCTCTCTTTTGCAAAGAGATAGGCATTGGAAAATTCAGGGCTATAACGTGTAGATGAAGCACTAACAGGAGGCTTTAAAATTTTCATTCTAGTGTCTTTCGTTTGGGAGAAAAATGCAAAAGTACAATGCAGCTTTTCCTTGCCGATATCTCTCTTTTGCAAAGAGATAGGCATTGGAAAATGCAGGGCTATAACGTGTAGATGAAGCACTAACAGGAGGCTTTAACATTTTCATTCTAGTGTACTTCGTTTGGGAGAAAAATGCAAAGGTACAATACAGCTTTTCCTTGCCGATATCTCTCTTTTGCAAAGAGATAGGCATTGGAAAATTCAGGGCTATAACGTGTAGATGAAGCACTAATAGGAGGTTATAAAATTTTCATTCTAGTGTCCTTCGTTTGGGAGAAAAATGCAAAGGTACAATACAGCTTTTCCTTGCCGATATCTCTCTTTTGCAAAGAGATAGGCATTGGAAAATTCAGGGCTATTACGTGTAGATGAAGCACTAACAGGAGGCTTTAAAATTTTCATTCTAGTGTCTTTCGTTTGGGAGAAAAATGCAAAGGTACAATACAGCTTTTCCTTGCCGATATCTCTCTTTTGCAAAGAGCTAGGCATTGGAAAATTCAGGGCTATAACGTGTATATGAAGCACTAACAGGAGGCTTTAAAATTTTCATTCTAGTGTCTTTCGTTTGGGAGAAAAATGCAAAGGTACAATACAGCTTTTCCTTGCCGATATCTCTCTTTTGCAAAGAGATAGGCATTGGAAAATTCAGGGCTATAACGTGTAGATGAAGCACTAACAGTAGACTTTAAAATTTTCATTCTAGTGTCTTTCGTTTGGGAGAAAAATGCAAAGGTACAATACAGCTTTTCCTTGCCAATATCTCTCTTTTGCAAAGAGCTAGGCATTGGAAAATTCAGGGCTATAACGTGTAGATGAAGCACTAACAGGAGGCTTTAAAATTTTCATTCTAGTGTCTTTCGTTCGGGAGAAAAATGCAAAGGTACAATACAGTTTTTCCTTGCCGATATCTCTCTTTTGCAAAGAGATAGGCATTGGAAAATTCAGGGCTATAACGTGTAGATGAAGCACTAACAGGAGGCTTTAAAATTTTCATTCTAGTGTCCTTCGTTTGGGAGAAAAATGCAAAGGTACAATACAGCTTTTCCTTGCCAATATCTCTCTTTTGCAAAGAGCTAGGCATTGGAAAATTCAGGGCTATAACGTGTAGATGAAGCACTAACAGGAGGCTTTAAAATTTTCATTCTAGTGTCTTTCGTTTGGGAGAAAAATGCAAAGGTACAATACAGCATTTCCTTGCCGATATCTCTCTTTTGCAAAGAGATAGGCATTGGAAAATTCAGGGCTATTACGTGTAGATGAAGCACTAAAAGGAGGCTTTAAAATTTTCATTCTAGTGTCTTTCGTTTGGGAGAAAAATGTAAAAGTACAATGCAGCTTTTCCTTGCCGATATCTCTCTTTTGCAAAGAGATAGGCATTGGAAAATTCAGGGCTATAACGTGTAGATGAAGCACTAACAGGAGGCTTTAAAATTTTCATTCTAGTGTCTTTCGTTTGGGAGAAAAATGTAAAAGTACAATGCAGCTTTTCCTTGCCGATATCTCTCTTTTGCAAAGAGCTAGGCATTGGAAAATTCAGGGCTATAACGTGTATATGAAGCACTAACAGGAGGCTTTAAAATTTTCATTCTAGTGTCTTTCGTTTGGGAGAAAAATGCAAAGGTACAATACAGCTTTTCCTTGCCGATATCTCTCTTTTGCTAAGAGATAGGCATTGGAAAATTCAGGGCTATAACGTGTAGATGAAGCACTAAAAGGAGGCTTTAAAATTTTCATTCTAGTGTCCTTCGTTTGGGAGAAAAATGCAAAGGTACAATACAGCTTTTCCTTGCCGATATCTCTCTTTTGCAAAGAGATAGGCATTGGAAAATTCAGGGCTATAACGTGTAGATGAAGCACTAATAGGAGGCTTTAAAATTTTCATTCTAGTGTCCTTCGTTTGGGAGAAAAATGCAAAGGTACAATACAGCTTTTCCTTGCCGATATCTCTCTTTTGCAAAGAGATAGGCATTGGAAAATTCAGGGCTATAACGTGTAGATGAAGCACTAACAGGAGGCTTTAAAATTTTCATTCTAGTGTCTTTCGTTTGGGAGAAAAATGCAAAGGTACAATACAGCTTTTCCTTGCCGATATCTCTCTTTTGCAAAGAGCTAGGCATTGGAAAATTCAGGGCTATAACGTGTAGATGAAGCACTAACAGGAGGCTTTAAAATTTTCATTCTAGTGTCTCTCGTTTGGGAGAAAAATGCAAAGGTACAATACAGCATTTCCTTGCCGATATCTCTCTTTTGCAAAGAGATAGGCATTGGAAAATTCAGGGCTATTACGTGTAGATGAAGCACTAAAAGGAGGCTTTAAAATTTTCATTCTAGTGTCTTTCGTTTGGGAGAAAAATGCAAAGGTACAATACAGCTTTTCCTTGCCGATATCTCTCTTTTGCAAAGAGATAGGCATTGGAAAATTCAGGGCTATAACGTGTAGATGAAGCACTAACAGGAGGCTTTAAATTTTTCATTCTAGTGTCCTTCGTTTGGGAGAAAAATGCAAAGGTACAATACAGCTTTTCCTTGCCGATATCTCTCTTTTGCAAAGAGATAGGCATTGGAAAATTCAGGGCTATAACGTGTAGATGAAGCACTAACAGGAGGCTTTAAAATTTTCATTCTAGTGTCTTTCGTTTGGGAGAAAAATGCAAAAGTACAATGCAGCTTTTCCTTGCCGATATCTCTCTTTTGCAAAGAGATAGGCATTGGAAAATGCAGGGCTATAACGTGTAGATGAAGCACTAACAGGAGGCTTTAACATTTTCATTCTAGTGTACTTCGTTTGGGAGAAAAATGCAAAGGTACAATACAGCTTTTCCTTGCCGATATCTCTCTTTTGCAAAGAGATAGGCATTGGAAAATTCAGGGCTATAACGTGTAGATGAAGCACTAATAGGAGGTTATAAAATTTTCATTCTAGTGTCCTTCGTTTGGGAGAAAAATGCAAAGGTACAATACAGCTTTTCCTTGCCGATATCTCTCTTTTGCAAAGAGATAGGCATTGGAAAATTCAGGGCTATAACGTGTAGATGAAGCACTAACAGGAGGCTTTAAAATTTTCATTCTAGTGTCTTTCGTTTGGGAGAAAAATGCAAAGGTACAATACAGCTTTTCCTTGCCGATATCTCTCTTTTGCAAAGAGCTAGGCATTGGAAAATTCAGGGCTATAACGTGTAGATGAAGCACTAACAGGAGGCTTTAAAATTTTCATTCTAGTGTCTTTCGTTTGGGAGAAAAATGCAAAGGTACAATACAGCTTTTCCTTGCCGATATCTCTCTTTTGCAAAGAGATAGGCATTGGAAAATTCAGGGCTATAACGTGTATATGAAGCACTAACAGGAGGCTTTAAAATTTTCATTCTAGTGTCTTTCGTTTGGGAGAAAAATGCAAAGGTACAATACAGCTTTTCCTTGCCGATATCTCTCTTTTGCAAAGAGATAGGCATTGGAAAATTCAGGGCTATAACGTGTAGATGAAGCACTAACAGTAGACTTTAAAATTTTCATTCTAGTGTCTTTCGTTTGGGAGAAAAATGCAAAGGTACAATACAGCTTTTCCTTGCCAATATCTCTCTTTTGCAAAGAGCTAGGCATTGGAAAATTCAGGGCTATAACGTGTAGATGAAGCACTAACAGGAGGCTTTAAAATTTTCATTCTAGTGTCTTTCGTTCGGGAGAAAAATGCAAAGGTACAATACAGTTTTTCCTTGCCGATATCTCTCTTTTGCAAAGAGATAGGCATTGGAAAATTCAGGGCTATAACGTGTAGATGAAGCACTAACAGGAGGCTTTAAAATTTTCATTCTAGTGTCCTTCGTTTGGGAGAAAAATGCAAAGGTACAATACAGCTTTTCCTTGCCAATATCTCTCTTTTGCAAAGAGCTAGGCATTGGAAAATTCAGGGCTATAACGTGTAGATGAAGCACTAACAGGAGGCTTTAAAATTTTCATTCTAGTGTCTTTCGTTTGGGAGAAAAATGCAAAGGTACAATACAGCATTTCCTTGCCGATATCTCTCTTTTGCAAAGAGATAGGCATTGGAAAATTCAGGGCTATTACGTGTAGATGAAGCACTAAAAGGAGGCTTTACAATTTTCATTCTAGTGTCTTTCGTTTGGGAGAAAAATGTAAAAGTACAATGCAGCTTTTCCTTGCCGATATCTCTCTTTTGCAAAGAGATAGGCATTGGAAAATTCAGGGCTATAACGTGTAGATGAAGCACTAACAGGAGGCTTTAAAATTTTCATTCTAGTGTCTTTCGTTTGGGAGAAAAATGTAAAAGTACAATGCAGCTTTTCCTTGCCGATATCTCTCTTTTGCAAAGAGATAGGCATTGGAAAATTCAGGGCTATAACGTGTATATGAAGCACTAACAGGAGGCTTTAAAATTTTCATTCTAGTGTCTTTCGTTTGGGAGAAAAATGCAAAGGTACAATACAGCTTTTCCTTGCCGATATCTCTCTTTTGCTAAGAGATAGGCATTGGAAAATTCAGGGCTATAACGTGTAGATGAAGCACTAAAAGGAGGCTTTAAAATTTTCATTCTAGTGTCCTTCGTTTGGGAGAAAAATGCAAAGGTACAATACAGCTTTTCCTTGCCGATATCTCTCTTTTGCAAAGAGATAGGCATTGGAAAATTCAGGGCTATAACGTGTAGATGAAGCACTAATAGGAGGCTTTAAAATTTTCATTCTAGTGTCCTTCGTTTGGGAGAAAAATGCAAAGGTACAATACAGCTTTTCCTTGCCGATATCTCTCTTTTGCAAAGAGATAGGCATTGGAAAATTCAGGGCTATAACGTGTAGATGAAGCACTAACAGGAGGCTTTAAAATTTTCATTCTAGTGTCTTTCGTTTGGGAGAAAAATGCAAAGGTACAATACAGCTTTTCCTTGCCGATATCTCTCTTTTGCAAAGAGCTAGGCATTGGAAAATTCAGGGCTATAACGTGTAGATGAAGCACTAACAGGAGGCTTTAAAATTTTCATTCTAGTGTCTCTCGTTTGGGAGAAAAATGCAAAGGTACAATACAGCATTTCCTTGCCGATATCTCTCTTTTGCAAAGAGATAGGCATTGGAAAATTCAGGGCTATTACGTGTAGATGAAGCACTAAAAGGAGGCTTTAAAATTTTCATTCTAGTGTCTTTCGTTTGGGAGAAAAATGTAAAAGTACAATGCAGCTTTTCCTTGCCGATATCTCTCTTTTGCAAAGAGATAGGCATTGGAAAATTCAGGGCTATAACGTGTAGATGAAGCACTAATAGGAGGCTTTAAAATTTTCATTCTAGTGTCCTTCGTTTGGGAGAAAAATGCAAAGGTACAATACAGTTTTTCCTTGCCGATATCTCTCTTTTGCAAAGAGATAGGCATTGGAAAATTCAGGGCTATAACGTGTAGATGAAGCACTAACAGGAGGCTTTAAAATTTTCATTCTAGTGTCTTTCGTTTGGGAGAAAAATGCAAAGGTACAATACAGCTTTTCCTTGCCGATATCTCTCTTTTGCAAAGAGATAGGCATTTGAAAATTCAGGGCTATAACGTGTAGATGAAGCACTAACAGGAGGCTTTAAAATTTTCATTCTAGTGTCCTTCGTTTGGGAGAAAAATGCAAAGGTACAATACAGCTTTTCCTTGCCGATATCTCTCTTTTGCAAAGAGATAGGCATTGGAAAATTCAGGGCTATAACGTGTAGATGAAGCACTAATAGGAGGCTTTAAAATTTTCATTCTAGTGTCCTTCGTTTGGGAGAAACATGCAAAGGTACAATACAGCTTTTCCTTGCCGATATCTCTCTTTTGCAAAGAGATAGGCATTGGAAAATTCAGGGCCATAACGTGTAGATGAAGCACTAACAGGAGGCTTTAAAATTTTCATTCTAGTGTCCTTCGTTTGGGAGAAAAATGCAAAGGTACATTACAGCTTTTCCTTGCCAATATCTCTCTTTTGCAAAGAGCTAGGCATTGGAAAATTCAGGGCTATAACGTGTAGATGAAGCACCAACAGGAGGCTTTAAAATTTTCATTCTAGTGTCTTTCGTTTGGGAGAAAAATGCAAAGGTACAATACAGCATTTCCTTGCCGATATCTCTCTTTTGCAAAGAGATAGGCATTGGAAAATTCAGGGCTATTACGTGTAGATGAAGCACTAAAAGGAGGCTTTAAAATTTTCATTCTAGTGTCTTTCGTTTGGGAGAAAAATGTAAAAGTACAATGCAGCTTTTCCTTGCCGATATCTCTCTTTTGCAAAGAGATAGGCATGAGAAAATTCAGGGCTATAAAGTGTATATGAAGCACTAACAGGAGGCTTTAAAATTTTCATTCTAGTGTCTTTCGTTTGGGAGAAAAATGCAAAGGTACAATACAGCTTTTCCTTGCCGATATCTCTCTTTTGCTAATAGATAGGCATTGGAAAATTCAGGGCTATAACGTGTAGATGAAGCACTAACAGGAGGCTTTAAAATTTTCATTCTAGTGTCCTTCGTTTGGGAGAAAAATGCAAAGGTACAATACAGCTTTTCCTTGCCGATATCTCTCTTTTGCAAAGAGATAGGCATTGGAAAATTCAGGGCTATAACGTGTAGATGAAGCACTAATAGGAGGCTTTAAAATTTTCATTCTAGTGTCCTTCGTTTGGGAGAAAAATGCAAAGGTACAATACAGCTTTTCCTTGCCGATATCTCTCTTTTGCAAAGAGATAGGCATTGGAAAATTCAGGGCTATAACGTGTAGATGAAGCACTAACAGGAGGCTTTAAAATTTTCATTCTAGTGTCTTTCGTTTGGGAGAAAAATGCAAAGGTACAATACAGCTTTTCCTTGCCGATATCTCTCTTTTGCAAAGAGCTAGGCATTGGAAAATTCAGGGCTATAACGTGTAGATGAAGCACTAACAGGAGGCTTTAAAATTTTCATTCTAGTGTCTTTCGTTTGGGAGAAAAATGCAAAGGTACAATACAGTTTTTCCTTGCCGATATCTCTCTTTTGCAAAGAGATAGGCATTGGAAAATTCAGGGCTATAACGTGTAGATGAAGCACTAACAGGAGGCTTTAAAATTTTCATTCTAGTGTCCTTCGTTTGGGAGAAAAATGCAAAGGTACAATACAGCTTTTCCTTGCCAATATCTCTCTTTTGCAAAGAGCTAGGCATTGGAAAATTCAGGGCTATAACGTGTAGATGAAGCACTAACAGGAGGCTTTAAAATTTTCATTCTAGTGTCTTTCGTTTGGGAGAAAAATGCAAAGGTACAATACAGCATTTCCTTGCCGATATCTCTCTTTTGCAAAGAGATAGGCATTGGAAAATTCAGGGCTATTACGTGTAGATGAAGCACTAAAAGGAGGCTTTAAAATTTTCATTCTAGTGTCTTTCGTTTGGGAGAAAAATGTAAAAGTACAATGCAGCTTTTCCTTGCCGATATCTCTCTTTTGCAAAGAGATAGGCATTGGAAAATTCAGGGCTATAACGTGTAGATGAAGCACTAACAGGAGGCTTTAAAATTTTCATTCTAGTGTCTTTCGTTTGGGAGAAAAATGTAAAAGTACAATGCAGCTTTTCCTTGCCGATATCTCTCTTTTGCAAAGAGATAGGCATTGGAAAATTCAGGGCTATAACGTGTATATGAAGCACTAACAGGAGGCTTTAAAATTTTCATTCTAGTGTCTTTCGTTTGGGAGAAAAATGCAAAGGTACAATACAGCTTTTCCTTGCCGATATCTCTCTTTTGCTAAGAGATAGGCATTGGAAAATTCAGGGCTATAACGTGTAGATGAAGCACTAAAAGGAGGCTTTAAAATTTTCATTCTAGTGTCCTTCGTTTGGGAGAAAAATGCAAAGGTACAATACAGCTTTTCCTTGCCGATATCTCTCTTTTGCAAAGAGATAGGCATTGGAAAATTCAGGGCTATAACGTGTAGATGAAGCACTAACAGGAGGCTTTAAAATTTTCATTCTAGTGTCTTTCGTTTGGGAGAAAAATGCAAAGGTACAATACAGCATTTCCTTGCCGATATCTCTCTTTTGCAAAGAGATAGGCATTGGAAAATTCAGGGGTATTACGTGTAGATGAAGCACTAAAAGGAGGCTTTAAAATTTTCATTCTAGTGTCTTTCGTTTGGGAGAAAAATGTAAAAGTACAATGCAGCTTTTCCTTGCCGATATCTCTCTTTTGCAAAGAGATAGGCATTGGAAAATTCAGGGCTATAACGTGTAGATGAAGCACTAACAGGAGGCTTTAAAATTTTCATTCTAGTGTCTTTCGTTTGGGAGAAAAATGTAAAAGTACAATGCAGCTTTTCCTTGCCGATATCTCTCTTTTGCAAAGAGATAGGCATTGGAAAATTCAGGGCTATAACGTGTATATGAAGCACTAACAGGAGGCTTTAAAATTTTCATTCTAGTGTCTTTCGTTTGGGAGAAAAATGCAAAGGTACAATACAGCTTTTCCTTGCCGATATCTCTCTTTTGCAAAGAGATAGGCATTGGAAAATTCAGGGCTATAACGTGTAGATGAAGCACTAACAGGAGGCTTTAAAATTTTCATTCTAGTGTCTTTCGTTTGGGAGAAAAATGCAAAGGTACAATACAGCTTTTCCTTGCCGATATCTCTCTTTTGCAAAGAGCTAGGCATTTGAAAATTCAGGGCTATAACGTGTAGATGAAGCACTAACAGTAGACTTTAAAATTTTCATTCTAGTGTCTTTCGTTTGGGAGAAAAATGCAAAGGTACAATACAGCTTTTCCTTGCCGATATCTCTCTTTTGCTAAGAGATAGGCATTGGAAAATTCAGGGCTATAACGTGTAGATGAAGCACTAAAAGGAGGCTTTAAAATTTTCATTCTAGTGTCCTTCGTTTGGGAGAAAAATGCAAAGGTACAATACAGCTTTTCCTTGCCGATATCTCTCTTTTGCAAAGAGATAGGCATTGGAAAATTCAGGGCTATTACGTGTAGATGAAGCACTAAAAGGAGGCTTTAAAATTTTCATTCTAGTGTCTTTCGTTTGGGAGAAAAATGTAAAAGTACAATGCAGCTTTTCCTTGCCGATATCTCTCTTTTGCAAAGAGATAGGCATTGGAAAATTCAGGGCTATAACGTGTAGATGAAGCACTAACAGGAGGCTTTAAAATTTTCATTCTAGTGTCTTTCGTTTGGGAGAAAAATGTGAAAGTACAATGCAGCTTTTCCTTGCCGATATCTCTCTTTTGCAAAGAGATAGGCATTGGAAAATTCAGGGCTATAACGTGTATATGAAGCACTAACAGGAGGCTTTAACATTTTCATTCTAGTGTCTTTCGTTTGGGAGAAAAATGCAAAGGTACAATACAGCTTTTCCTTGCCGATATCTCTCTTTTGCAAAGAGCTAGGCATTGGAAAATACAGGGCTATAACGTGTAGATGAAGCACTAATAGGAGGCTTTAAAATTTTCATTCTAGTGTCTTTCGTTTGGGAGAAAAATGCAAAAGTACAATGCTGCTTTTCCTTGCCGATATCTCTCTTTTGCAAAGAGATAGGCATTGGAAAATTCAGGGCTATTACGTGTAGATGAAGCACTAACAGGAGGCTTTAAAATTTTCATTCTAGTGTCCTTCGTTTGGGAGAAAAATGCAAAGGTACAATACAGCTTTTCCTTGCCAATATCTCTCTTTTGCAAAGAGCTAGGCATTGGAAAATTCAGGGCTATAACGTGTAGATGAAGCACTAACAGGAGGCTTTAAAATTTTCATTCTAGTGTCTTTCGTTTGGGAGAAAAATGCAAAGGTACAATACAGCATTTCCTTGCCGATATCTCTCTTTTGCAAAGAGATAGGCATTGGAAAATTCAGGGCTATTACGTGTAGATGAAGCACTAAAAGGAGGCTTTAAAATTTTCATTCTAGTGTCTTTCGTTTGGGAGAAAAATGTAAAAGTACAATGCAGCTTTTCCTTGCCGATATCTCTCTTTTGCAAAGAGATAGGCATTGGAAAATTCAGGGCTATAACGTGTAGATGAAGCACTAACAGGAGGCTTTAAAATTTTCATTCTAGTGTCTTTCGTTTGGGAGAAAAATGTAAAAGTACAATGCAGCTTTTCCTTGCCGATATCTCTCTTTTGCAAAGAGATAGGCATGAGAAAATTCAGGGCTATAACGTGTATATGAAGCACTAACAGGAGGCTTTAAAATTTTCATTCTAGTGTCTTTCGTTTGGGAGAAAAATGCAAAGGTACAATACAGCTTTTCCTTGCCGATATCTCTCTTTTGCTAAGAGATAGGCATTGGAAAATTCAGGGCTATAACGTGTAGATGAAGCACTAACAGGAGGCTTTAAAATTTTCATTCTAGTGTCCTTCGTTTGGGAGAAAAATGCAAAGGTACAATACAGCTTTTCCTTGCCGATATCTCTCTTTTGCAAAGAGATAGGCATTGGAAAATTCAGGGCTATAACGTGTAGATGAAGCACTAATAGGAGGCTTTAAAATTTTCATTCTAGTGTCCTTCGTTTGGGAGAAAAATGCAAAGGTACAATACAGCTTTTCCTTGCCGATATCTCTCTTTTGCAAAGAGATAGGCATTGGAAAATTCAGGGCTATAACGTGTAGATGAAGCACTAACAGGAGGCTTTAAAATTTTCATTCTAGTGTCTTTCGTTTGGGAGAAAAATGCAAAGGTACAATACAGCTTTTCCTTGCCGATATCTCTCTTTTGCAAAGAGCTAGGCATTGGAAAATTCAGGGCTATAACGTGTAGATGAAGCACTAACAGTAGACTTTAAAATTTTCATCCTAGTGTCTTTCGTTTGGGAGAAAAATGCAAAGGTACAATACAGCTTTTCCTTGCCAATATCTCTCTTTTGCAAAGAGCTAGGCATTGGAAAATTCAGGGCTATAACGTGTAGATGAAGCACTAACAGGAGGCTTTAAAATTTTCATTCTAGTGTCTTTCGTTTGGGAGAAAAATGCAAAGGTACAATACAGTTTTTCCTTGCCGATATCTCTCTTTTGCAAAGAGATAGGCATTGGAAAATTCAGGGCTATAACGTTTAGATGAAGCACTAACAGGAGGCTTTAAAATTTTCATTCTAGTGTCTTTCGTTTGGGAGAAAAATGCAAAGGTACAATACAGCTTTTCCTTGCCGATATCTCTCTTTTGCAAAGAGATAGGCATTTGAAAATTCAGGGCTATAACGTGTAGATGAAGCACTAACAGGAGGCTTTAAAATTTTCATTCTAGTGTCCTTCGTTTGGGAGAAAAATGCAAAGGTACATTACAGCTTTTCCTTGCCGATATCTCTCTTTTGCAAAGAGATAGGCATTGGAAAATTCAGGGCTATAACGTGTAGATGAAGCACTAACAGGAGGCTTTAAAATTTTCATTCTAGTGTCTTTCGTTTGGGAGAAAAATGCAAAGGTACAATACAGCTTTTCCTTGCCAATATCTCTCTTTTGCAAAGAGCTAGGCATTGGAAAATTCAGGGCTATAACGTGTAGATGAAGCACTAACAGGAGGCGAACATCCCCAAAGGGGAGTTCCTAAGATTAAAGAGGAACTGTTCGGATGAGGCAACCTACCGACACAAAAGTGAGGAGGTAGCGGCCCGTCTCAAGGAACGAGGCTACAGCAATAGATCCATTAAAAAGGCACGGAACTCCCTTTTGAAAACAACTAGGAATTCCCTCATCTTCCAAGAAAAGAAAGTGAAGGATCAAGATGACCTGAGATTTGTGGGAGACTTCTGTCAGGAGTGGAGACAACTTAAAGAAGGTATACAAAAACACTGGCATGTTCTGTTGTCTGACTCAGACCTAGCAACTAGCCTGGGAGACAAGGTCTCGATGAGCTGGAGAAGGTCACCCAACCTAAAGGACTATTGGGTACAAAGTCATTACCAACGACTCCCTTCCGTCTCTCCTTCAGTAAGAGGCACATACCCTTGTGGGACCTGCAGGGCCTGTGACTATATGAAGCCAACACAAGAAATCACAGACAAATTTGGTAACCAACACAGGATCTCCGATTACTTCAACTGCAAAACAACCAATGTGGTGTATTGCCTACAGTGCCTGTGTGGCAAAAGATATGTGGGAATAACCACACGGATGTTTAAACAACGGATTTTGGAACATGCAGGAACAATCCGAAACGTGGATAGGGATATGCAGAACTTCCGACAAATAACCACGGTGGCCAGACATTTTCATCTCCACCATAATGACAACACCCATCGAATGCAAGCTTTTGGCCTGGAAAAGGTCAAACTTGGAATCAGAGGGGGCGATGTAATGCAGGAACTACTCAAAAAGGAGAGCCAGTGGACCTACCTATTGGGAAGTTTAGCTCCATCAGGTCTCAACGAACACATAAACTATACGGTGTTCCTATGATGATTATTTACATGTGATATTGAGAAACGCCATTTAGATCTCGATGGCGCCAATGTATGCGCTCTCTCTCTTTCTCTCTTTCCCCTTTCTTAACTCAACCTTTCCTTAGGCTCCAACAAATTTGTGCTACCCCGGCCTGCAAGACCTATTTTCATTACATGCTGTGTATCAGGCCACTTTTCATTAGATGTATCAACATAATAATTGCAATAGCAAATTAAATCACCAGTATATTTCAACAATATACAACTATTACCCCAATTTTTAACCTACTCCCCCCTTGGTGTCCTCCTTGACTCACCGTCCTTTCCCTTTCCTCCCCACTTTTCACCAGTTCTATTATTATCATTATTTTTATTTCTATAATTCTTACACATTCTGTACTCACTAGTATTCTTATTATTTGAATATACACACTCTTTAGACCGTTTTGAACAACAACTAGGTACACTTTTTGACATTACCTATCAAGGTAACATCTTTATCACCCACAAACATTTGTTTTGTGTTTTCTCACATGTGCACTTTTAATTTTGTGTTTAATGTCACTTTTTTCAATTTTGTCACTTTTATTCACATATTTTTCATCTCTGATACCACAACCATCAGGTCACAATTACATCTGCTCGATGATTTTTCGAGCAGACCTACACATAGAACCTAAATTAATCACCTGCAGTCAATTTCTACACAATCAGGTTTCATAACATTCACAATACAGAGCACCAACACTAATGATACACAACAACCAAACAAGCCTCCCCTGCACTGTAGTCACCCATTTCCCATTATTTAACCCTTTTTTTCCCCATTCTGTCATCCCTTCCCCCTCCCCTTCCAATTTTCCCTTCCCTCAATTACACCCCCCTTTTCTCCTCCCCCTTTTGTTTTCACTTCCCTCCCCCCCCCCTCCCCCTTTCCCCCCTCTTTTTCCCCCCTCCCCCCCCCTCCCTTTTCCTCCCCCCCCCTCCCCCGCTTTTTTCCCCCTGGTCCCTCCATACCCATTTCCCCCCCCCCCCCCTCCCAAACCCCCGCCCCCCCCACCCCCCTTTTATAAAAAAAAAAAAAATTTATATTTATATTTATCTTTATAATCTCTAATCCTTAATTTTCATGTTTCATTTTTAATTTCTAATTTTATATTTATATTTATTCTTATTTTTACATTCTTTATATTTATTTTTATTTTACAGTTATATTTATTGTCTTATCTATACCTATCTCATACCCATTTACATTTATCATTATTATTACTATTATTTTCAAATTTATACTCATTTTTATTCTTATTTATTATTTTTTATTATTATCATTATTACTTTTATTTATTTTGCATTTTTCTCTCCTCCGTATTTCCCCAAATTTCAACTTCGTATTCATCAGTGCATAATTTTACTCTATACGGACTTTGGCGGGAAAGCCTAAACTTTAAGGTTATATTATCAAAGATGAATATTCGGCGAGGATAATGCACAATATTTCCATCTCCAGAACAAGATTTGTTCCTCTAAATAGAGTTTTATTTATTTATTAATTATCATAACCGTCTATTAATTAGTAAATTACAGTCACTTTTATCTTACTTACGACGATTGGGTCACCAACCTCTGTCACTGGCATATTTTGATTAACAGGTCGGTCATGTTTATATCTATTTTCATTATTTTTTATTATTATTTCCTATTATCCCTATTATGATTATTACTTTTATTTTGATATCACTATTATTATTAGTATTATCACAGGAGATATTTCCTCTTACTAATCAATTAATTTCTGCATTAAGAATGTCATAGCTTAAATCTCCTGAAACATATTGTCGATTCTAATTATGTTAAATGTATGTTTAGAAAACGCACATTGTCTTTAATCTTATTTTTCTGTTGGATTTTCAGCTTATATAACTGTGATTTGATTAACCATTATCCTCCATAAAAAAATTCTGTTTATTAATTAAACCGTTATTCGATATTTTTGATCTAACACACCATACGCTTTGAACATTACTTTAATTGATTCCATTGTAATCCACATATATTAACTTTCATTTATGGAGGTTTAATAGAATAAGCACTGCCTGGTGGATAGAATTGTTTAACAAAAATTATGCCATAATTAGTGGTCTACGTATATTAACTATTACTTATGGAGCTTCAATAGAATAAGCACAGCCAGGTGGATGGAAGCGCTGAACAAACCTATGCCATAATTAGGCAATTAAGAACTCAGGAAAGGGATTGGTTGATGATCCCCTTTTTAAATGCACCATCTGAACACCACCATAGGCTGCCAGGTGAGCAAGCCCAGGTGGTGAAACGTACGTCCAACTAACGGCCTCACGCACGGACTCCTCACTGCAGGAGGAGCCGTGACCAACAGCAGTCATTCAGAACGGCTGAGCGGCAATGATCCATCGAGTTCGGGGAGATCGCGAGTGGTAATGTACAATAACCTACGGGTCAGACTCACTCACCCGACACTCCCCACACACTCTCTCTCTTCCTGTCAACTTTCACTTTCACGGACAGACACCCGGTCTCCGGTGGCGCATCCGGACCCTGCAAGGCAAGTGGCAACAGGGTCCGCCTAACACCACATACGGCTTCTCAGGCTGCCGTCCGCTGCCTTTCTTTCCACGGCACAACCCACGATCCCACTCTCATCTGTCCTCCGCTCCAATGATGAGGTCAGACAGCAGATGGGATCAGTGAACTGGAGTGCCGACTATCCTTTGCCCTCAGAGTTACAGTCTCACACTTGACCAGTTACCTGCAGGTAATTTTGATAAAATAACAAGTACCAACGCATACAAAAACATGGCAATAAACAAGGCGCAATTATTGGGGATATAAACACCTGTGATTTTGTTTTAACTTGTGCCTATTAAGATAATATCAATTGTTACCTAGCAACAGCAATGTTTTTTATTAGGAGCAGGTCTGTTTTGTGCAATCTCATTGCACAATAAATGTTGTTAAATGATGCAGTGTTATTAACACAATTGTGATTTAGTCTATTACTGTGGGCCTTTTTATTTCATTTTCGGACTCTGGCTCAGACCCAAGTGGCGCATTTAGGACCCTGCAAGGCTCATAAGCATCAGGGCCCATCTAACACCACGTTGGGGTCTCTAGCCAGTGTGCCAGTTCTATCTTTTTTCTGTGACACAGTCGACGGTCCTACTCTCATCTTTCCTCCGCTCATGAATGAGGTTAGACAGCAGATGGGACTAGCAGACTAGAGTGTCACTATCTAATTTTCTACTATCCATGCCAGCATAATCTTGTTTTTTCTTTATTTGCATTTGTTACATACCTGACAAACAACACTAATGTGTCAGTTTTTCATTCAAGATACAAATGAATCATTTTGGAGACAGAATGTTGCAGTAAAACCCAATTGTAACTATGTATTCTCTAACAGACATGGATATTATTTTCTCTTTAACATGGAAGAGATGTTAAAACACAGATTTACTCTGTGAAATATGGGGAGAAGCTGATCTCATATACACAGCAGTATTTTTCTGCAAGGTGTAATTAATTATATCACCAATATCATCTCTGCTGCTCACAGGATATTTTTGATAGATTACTATCATTTTTTGTCATTAATTTCTGTGATTACTGCTGTTCATTGGATAAGTTTGATAGATTACTATCATTTTTCTTATCATCCATTGTTGAGCAAAATATACAAATAATTTTAAGATGATGATATTTGCTCTTTTTTGAATTATTCATATTTTTACCACTGTTTAAAAGGGGAATAAGTAATTGATACGTCTAATATACCCCTGTTATTTTATTTTAGTTGAGTATTGGATAAATAAAAGCTAAGTTTTAATTATAGACAGTTTTCATCTTTTTCACATCATTAATCATCAAAAGAGTGCTCCAAATATAGGAATTTCTTCTATTTGGTAAGATGTGGGCTCTTCCACACCCACCAAATCATTCTGTATCTGGTACACTATTCCTGGGAGCACCTCCAACGTCAGAATAGTTGCCCACTTGGGCTTGATATATTTTTTCTGTTTAGTTGGTTGTTTGAGATTTAGTCATTCAATTATAACCAGTCTGGTGCAGGGTAAACCAAGTTTTGCCACAAAAGTCAATACTGACAAAGGCTAATAATCATTCATCTAGAACGTTTCCTAGAAAAACTTTAAAAAGTCAATAATCTGGAGAATTTTTGTAAGAAACACATTGGTACTTTCCCATGATGAGTGAGTGCTTCAGGATTTCTTGCACTTACATGGGCTATTAACCAAAAGGTTGGTGGTTCAATCCCACCCAGGGATGTAATTGACCTTGTCATCAGATTTTGGTGATCTTTAAGTAGACAAGTCAAAATTTCAAACCCCCTCTTATGGTGTAGGGTACCTGGCCTTCTCTGACGTAATCAGAGTTAGATTTAATTAAGTGATTTTATAAAAAACAGCTAGGAAGCACAATTTAGCAGTGGGTTGCAGAGAAAAAAATAACATTTTAAACCTACCGGTAATTTTTTTTTCTCGTAGTCCGTAGAGGATGATGGGGACTCCGTAAGGACCATGGGGGATAGACGGGCTCCGCAGCAGACATGGGCACTTTAAGAAAGACTTTAGATCTGGGTGTGCACTGGCTCCTCCCTCTATGCCCCTCCTCCATACCTCAGTTAGAGAAACTGTGCCCAGAGGAGACGGACAGTACGAGGAAAGGATTTTTGTTAATCCAAGGTCAAGATTCATACCAGCCACACCAATCACACCGTATAACTTGTGATATACTACCCAGTTAACAGTATGAATCAAATCTAACTCTGATTACATCAGAGAAGGCCAGGTACCCTACACCATAGCAGGGGTTTTCGAAATTTTGACTTGTCTACTTAAAGATCAACAAAATCTGATAATAAGTTCAATTACATCCCTGGGTGGGATTGAACCACCAACCTTTTGGTTAATAGCCGTATACACTAACTGATTGCGCCACAGCGAAACTTTGCAAAAGTACATACTGACAAAGGCTAATAAGCATTCATCTAGAACGTTTCCTATAAAAACTTTAAATAGTCAATAATCTGGAGAGTTTTTGTAAGATGTTTCTTCCATCAACCAATGAAGAAACACATTGGTACTTTCCCATGATGAGTGAGTGCTTCAGGATCTCTTGCACTTACATGTGCAGCAGAGTACTGTAATGGAAGCATGCTGGGTCCATAACCCAGAGGTAGGCAGATTGAAACTATCCTCTGCTATATGACTTGTCTACTTAAATATTACCAAAATTTGATCACAAGGTCAATTACGTCCCTGGATGGGATTGAACCACCAACCTTTTGATTAATAGCTGAACACACTAACCGATTGCGCCACAGAGACACTTTGCAAAAAGTACATACTGACAAAGACTAATAAGCATTCATCTAGAACGTTTCCTAGAAAAACTTTAAAAAGTCAATAACCTGGAGAGTTTTTGTAAGATGTTTCTTCCAGCAACCAATGAAGAAACACATTGGTACTTTCCCATGATGAGTGAGTGCTTCAGGATCTCTTGCACTTACATGTGCAGCAGAGTACTGCAATGGAAGCATGCTGGGCCCATAACCCAGAGGTAGGCAGATTGATACTATCCTTTGCTATATGCATTTTTTTTGTTCATTAAAGTAATCCAAAACTGGGATTGATATTTTAGCTTTTATTTTTACTTAAAGTACAATAACTTTTACCATTTTAATTTGTTTTAATAGTATATTGACAGTGTTGTTTTCTTTCAAAAATCCAATTAATTTTCTTTAACCGATTATTAAAATGGTAAGTGACAAAAACAAACTACATTGTCACCAGAAGAGCAATACAAAATGTACAAGTGATATATTAAAATCATCTTTCCAGCTTGAATTTCAATGATGCATTGGGGCAACGATTTTGTGAGAAACATCTTCACCCTTAAATAAAGATTTTCTTAATTCCTTACCTGTGTGCTAATTAGATATCACCTTGTTTTCACATTAAACAGACTTCCACATGAGAAAGCAGCAAGGATGCAGTGGCGTTAATGTTTCCTGGTGTCAACCTGTATTATTTCAGTAGATATTGAAATGAGGATGCATCTTGCTGCCTTTCCAATGAAGCAAGTTTAATTTAGTAATAGGTGAAAAACCATCCCTACAAATATGTTAATCAGATACTTGGCTTTGTGGACACTTTTCAGAGAACAAATTAGTTAGCATAAAAATAAAGCCAGAAAATGAAGAGCTGTTTAATCACTCAATTGGATTTTTCTGCCAGCATATTTCTTTTTCTCTGCAACCCACTGCTAAATTGTGCTTCCTAGCTGTTTTTTTTATAAAATCACTGATTCAAATCTAACTCTGATTACATCAGAGTAGGCCAGGTACCCTACACCATAAGAAGGGGGTTTGAAATTTTGACTTGTCTACTTAAAGATCACCAAAATCTGATAACAAGGTCAATTACATCGCTGGGTGGGATTGAACCACCAACCCTTTGATTAATAACCAAACACACTAACCGATTGCGCCACAGAGACACTTTACAAACATACATACTGACAAAGGCTAATAAGCATTCATCTAGAACGTTTCCTAGAAAAACTTTAAAAAGTCAATAATCTGGAGAGTTTTTGTAAGATGTTTCTTCCATCAACCAACGAAGAAACACATTGGTACTTTCCCATGATGAGTGAGTGCTTCAGGATCTCTTGCACTTACATGTGCAGCAGAGTACTGCAATGGAAACATGCTGGGCCCATAACCCAGAGGTAGGCAGATTGAAACTATCCTCTGCTATATGCATTTTTTTTTGTTAATTAAAGTAATCCAAAACTGGGATTGATATTTTTGCTCTTTTATTTTTACTTAAAGTACAATAACTTTTACCATTTTAATTTGTTTTAATAGTATATTGACAGTATTGTTTTCTTTCAAAAATCCACTTAATTTTCTTTACCCTATTATTAAAATGGTAATTGACAAAAACAAACTACATTGTCACCAGAAGAGCAATACAAAATGTACAAGTGATATATTAAAATCATCTTTCCAGCTTGAATTTCAATGATGCATTGGGGCAACGATTTTGTGAGAAACACCTTCACCCTTAAATAAAGATTTTCTTAATTCCTTACCTGTGTGCTAATTAGATATCACCTTGTTTTCACATTAAACAGACTTCCACATGCGAAAGCAGCAAGGATGCAGTGGCGTTAATGTTTCCTGGTGTCAACCTGTATTATTTCAGTAGACATTGAAATGAGGATGCATCTTGCTGCCTTTCCAATGAAGCAAGTTTAATTCAGTAATAGGTGAAAAACCATTCCTACAAAGGTGTTAATCAGAGACTTGGCTTTGTGGACACTTTTCAGAGAGCAAATTTGTTAGCATAAACATAAAATCAGAAAATGAAGAGCTGTTTAAACAGCTACTGCCTGAGGGTCTCTTGACCTGGTGCAATACCTCTGTAGCTTTTTGTTGAGGCGGGACGCCATCATGTCTATCTGGAACAGTCCCCACCGACTTGCAATCTGTGCGAAGACTTCCTGATGGAGTCCCCACTCTCCTGGATGTAGGTCGTGTCTGCTGAGGAAGTCTGCTTCCCAGTTGTCCACTCCCGGAATGAACACTGCTGACAGTGCGCTTACATGATTCTCCACCCAGCGAAGAATTCTGGTGGCTTCCGCCATCGCCACTCTGCTCCTTGTGCCGCCTTGGCGGTTTACATGAACTACTGCGGTGACGTTGTCTGACTGGATCAGAACTGGTTGGTCGCGAAGTAAGGTCTCCGCTTGACATAGGGCGTTGTATATGGCCCTTAGCTCCAGGATGTTGATGTGAAGACAAGTCTCCTGACTTGACCAAAGACCTTGGAAATTTCTTCCCTGTGTGGCTGCTCCCCAACCTCGGAGGCTCGCGTTCGTGGTCACCAGGATCCAGTCCTGAATGCCGAACCTGCGGCCCTCTAGAAGGTGAGCACTCTGCAGCCACCACAGGAGAGATACCCTGGCCCTGGGGGACAGGGTGATCAACTGATGAATCTGTAGATGTGACCCGGACCACTTGTCCAGTAGGTCCCATTGCAAGATCCTCGCATGGAACCTGCCGAAGGGAATGGCCTCGTATGATGCCACCATCATTCCCAGGACTCGAGTGCAGTGATGCACTGACACCTGTTTTGGTTTCAATAGGTTCCTGACCAGAGTCATGAGTTCCTGGGCCTTTTCTATCGGAAGATAAACCCTTTTCTGGTCCGTATCCAGAATAATGCCCAAGCAAAGTCAGACGAGTCGTAGGAACCAACTGCGACTTCGGGATATTGAGAATCCAGCCGTTTTGCTGTAACACCTTCAATGAAAGTTATACGCTGTTCAGCAACTGCTCTCTTGATCTCGCTTTTATGAGGAGATCGTTCAAGTACGGGATAATTGTGACACCTTGCTTTCGCAGGAGCACCATAATTTCTGTCATTACCTTGGTGAAAATTCTCGGAGAAAATTCTGGAGAGACCAAACGGCAACGTCTGAAATTGGTAATGACAATACTGTACCGCAAATCTTAGGTACGCCTGATGAGGTGGATAAATGAGTACATGAAGGTATGCATCCTTTATGTCCAGAGATATCATAAAATCCCCCCCTTCTAGGCTGGCGATGACCGCTCTTAGCGATTCCATCTTGAACTTGAACCTTTTCAAGTATAGGTTCAGGGATTTTAAATTTAATATGGGTCTGACCAAACCGTCCGGTTTTGGGACTACAAACAGGGTCGAATAATTTCCCTTTCCTTGTTGAAGCAGGGGAACCTTGACCACCACCTGTTGAAGATACAATTTGTGAATTGCATTTAACACTATCTCCCTTTCCTGGGGAGAAGATGGTAGGGCCGATTTGAAAAACCGGCGAGGAGGCACCTCTTCGAATTTCAGCTTGCAACCCTGAGAAACAATTTCTATTGCCTAGGGATCCACCTGCGAATGAACCCAGATGTGGCTGAAAACTCGAAGACGTGCCCCCAACTGGGCGGACTCCTTTAGCGGAGCCCCAGCGTCATGCGGTGGATTTTGTAGAGGCCGGGGAGGACTTCTGTTCCTGGGAACTAGCTGTGTTGTGCAGCTTCTTCCCTCTGCCCTTACCTCTGGCAAGAAAGGACGCACCTCGTACTTTCTTGTTTCTCTGTGATCGAAAGGACTGCATTTGATAATGTGGTGCTTTCTTAGGCTGTGAGGGAATATAAGGAAAAAATTTGATTTACCAGCTGTAGCTGTGGAGACAAGGTCCGAGAGACCTTCCCCAAACAATTCCTCACCCCTGTAAGGTAAAACCTCCATATGCCTTTTTGAGTCGGCATCACCTGTCCATTGCCGGGTCCATAGGACTCGTCTAGCAGAAATCGACATAGCGTTTATTCTAGAACCCAGTAGACTAATGTCACTTTGAGCATCTCTCATATATAGGACAGCATCTTTTATATGCCCTATGGTCAATAACATAGCATCCTTATCTAGGGTCTCAATCTCTGCTGATAAGGTATCTGTCCATGCTGCCACCGCGCTACAACCTCGGCCGACGCAATTGCCGGTCTGAGTAAGGTACCAGAATGTGTGTAAATGGACTTTAGGGTAACCTCCTGCTTGCGGTCAGCAGGGTCCCTGATGGTAGCCGTATCCTGGGATGGCAGCGCTACCTTTTTGGATAAGCGTGTCAATGCTTTATCCACCCTAGGGGAGGATTCCCACCGTATCCTGTCCATTGGCGGGAAAGGATACGCCATAAGAATCCTTTTGGGAATCTGCAGCTTTTTGTCTGGAGATTCCCAAGCTTTTTCACATAATTCGTTCAACTCATGTGAGGGGGGAAAGGTTATCTCAGGTTTCTTTCCCTTATACATGTGTACCCTCGTGTCAGGGACAGGGGACTCTGTGATGTGCAAAACATCTTTTATTGCAATAATCATATATCGAATACATTTAGCCAATTTTGGTTGTAACTTTGCATCATCGTAGTCGACACTGGAGTCAGAATCCGTGTCGGTATCTGTGTCAACTATTTGGGATAGTGGGCGCTTTTGAGACCCCGAAGGTCCCTGCGACATAGGGACAGGCATGGGTTGACTCCCTGACTGTTCCCTAGCTTCAGCTTTGTCTAATCTCTTGTGTAATAAGTTTACATTAGCACTTAAAACATTCCACATATCCATCCAGTCAGGTGTCGGCGTTGTCGATGGAGACACCACATTAATTTGCTCCTGCTCCTCTCTAGGAGAGCCTTCTACCTCAGACATGTCGACACACGTGTACCGACACACCATACACTCAGGGAATCCTCTTATCTGAGGACAGTTCCCCAACAAGGCCCTTTGGAGAGACAGAGAGAGAAAGTATGCCAGCACACACCCCAGCGCTATATGACCCAGGAAAAAAACACAATCATTTTATGTTTACCCAGTAGCGCTGTATTTCCATATATATATGCGCCTAATTATGTGCCCTCTCTTCTTTAAGACCCTCTTTCTACCGTGGTATAAGCAGGGGAGAGTCCATGGAGCTTCCCCTCAGCGGTGCTGTGGAGAAAATGGCGCTGGTGAGTGCTGAGGGAGAAGCCCCACCCCCTCAGCGACGGGCTTCTGTCCCGCTCAAATATAGTAAAAAAATGGCGGGGGCTCTTATATATATATACAGTGCCTAGCTGCATATATATTTATTTTGCCAAAGAGAGGTCTATATTGCTGCCCAGGGCGTCCCCCCTGCGCCCTTCACCCTTACACTGACTGCCGTGTGTGAGGTGTATGGGAGCAATGGAGCACAGCTTTACTGCTGTGCGTTACCTCAGTGAAGATCATGAAGTCTTCCGCCGCCTCTGAAGTCTTCTTTTCTTCTCATACTCACCCGGCTTCTATCTTCCGGCTCTGCGAGGGGGACGGCGGCACGGCTCTGGGACGGACGGCGAGGGTGAGACCTGCGTACCGATCCCTCTGGAGCTAATGCTGTACAGTAGCCTAAGAAGCAGAGCCTATCAACTCACAGAAGTAGGTGTGCATCTCTCCCCTCCGCCCCTCGATGCAGGGAGTCTGTTGCCAGCAGGCTCCCTGAAAATAAAAAAATCTAACAAATATACTTTCTGTCAGGAAACTCAGGAGAGCTTCCTGAAAAGCACCCAGTCTCCTCTGGGCACAGTAGTAAACTGAGGTCTGGAGGAGGGGCATAGAGGGAGGAGCCAGTGCACACCCAGATCTAAAGTCTTTCTTAAAGTGCCCATGTCTCCTGCGGAGCCCGTCTATCCCCCATGGTCCTTACGGAGTCCCCAGCATCCTCTAGGACGTAAGAGAAAAATTATGCTGGCAGAAAAATCCAATTGAGTGATTAAACAGCTCCAGAGCTGCTCTGTAAGGCAAGTAAAAGGGTGTGGGCCCTGCAGCACTACCTGTAGTTTGCATTGTGCATTGGAAGCCTAGTTTGCTGTCTGTTTCCACTTCTTTTTTCTTGAGCCCCTCCCGTCTATACCCTTGTGCACTATCCTGACTTCTCCTCCCGTCTGCTTACTTTGTGCCTTCCAATGCACAATGCAAACTACAGGTAGTGCTGCAGGGCCCACACCCTTTTACTTGCCTTACAGAGCAGCTCTTGAGCTGTTACAGTGCCCAGCTGCTGCAAGAAATCAGCGTGAATGCTTCAGGGGCTGGGGCATGGCCAACATGAGCCCCACACCGAAGGAGGGTGGGGGTGTTTAATGCGAACTAGGGGTCTCGCACAATGCGAACTACAGGTAGTGCTGCAGGGCCCACACCCTTTTACTTGCATTACAGAGCAGCTCTGGAGCTGTTACAGTGCCCAGCTGCTGCAAGAAATCAGCTTGAATCCTTCAGGGGCTGGGGCATAGCCAACATGAGCCCCACACCGACGGAGGGTGGAGGTGTTTAATGCGAACTAGGGGTCATCCAAGTGCCGCAAAAGGCCGCCATGCCCTGCACGCCCCTTTTCTCTTTTCATATGCAGACGAGGGTTGAAGCCAACTTTGACCCACTGCTTGGATGACATCGCCATATGCAAATCCATCTGCTGCAGGCCTTCCCCCAGGAATGCTTGCACTAGTTGTTGCATTTGGTTTGTTGTTTGGGGGTGCTTCAGTATTAGGCAGCCTTCTGCCCTCCCATGTTCATCTGAAAATATGTGTTCTCCCTGCAGTTGTTGTCCCCAGATGAGAGTTCCCTTGTGCTGCCTCAGTTGAATCTCCTTTACTTGACAGAGATGTGCCTGAGCAGCGGCCCTCCCCAGCCCTATCCCAAATCATACTTATTTTGCATAGGAGATACCATGGTCATGAAGACTGTTCTCCCAGGGTGCGGTTCATTCATTGCATTCTGGGTATGCTGACCCCTGTGATTTCCCCAAATGTGGGAAACTCGACTGCATTATTTAATGCGAACTAGGGGTCATCCAAGCACCGCAAAAGGCCGCCATGCCCTGCATACCCCTTTTCTCTTTTCATAAGCAGACGAGGTTTGAAGCCAACCTTGACCCACTGCTTGGATGACATCACTTGCTGCCTTTCCAATGAAGCAAGTTTAATTTAATAATAGGTGAAAAACCATCCCTACAAAGGTGATAATCAGATACTTGGCTTTGTGGACACTTTTCAGAGCACAAATTTGTTAGCATAAAAATAAAGCCAGAAAATGAAGAGCTGTTTAATCACTCAATTGGATTTTTCTGCCAGCATATTTCTTTTTCTCTGCAACCCACTGCTAAATTGTGCTTTGTGGCTGTTTTTTTTATAAAATCACTTAATCAAATCTAACTCTGATTACATCAGAGAAGGCCAGGTACCCTACACCATAAGAGGTGGTTTGAAATTTTTACTTGTCTACTTAAAGATCACCAAAATCTGATAACAAGGTCAATTACGTCCCTAGGTGGGATTGAACCACCAACCTTTTGGTTAACAACTGAACACGCTAACTGTTTGTGCCTCAGAGACACTTTGCGAAAGTACATACTGACAAAGGCTAATAAGCATTCATCTAGAACGTTTCCTAGAAAAACTTTAAAAAGTCAATAATCTGGAGAGTTTTTGTAAGATGTTTCTTCCATCAACCAATGAAGAAACACATTGGTACTTTCCCATGATGAGTGAGTGCTTCAGGATCTCTTGCACTTACATGTGCAGCAGAGTACTGTAATGGAAGCATGCTGGGTCCATAACCCAGAGGTAGGCAGATTGAAACTATCCTCTGCTATATGCATTGTTTTTTGTTAATTAAAGTAATCCAAAACTGGGATTGATATTTTTGCTCTTTTATTTTTACTTAAAGTACAATAACTTTTACCATTTTAATTTGTTTTAATAGTATATTGACAGTATTGTTTTCTTTCAAAAATCCACTTAATTTTCTTTACCCTATTATTAAAATGGTAATTGACAAAAACAAACTACATTGTCACCAGAAGAGCAGTACAAAATATACAAGTGATATATTAAAATCATCTTTCCAGCTTTAATTTCAATGATGCCTTGGTGCAACAATTTTGTGAGAAACATCTTCACCCATAAAGAAAGATTTTCTTAATTCCTTACCTGTGTGCTGATTAGATATCACCTTGTTTTCACATTAAACAGACTTCCCCTTGAGGAAGCAGCAAGGATGCAGTGACGTTTATGTTTCCTGGTGTCAACCTGTATTATTTCAGTAGACATTGAAATGAGGATGCATCTTGCTGCCTTTCCAATGAAGCAAGTTTAATTCAGTAATAGGTGAAAAACCATTCCTACTAAAGGTGTTAATCAGAGACTTGGCTTTGTGGACACTTTTCAGAGAGCAAATTTGTTAGCATAAACATAAAATCAGAAAATGAAGAGCTGTTTAATCACTCAATTGGACTTTTCTGCCAGCATAATTTTTTTTCTCTGCAACCCACTGCTAAATTGTGCTTCCTAGCTGTTTTTTATAAAATCACTTAATCAAATCTAACTCTGATTACATCAGAGAAGGCCGGGTACCCTACACCATAAGAGGGGGTTTGAAATTTTGACTTGTCTACTTAAAGATCACCAAAATCTGATAACAAGGTCAATTACGTCCCTGGGTGGGATTGAATCACCAACCTTTAGGTTAATAGCCATACACACTAACTGATTGCGCCATAGCGACACTTTGCGAAAGTACATACTGACAAAGGCTAATAAGCATTCATCTAGAACGTTTCCTAGAAAAACTTTAAAAAGTCAATAATCTGGAGAATTTTTGTAAGAAACACATTGGTACTTTCCCATGATGAGTGAGTGCTTCAGGATCTCTTGCACTTACATGGGCTATTAACCAAAAGGTTCCCACCCAGTGATGTAATTGACCTTGTGATCAGATTTTGGTGATCTTTAAGTAGACAAGTCAAAATTTCAAACCCCCTCTTATGGTGTAGGGTACCTGGCCTTCTCTGACGTAATCAGAGTTAGATTTAATTAAGGTGCGCAAGGGCATAGAAGGGAGCGGTTTAAGAAAAGAGAAGTGGAAACAGACAGCAAACTAGGCTGGAGAGAGACCTGAGACAAAGAGATCTGAATTATACGAGAGCCGACCAGGGGAAACACAAATTATGCAGTCAAGTTTCCCACATTTGGGGAAATCGCAGGAGCAGCACACCCAGAGTGCAATGGGTGAGCCTTGCCCTGGGAGAAGCACCTTCATGATCATAGTATCTCACCTGGCAGGTAAGTAGGAGTTGGGCTAGTGCTGGGGAGGGTCGCTGCTCGGGTACGCCCCTGTCAAGTGAAGGAGATCCAACTGAGGCAGCACAAGGGAACTCTCGAAAGAAGAACAAGGCTAGAGGAAGATCTGAGACAAAGAAATCTGACTTTTACCAGAGCTGACCAGAGGAAAGCACAAACACAGTCCCCCACTACCACCAGGAAACATTAACGCCACTGCATCCTTGCTGCTTTCTCATGTGGTAGTCTATTTAATGTGAAAACAAGGTGATATCTAATTAGCACACAGAAAAGAAAATTAAGTGAATTTTTGAAAGAAAACAATACTGTCAATATACTATTAAAACAAATTAAAATGGTAAAAGTTATTGTACTTTAAGTAAAAATAAAAGAGCAAAAATGTCAATCCCAGTTTTGGATTACTTTAATTAACAAAAAAAATGCATATAGCAGAGGATAGTTTCAATCTGCCTACCTCTGGGTTATGGACCCAGCATGCTTCCATTACAGTACTCTGCTGCACATGTATGTGCAAGAGATCCTGAAGCACTCACTCATCATGGGAAAGTACCAATGTGTTTCTTCATTGGTTGATGGAAGAAACATCTTACAAAAACTCTCCACATTATTGACTTTTTAAAATGTTTCTAGGAAACGTTCTAGATGAATGCTTATTAGCCTTTTTCAGTATATGCTTTTGCAAAGTGTCGCTGTGGCGCAATCAGTTAGTGTGTAAGGCTATTAACCAAAAGGTTGGTGGTTCAATCCCACCCAGGGGCGTAATTGACCTTGTTATCAGATTTTGGTGATCTTTATGTAGACAAGTCAAAATTTCAAACCCCCTCTTATGGTGTAGGGTACCTGGCCTTCTCTGATGTAATCAGAGTTAGATTTGATTCAGTGATTTTATAAAAACAGCTAGGAAGCACAATTTAGCAGTGGGTTGCAGAGAAAAAGAAATATGCTGGCAAAAAAATCCAATTGAGTGATTAAACAGCTCTTCATTTTCTGGCTTTATTTTTATGCTAACAAATTTGTTCTCTGAAAAGTGTCCACAAAGCCAAGTCTCTGATTAACACCTTTGTAGGGATGGTTTTTCACCTATTACTAAATTAAACTTGCTTCATTGGAAAGGCAGCAAGATGCATCCTCATTTCAATATCTACAGAAATAATACAGGTTGACACCAGGAAACATTAACGCCACTGCATCCTTGCTGCTTTCTCATGTGGAAGTCTGTTTAATGTGAAAACAAGGTGATATCTAATTAGCACACAGGTAAGGAATTAAGAAAATCTTTATTTAAGGGTGAAGATGTTTCTCACAAAATCGTTGCCCCAATGCATCATTGAAATTCAAGCTGGAACGATGATTTTAATATATCACTTGTACATTTTGTATTGCTCTTCTGGTGACAATGTAGTTTGTTTTTGTCAATTACCATTTTAATAATAGGGTAAAGAAAATTAATTGGATTTTTGAAAGAAAACAATACTGTCAATATACTATTAAAACAAATTAAAATGGTAAAAGTTATTGTACTTTAAGTAAAAATAAAAGAGCAAAAATATCAATCCCAGTTTTGGATTACTTTAATTAACAAAAAAAAATGCATATAGCAAAGGATAGTTTCAATCTGCCTACCTCTGGGTTATGGACCCAGCATGCTTCCATTACAGTACTCTGCTGCACATGTAAGTGCAAGAGGTCCTGAAGCACTCACTTATCATGGGAAAGTACCAATGTGTTTCTTCATTGGTTGATGGAAGAAACATCTTACAAAAACTCTCCACATTATTGACTTTTTAAAATGTTTCTAGGAAACGTTCTAGATATATGCTTATTAGCCTTTGTCAGTATGTACTTTTGCAAAGTGTCGCTGTGGCGCAATCAGTTAGTGTGTATGGTTATTAACCAAAAGGTTGGTGGTTCAATCCCACCCAGGGACGTAATTGACCTTGTTATCAGATTTTGGTGATCTTTAAGTAGACAAGTCAAAATTTCAAACCCCCTGTTATGGTGTAGGGTACCTGGCCTTCTCTGATGTAATCAGAGTTAGATTTGATTCAGTGATTTTATAAAAACAGCTAGGAAGCACAATTTAGCAGTGGGTTGCAGAGAAAAAGAAATATGCTGGCAAAAAAAATCCAATTGAGTGATTAAACAGCTCTTCATTTTCTGGCTTTATTTTTATGCTAACAAATTTGTTCTCTGAAAAGTGTCCACAAAGCCAAGTCTCTGATTAACACCTTTGTAGGGATGGTTTTTCACCTATTACTAAATTAAACTTGCTTCATTGGAAAGGCAGCAAGATGCATCCTCATTTCAATGTCTACTGAAATAATACAGGTTGACACCAGGAAACATTAACGCCACTGCATCCTTGCTGCTTTCGCATGTGGAAGTCTGTTTAATGTGAAAACAAGGTGATATCTAATTAGCACACAGGTAAGGAATTAAGAAAATCTTTATTTAAGGGTGAAGGTGTTTCTCACAAAATCGTTGCCCCAATGCATCATTGAAATTCAAGCTGGAAAGATGATTTTAATATGTCACTTGTACATTTTGTATTGCTCTTCTGGTGACAATGTCGTTTGTTTTTGTCAATTACCATTTTAATAATAGGGTAAAGAAAATTAAGTGGATTTTGGAAAGAAAACAATACTGTCAATATACTATTAAAACAAATTAAAATGGTAAAAGTTATTGTACTTTAAGTAAAAATAAAAGAGCAAAAATATCAATCCCAGTTTTGGATTACTTTAATTAACAAAAAAAAATGCATATAGCAGAGGATAGTTTCAATCTCCCTACCTCTGGGTTATGGGCCCAGCATTTTTCCATTGCAGTACTCTGCTGCACATGTAAGTGCAAGAGATCCTGAAGCACTCACTCATCATGGGAAAGTACCAATGTGTTTCTTCGTTGGTTGATGGAAGAAACATCTTACAAAAACTCTCCAGATTATTGACTTTTTAAAGTTTTTCTAGGAAACGTTCTAGATGAATGCTTATTAGCCTTTGTCAGTATGTACGTTTGTAAAGTGTCTCTGTGGCGCAATCTGTTAGTGTGTTTGGTTATTAATCAAAGGGTTGGTGGTTCAATCCCACCCAGGGATGTAATTGACCTTGTTATCAGATTTTGGTGATCTTTAAGTAGACAAGTCAAAATTTCAAACCCCCTTCTTATGGTGTAGGGTACCTGGCCTACTCTGATGTAATCAGAGTTAGATTTGAATAAGTGATTTTATAAAAAAAACAGCTAGGAAGCACAATTTAGCAGTGGGTTGCAGAGAAAAAGAAATATGCTGGCAGAAAAATCCAATTGAGTGATTAAACAGCTCTTCGTTTTCTGGCTTTATTTTTATGCTAACGAATTTGTTCTCTGAAAAGTGTCCACAAAGCCAAGTATCTGATTAACATATTTGTAGGGATGGTTTTTCACCTATTACTAAATTAAACTTGCTTCATTGGAAAGGCAGCAAGATGCATCCTCATTTCAATATCTACTGAAATAATACAGGTTGACACCAGGAAACATTAACGCCACTGCATCATTGCTGCTTTCTCATGTGGAAGTCTGTTTAATGTGAAAACAAGGTGATATCTAATTAGCACACAGGTAAGGAATTAAGAAAATCTTTATTTAAGGGTGAAGATGTTTCTCACAAAATCGTTGCCCCAATGCATCATTGAAATTCAAGCTGGAAAGATGATTTTAATATATCACTTGTACATTTTGTATTGCTCTTCTGGTGACAATGTAGTTTGTTTTTGTCAATTACCATTTTAATAATCGGGTAAAGAAAATTAATTGGATTTTTGAAAGAAAACAATACTGTCAATATACTATTAAAACAAATTAAAATGGTAAAAGTTATTGTACTTTAAGTAAAAATAAAAGCTAAAATATCAATCCCAGTTTTGGATTACTTTAATGAACAAAAAAAAAATGCATATAGCAAAGGATAGTATCAATCTGCCTACCTCTGGGTTATGGGCCCAGCATGCTTCCATTGCAGTACTCTGCTGCACATGTAAGTGCAAGAGATCCTGAAGCACTCACTCATCATGCGAAAGTACCAATGTGTTTCTTCATTGGTTGCTGGAAGAAACATCTTACAAAAACTCTCCAGATTATTGACTTTTTAAAGTTTTTCTAGGAAACGTTCTAGATGAATGCTTATTAGTCTTTGTCAGTATGTACTTTTCGCAAAGTGTCTCTGTGGCGCAATCGGTTAGTGTGTTCAGCTATTAATCAAAAGGTTGGTGGTTCAATCCCATCCAGGGACGTAATTGACCTTGTGATCAGATTTTGGTAATATTTAAGTAGACAAGTCAAAATTGCAAACCCCCTCTTATGGTGTAGGGTACCTGGCCTTCTCTGATGTAATCAGAGTTAGATTTCATTAAGTGATTTTATAAAAAAACAGCTAGGAAGCACAATTTAGCAGTGGGTTGCAGAGAAAAAGAAAAATGCTGGCAGAAAAATCCAATTGAGTGATTAAACAGCTCTTCATTTTCTGGCTTTATTTTTATAACAAATTTGTTCTCTGAAAAGTGTCCACAAAGCCAAGTATCTGATTAACATCTTTGTAGGGATGGTTTTTCACCTATTACTAAATTAAACTTGCTTCATTGGAAAGGCAGCAAGATGCATCCTCATTTCAATATCTACGGAAATAATACAGGTTGACACCAGGAAACATTAACGCCACTGCATCTTTGCTGTTTTCTCATGTGGAAGTCTGTTTAATGTGAAAACAAGGTGATATCTAATTAGCACACAGGTAAGGAATTAAGAACATCTTTATTTAAGGGTGAAGATGTTTCTCACAAAATCGTTGCCCCAATGCATCATTGAAATTCAAGCTGGAAAGATGATTTTAATATATCACTTGTACATTTTGTATTGCTCTTCTGGTGACAATGTAGTTTGTTTTTGTCAATTACCATTTTAATAATCGGGTAAAGAAAATTAATAGGATTTTTGAAAGAAAACAATACTGTCAATATACTATTAAAACAAATTAAAATGGTAAAAGTTATTGTACTTTAAGTAAAAATAAAAGAGCAAAAATATCAATCCCAGTTTTGGATTACTTTAATTAACAAAAAAAATGCATATAGCAGAGGATAGTTTCAATCTGCCTACCTCTGGGTTATGGACCCAGCATGCTTCCATTACAGTACTCTGCTGCACATGTAAGTGCAAGAGATCCTGAAGCACTCACTCATCATGGGAAAGTACCAATGTGTTTCTTCATTGGTTGATGGAAGAAACATCTTACAAAAACTCTCCACATTATTGACTTTTTAAAATGTTTCTAGGAATCGTTCTAGATGAATGCTTATTAGCCTTTGTCAGTATGTTCTTTTGCAAAGTGTCGCTGTGGCGCAATCAGTTAGTGTGTAAGGCTATTAACCAAAAGGTTGGTGATTCAATCCCACCAAGGGACTTAATTGACCTTGTTATCAGATTTTGGTGATCTTTAAGTAGACAAGTCAAAATTTCAAACCCCCTATTATGGTGTAGGGTACCTGGCCTTCTCTAATGTAATCAGAGTTAGATTTGATTCAGTGATTTTATAAAAACAGCTAGGAAGAACAATTTAGCAGTGGGTTGCAGAGAAAAAGAAATATGCTGGCAGAAAAATCCAATTGAGTGATTAAACAGCTCTTCATTTTCTGGCTTTATTTTTATACTAACAAATTTGTTCTCTGAAAAGTGTCCACAAAGCCAAGTCTCTGATTAACACCTTTGTAGGGATGGTTTTTCACCTATTACTAAATTAAACTTGCTTCATTGGAAAGGCAGCAAGATGCATCTTCATTTCAATGTCTACTGAAATAATACAGGTTGACACCAGGAAACATTAACGCCACTGCATCCTTGCTGCTTTCGCATGTGGAAGTCTGTTTAATATGAAAACAAGGTGATATCTAATTAGCACACAGGTAAGGAATTAAGAAAATCTTTATTTAAGGGTGAAGATGTTTCTCACAAAATCGTTGCCCCAATGCATCATTGAAATTCAAGCTGGAAAGATGATTTTAATATATCACTTGTACATTTTGTATTGCTCTTCTGGTGACAATGTAGTTTGTTTTTGTCAATTACCATTTTAATAATCGGGTAAAGAAAATTAAGTGGATTTTTGAAAGAAAACAATACTGTCAATATACTATTAAAACAAATTAAAATGGTAAAAGTTATTGTACTTTAAGTAAAAATAAAAGAGCAAAAATATCAATCCCAGTTTTGGATTACTTTAATTAACAAAAAAAAATGCATATAGCAGAGGATAGTTTCAATCTGCCTACCTCTGGGTTATGGACCCAGCATGCTTCCATTACAGTACTCTGCTGCACATGTAAGTGCAAGAGGTCCTGAAGCACTCACTTATCATGGGAAAGTACCAATGTGTTTCTTCATTGGTTGATGGAAGAAACATCTTACAAAAACTCTCCACATTATTGACTTTTTAAAATGTTTCTAGGAATCGTTCTAGATGAATGCTTATTAGCCTTTGTCAGTATGTACTTTTGCAAAGTGTAGCTGTGGCGCAATCAGTTAGTGTGTAAGGCTATTAACCAAAAGGTTGGTTATTCAATCCCACCCAGGGACTTAATTGACCTTGTTATCAGATTTTGGTGATCTTTAAGTAGACAAGTCAAAATTTCAAACCCCCTGTTATGGTGTAGGGTACCTGGCCTTCTCTGATGTAATCAGAGTTAGATTTGATTCAGTGATTTTATAAAAACAGCTAGGAAGCACAATTTGGCAGTGGGTTGCAGAGAAAAAGAAATATGCTGGCAGAAAAATCCAATTGAGTGATTAAACAGCTCTTCATTTTCTGGCTTTATTTTTATGCTAACTAATTTGTTCTCTGAAAAGTGTCCACAAAGCCAAGTATCTGATTAACATATTTGTAGGGATGGTTTTTCACCTATTACTAAATTAAACTTGCTTCATTGGAAAGGCAGCAAGATGCATCCTCATTTCAATATCTACTGAAATAATACAGGTTGACACCAGGAAACATTAACGCCACTGCATCCTTGCTGCTTTCGCATGTGGAAGTCTGTTTAATGTGAAAACAAGGTGATATCTAATTAGCACACAGGTAAGGAATTAAGAAAATCTTTATTTAAGGGTGAAGATGTTTCTCACAAAATCGTTGCCCCAATGCATCATTGAAATTCAAGCTGGAAAGATGATTTTAATATATCACTTGTACATTTTGTATTGCTCTTATGGTGACAATGTAGTTTGTTTTTGTCAATTACCATTTTAATAATAGGTAAAGAAAATTAAGTGGATTTTTGAAAGAAAACAATACTGTCAATATACTAGTAAAACAAATTAAAATGGTAAAAGTTATTGTACTTTAAGTAAAAATAAAAGCTAAAATATCAATCCCAGTTTTGGATTACTTTAATGAACAAAAAAAAAATTCATATAGCAAAGGATAGTTTCAATCTGCCTACCTCTGGGTTATGGGCCCAGCATGCTTCCATTGCAGTACTCTGCTGCACATGTAAGTGCAAGAGATCCTGAAGCACTCACTCATCATGCGAAAGTACCAATGTGTTTCTTCATTGGTTGCTGGAAGAAACATCTTACAAAAACTCTCCAGATTATTGACTTTTTAAAGTTTTTCTAGGAAACGTTCTAGATGAATGCTTATTAGTCTTTGTCAGTATGTGCTTTTTGCAAAGTGTCTCTGTGGCGCAATCGGTTAGTGTGTTCAGCTATTTATCAAAAGGTTGGTGGTTCAATCCCACCCAGGGACGTAATTGACCTTGTGATCAGATTTTGGTGATATTAAAGTAGACAAGTCAAAATTGCAAACCCCCTCTTATGGTATAGGGTACCTGGCCTTCTCTGATGTAATCAGAGTTAGATTTGATTAAGTGATTTTATAAAAAAACAGCTAGGAAGCACAATTTAGCAGTGGGTTGCAGAGAAAAAGAAAAATGCTGGCAGAAAAATCCAATTGAGTGATTAAACAGCTCTTCATTTTCTGGCTTTATTTTTATGATTACAAATTTGTTCTCTGAAAAGTGTCCACAAAGCCAAGTATCTGATTAACATCTTTGTAGGGATGGTTTTTCACCTATTACTAAATTAAACTTGCTTCATTGGAAAGGCAGCAAGATGCATCCTCTTTTCAATATCTACGGAAATAATACAGGTTGACACCAGGAAACATTAACGCCACTGCATATTTGCTGTTTTCGCATGTGAAAGTCTGTTTAATGTGAAAACAAGGTGATATCTAATTAGCACACAGGTAAGGAATTAAGAAAATCTTTATTTAAGGGTGAAGGTGTTTCTCACAAAATCGTTGCCCCAATGCATCATTGAAATTCAAGCTGGAAAGATGATTTTAATATATCACTTGTACATTTTGTATTGCTCTTCTGGTGACAATGTAGTTTGTTTTTGTCAATTACCATTTTAATAATAGGGTAAAGAAAATTAAGTGGATTTTTGAAAGAAAACAATACTGTCAATATACTATTAAAACAAATTAAAATGGTAAAAGTTATTGTACTTTAAGTAAAAATAAAAGAGCAAAAATATCAATCCCAGTTTTGGATTACTTTAATTAACAAAAAAAAATGCATATAGCAGAGGATAGTTTCAATCTGCCTACCTCTGGGTTATGGGCCCAGCATTTTTCCATTGCAGTACTCTGCTGCACATGTAAGTGCAAGAGCTCCTGAAGCACTCACTCATCATGGGAAAGTACCAATGTGTTTCTTCGTTGGTTGATGGAAGAAACATCTTACAAAAACTCTCCAGATTATTGACTTTTTAAAGTTTTTCTAGGAAACGTTCTAGATGAATGCTTATTAGCCTTTGTCAGTATGTACGTTTGTAAAGTGTCTCTGTGGCGCAATCTGTTAGTGTGTTTGGTTATTAATCAAAGGGTTGGTGGTTCAATCCCACACAGGGATGTAATTGACCTTGTTATCAGATTTTGGTGATCTTTAAGTAGACAAGTCAAAATTTCAAACCCCCTTCTTATGGTGTAGGGTACCTGGCCTACTCTGATGTAATCAGAGTTAGATTTGAATAAGTGATTTTATAAAAAAAACAGCTAGGAAGCACAATTTAGCAGTGGGTTGCAGAGAAAAAGAAATATGCTGGCAGAAAAATCCAATTGAGTGATTAAACAGCTCTTCATTTTCTGGCTTTATTTTTATGCTAACGAATTTGTTCTCTGAAAAGTGTCCACAAAGCCAAGTATCTGATTAACATATTTGTAGGGATGGTTTTTCACCTATTACTAAATTAAACTTGCTTCATTGGAAAGGCAGCAAGATGCATCCTCATTTCAATATCTACTGAAATAATACAGGTTGACACCAGGAAACATTAACGCCACTGCATCCTTGCTGCTTTCTCATGTGGAAGTCTGTTTAATGTGAAAACAAGGTGATATCTAATTAGCACACAGGTAAGGAATTAAGAAAATCTTTATTTAAGGGTGAAGATGTTTCTCACAAAATCGTTGCCCCAATGCATCATTGAAATTCAAGCTGGAAAGATGATTTTAATATATCCCTTGTACATTTTGTATTGCTCTTCTGGTGACAATGTAGTTTGTTTTTGTCAATTACCATTTTAATAATCGGGTAAAGAAAATTAATTGGATTTTTGAAAGAAAACAATACTGTCAATATACTATTAAAACAAATTAAAATGGTAAAAGTTATTGTACTTTAAGTAAAAATAAAAGCTAAAATATCAATCCCAGTTTTGGATTACTTTAATGAACAAAAAAAAAAATGCATATAGCAAAGGATAGTTTCAATCTGCCTACCTCTGGGTTATGTGCCCAGCATGCTTCCATTGCAGTACTCTGCTGCACATGTAAGTGCAAGAGATCCTGAAGCACTCACTCATCATGCGAAAGTACCAATGTGTTTCTTCATTGGTTGCTGGAAGAAACATCTTACAAAAACTCTCCAGATTATTGACTTTTTAAAGTTTTTCTAGGAAACGTTCTAGATGAATGCTTATTAGTCTTTGTCAGTATGGACTTTTCGCAAAGTGTCTCTGTGGCGCAATCGGTTAGTGTGTTCAGCTATTAATCAAAAGGTTGGTGGTTCAATCCCACCCAGGGACGTAATTGACCTTGTTATCAGATTTTGGTGATCTTTAAGTAGACAAGTCAAAATTTCAAACCCCCTGTTATGGTGTAGGGTACCTGGCCTTCTCTGATGTAATCAGAGTTAGATTTGATTCAGTGATTTTATAAAAACAGCTAGGAAGCACAATTTAGCAGTGGGTTGCAGAGAAAAAGAAATATGCTGGCAGAAAAATCCAATTGAGTGATTAAACAGCTCTTCATTTTCTGGCTTTATTTTTATGCTAACAAATTTGTGCTCTGAAAAGTGTCCACAAAGCCAAGTATCTGATTAACACCTTTGTAGGGATGGTTTTTCACCTATTATTAAATTAAACTTGCTTCATTGGAAAGGCAGCAAGTGATGTCATCCAAGCAGTGGGTCAAAGTTGGCTTCAAACCTCGTCTGCTTATGAAAAGAGAAAAGGGGTATGCAGGGCATGGCGGCCTTTTGCGGTGCTTGGATGACCCCTAGTTCGCATTAAATAATGCAGTCGAGTTTCCCACATTTGGGGAAATCACAGGGGTGAGCATACCCAGAATGCAATGAATGAACCGCACCCTGGGAGAACAGTCTTCATGACCATGGTATCTCCTATGCAAAATAAGTATGATTTGGGATAGGGCTGGGGAGGGCCGCTGCTCAGGCACATCTCTGTCAAGTAAAGGAGATTCAACTGAGGCAGCACAAGGGAACTCTCATCTGGGGACAACAACTGCAGGGAGAACACATATTTTCAGATGAACATGGGAGGGCAGAAGGCTGCCTAATACTGAAGCACCCCCAAACAACAAACCAAATGCAACAACTAGTGCAAGCATTCCTGGGGGAAGGCCTGCAGCAGATGGATTTGCATATGGCGATGTCATCCAAGCAGTGGGTCAAAGTTGGCTTCAACCCTCGTCTGCATATGAAAAGAGAAAAGGGGCGTGCAGGGCATGGCGGCCTTTTGCGGCACTTGGATGACCCCTAGTTCGCATTAAACACCTCCACCCTCCGTCGGTGTGGGGCTCATGTTGGCTATGCCCCAGCCCCTGAAGGATTCAAGCTGATTTCTTGCAGCAGCTGGGCACTGTAACAGCTCCAGAGCTGCTCTGTAAGGCAAGTAAAAGGGTGTGGGCCCTGCAGCACTACCTGTAGTTCGCATTGTGCGAGACCCCTAGTTCGCATTAAACACCCCCACCCTCCTTCGGTGTGGGGCTCATGTTGGCCATGCCCCAGCCCCTGAAGCATTCACGCTGATTTCTTGCAGCAGCTGGGCACTGTAACAGCTCAAGAGCTGCTCTATAAGGCAAGTAAAAGGGTGTGGGCCCTGCAGCACTACCTGTAGTTTGCATTGTGCATTGGAAGGCACAAAGTAAGCAGACGGGAGGAGAAGTCAGGATAGTGCACAAGGGTATAGACGGGAGGGGCTCAAGAAAAAAGAAGTGGAAACAGACAGCAAACTAGGCTTCCAATGCACAATGCAAACTACAGGTAGTGCTGCAGGGCCCACACCCTTTTACTTGCCTTACAGAGCAGCTCTGGAGCTGTTTAATCACTCAATTGGATTTTTCTGCCAGCATAATTTTTCTCTTACGTCCTAGAGGATGCTGGGGACTCCGTAAGGATAGACGGGCTCCGCAGGAGACATGGGCACTTTAAGAAAGACTTTAGATCTGGGTGTGCACTGGCTCCTCCCTCTATGCCCCTCCTCCAGACCTCAGTTTACTACTGTGCCCAGAGGAGACTGGGTGCTTTTCAGGGAGCTCTCCTGAGTTTCCTGACAGAAAGTATATTTGTTAGATTTTTTTATTTTCAGGGAGCCTGCTGGCAACAGACTCCCTGCATCGAGGGGCGGAGGGGAGAGATGCACACCTACTTCTGTGAGTTGATAGGCTCTGCTTCTTAGGCTACTGTACAGCATTAGCTCCAGAGGGATCGGTACGCAGGTCTCACCCTCGCCGTCCGTCCCAGAGCCGCGCCGCCGTCCCCCTCGCAGAGCCGGAAGATAGAAGCCGGGTGAGTATGAGAAGAAAAGAAGACTTCAGAGGCGGCGGAAGACTTCATGATCTTCACTGAGGTAACGCACAGCAGTAAAGCTGTGCTCCATTGCTCCAATACACCTCACACACGGCAGTCAGTGTAAGGGTGAAGGGCGCAGGGGGGACGCCCTGGGCAGCAATATAGACCTCTCTATGGCAAAATAAATATATATGCAGCTAGGCACTGTATATATATATAAGAGCCCCCGCCATTTTTTTACTATATTTGAGCGGGACAGAAGCCCGTCGCTGAGGGGGTGGGGCTTCTCCCTCAGCACTCACCAGCGCCATTTTCTCCACAGCACCGCTGAGGGGAAGCTCCACGGACTCTCCCCTGCTTATACCACGGTAGAAAGAGGGTCTTAAAGAAGAGGGGGGCACATAATTAGGCGCATATATATATGGAAATACAGCGCTACTGGGTAAACATAAAATTATTGTGTTTTTTTCCTGGGTCATATAGCGCTGGGGTGTGTGCTGGCATACTCTCTCTCTCTGTCTCTCCAAAGGGCCTTGTTGGGGAACTGTCCTCAGATAAGAGGATTCCCTGAGTGTATGGTGTGTCGGTACACGTGTGTCGACATGTCTGAGGTAGAAGGCTCTCCTAGAGAGGAGCAGGAGCAAATTAATGTGGTGTCTCCATCGACAACGCCGACACCTGACTGGATGGATATGTGGAATGTTTTAAGTGCTAATGTAAACTTATTACACAAGAGATTAGACAAAGCTGAAGCTAGGGAACAGTCAGGGAGTCAACCCATGCCTGTCCCTATGTCGCAGGGACCTTCGGGGTCTCAAAAGCGCCCACTATCCCAAATAGTTGACACAGATACCGACACAGATTCTGACTCCAGTGTCGACTACGATGATGCAAAGTTACAGCCAAAATTGGCTAAATGTATTCGATATATGATTATTGCAATAAAAGATGTTTTGCACATCACAGAGTCCCCTGTCCCTGACACGAGGGTACACATGTATAAGGGAAAGAAACCTGAGATAACCTTTCCCCCCTCACATGAGTTGAACGAATTATGTGAAAAAGCTTGGGAATCTCCAGACAAAAAGCTGCAGATTCCCAAAAGGATTCTTATGGCATATCCTTTCCCGCCAATGGACAGGATACGGTGGGAATCCTCCCCTAGGGTGGATAAAGCATTGACACGCTTATCCAAAAAGGTAGCGCTGCCATCCCAGGATACGGCTACCATCAGGGACCCTGCTGACCGCAAGCAGGAGGTTACCCTAAAGTCCATTTACACACATTCTGGTACCTTACTCAGACCGGCAATTGCGTCGGCCGGGGTTGTAGCGCGGTGGCAGCATGGACAGATACCTTATCAGCAGAGATTGAGACCCTAGATAAGGATGCTATGTTATTGACCATAGGGCATATAAAAGATGCTGTCCTATATATGAGAGATGCTCAAAGTGACATTAGTCTACTGGGTTCTAGAATAAACGCTATGTCGATTTCTGCTAGACGAGTCCTATGGACCCGGCAATGGACAGGTGATGCCGACTCAAAAAGGCATATGGAGGTTTTACCTTACAGGGGTGAGGAATTGTTTGGGAAAGGTCTCTCGGACCTAGTCTCCACAGCTACAGCTGGTAAATCAAATTTTTTGCCTTATATTCCCTCACAGCCTAAGAAAGCACCACATTATCAAATGCAGTCCTTTCGATCACAGAGAAACAAGAAAGTACGAGGTGCGTCCTTTCTTGCCAGAGGTAAGGGCAGAGGGAAGAAGCTGCACAACACAGCTAGTTCCCAGGAACAGAAGTCCTCCCCGGCCTCTACAAAATCCACCGCATGACGCTGGGGCTCCGCTAAAGGAGTCCGCCCAGTTGAGGGCACGTCTTCGAGTTTTCAGCCACATCTGGGTTCATTCGCAGGTGGATCCCTAGGCAATAGAAATTGTTTCTCAGGGTTACAAGCTGAAATTCGAAGAGGTGCCTCCTCGCCGGTTTTTCAAATCGGCCCTACCATCTTCTCCCCAGGAAAGGGAGATAGTATTAAATGCAATTCACAAATTGTATCTTCAACATATGCAGATGAGGGTTCCAGCCAACTTTGGCCCACTGCTTGGATGACATCACCGTATGTAAATCCGTCTTCTGCAGACCTTCTCCCAGGAATGCTTGTACTAGTTGTTGCATTTGGTTTGTTGTTTGGGCGTGCTTCAGTATTAGGCAGCCTTCTGCCCTCCCATGTTCATCTGAAAATATGTGTTCTCCCGGCAGTTGTTGTCCCCAGATGAGAGTTCCCTTGTGCTGCCTCAGTTGAATCTCCTTTACTTGACAGAGATGTGCCTGAGCAGCGGCCCTCCCCAGCCCTATCTCAAATCATACTTATTTTGCATAGGAGATACCATGGTCATAAAGATTGTTCTCCCAGGGTGAGGTTCATTCATTGCATTCTGGGTATGCTGACCCCTGTGATTTCCCCAAATGTGGGAAACTCAACTGCATTATTTGTGGTAGTGGGGCACTGTGTTTGTGTTTTCCTCTTGTCAGCTCTGGTAAAAGTCAGATTTCTTTGTCTCAGATCTTCCTCTAGCCTTGTTCTTCTTTCGAGAGTTCCATTGTGCTGCCTCAGTTTGATCTCCTTCACTTGACAGGGGGGTACCCGAGCAGCGACCCTCCCCAGCTCTAGCCCAACTCCTACATACCTGCCAGGTGAGATACTATGATCATGAAGGTGCTTCTCCCAGGGCAAGGCTCACCCATTGCACTCTGGGTGTGCTGCTCCTGCGATTTCCCCAAATGTGGGAAACTTGACTGCATAATTTGTGTTTCCCCTGGTCGGCTCTCGTATAATTCAGATCTCTTTGTCTCAGGTCTCTCTCCAGCCTAGTTTGCTGTCTGTTTCCACTTCTGTTTTCTTGAGCCGCTCCCTTCTATGCCCTTGCGCACTATCCTGACTTCTCCCGTCTGCTTACTTTGTGCCTTCCAACGCACAATGCGAACTACAGGTAGTGCTGCAGGGCCCACACCCTTTTACTTGCCGTACAGAGCAGCTCTGGAGCTGTTACAGTGCCCAGCTGCTGCAAGAAATCAGCTTGAATGCTTCAGGGGCTGGGGCATAGCCAACATGAGCCCCACACCGAAGGAGGGTGGAGGTATTTAATGCGAACTAGGGGTCATCCAAGCACCGCAAAAGGCCGCCATGCCCTGCATAACCCTTTTCTCTTTTCATATGCAGATGAGGGTTCCAGCCAACTTTGGCCCACTGCTTGGATGACATCACCGTATGCAAATCCGTCTTCTGCAGACCTTCTCCCAGGAATGCTTTTACTAGTTGTTACATTTGGTTTGTTGTTTGGGGGTGCTTCAGTATTAGGCAGCCTTCTGCCCTCCCATGTTCATCTGAAAATATGTGTTCTCCCTGCAGTTGTTGTCCCCAGATGAGAGTTCCCTTGTGCTGCCTCAGTTGAATCTCCTTTACTTGACAGAGATGTGCCTGAGCAGCGGCCCTCCCCAGCCCTATCCCAAATCATACTTATTTTGCATAGGAGTTTCCATGGTCATGAAGATTGTTCTCCCAGGGTGAGGTTCATTCATTGCATTCTGGGTATGCTGACCCCTGTGATTTCCCCAAATGTGGGAAACTCGACTGCATTAATTGTGGTAGTGGGGGACTGTGTTTGTGCTTTCCTCTGGTCAGCTCTGGTAAAAGACAGATTTCTTTGTCTCAGATCTTCCTCTAGCCTTGTTCTTTTTTCGAGAGTTTCCTTGTGCTGCCTCAGTTGGATCTCCTTCACTTGACAGGGGGGTGCCCGAGCAGCGACCCTCCCCATCTCTAGCCCAACTCCTACTTACCTGCCAGGTGAGATACTATGATCATGAAGGTGCTTCTCCCAGGGCAAGGCTCACCCATTGCACTCTGGGTGTGCTGCTCCTACGATTTCCCCAAATGTGGGACACTTGACTGCATAATTTGTGTTTCCTCTAGTCGGCTACTCGTATAATTCAGATCTCTTTGTCTCAGGTCTCTCTCCAGCCTAGTTTGCTGTCTGTTTCCACTTCTCTTTTCTTGAGCCGCTGCCTTCTATGCCCTTGTGCACTCTCCTGACTTCTCCTGTCTGCTTACTTTGTGCCTTCCAACGCACAATGCAAACTACAGGTAGTGCTGCAGGGCCCACACCCTTTTACTTGCCTTTCAGAGCAGCTCTGGAGCTGTTACAGTGCCCAGCTGCTGCAAGAAATCAGCTTGAATGCTTCAGGGGCTGGGGCATAGCCAACATGAGCCCCACACCGACGGAGGGTGGAGGTGTTTAATGCGAACTAAGGGTCATCCAAGCGCCGCAAAAGGCCGCCATGCCCTGCATACCCCTTTTCTCTTTTCATATGCAGATGAGGGTTCCAGCCAACTTTGGCCCACTGCTTGGATGACATCACCGTATGCAAATCCGTCTTCTGCAGACCTTCCCCCAGGAATGCTTGTACTAGTTGTTGCATTTGGTTTGTTGTTTGGGGTGCATTAGGCAGCCTTCTGCTCTCCCATGTTCATCTGAAAATATGTGTTCTCCCTGCAGTTGTTGTCCCCAGATGAGAGTTCCCTTGTGCTGCCTCAGTTGAATCTCCTTTACTTGACAGAGATGTGCCTGAGCAGCGGCCCTCCCCAGCCCTATCCCAAATCATACTTATTTTGCATAGGAGATACCATGGTCATGAAGATTGTTCTCCCAGGGTGAGGTTCATTCATTGCATTCTGGGTATGCTGACCCCTGTGATTTCCCCAAATGTGGGAAACTCGACTGCATTATTTGTGGTAGTGGGGGACTGTGTTTGTGCTTTCCTCTGGTCAGCTCTGGTAAAAGTCAGATTTCTGTGTCTCAGATCTTCCTCTAGCCTTGTTTTTTTTCGAGAGTTTCCTTGTGCTGCCTCAGTTGGATCTCCTTCACTTGACAGGGGGGTATCCGAGCAGCGACCCTCCCCAGCTCAAGCCCAACTCCTACTTACCTGCCAAGTGAGATACTATGATCAGGAAGGTGCTTCTACCAGGGCAAGGCTCACCCATTGCACTCTGGGTGTGCTGCTCCTACGATTTCCCCAAATGTGGGACACTTGACTGCATAATTTGTGTTTCCTCTGATCGGCTACTCGTATAATTCAGATCTCTTTGTCTCAGGTCTCTCTCCAGCCTAGTTTGCTGTCTGTTTCCACTTCTCTTTTCTTGAGCCCCTGCCTTCTATGCCCTTGTGCACTCTCCTGACTTCTCCTGTCTGCTTACTTTGTGCCTTCCAACGCACAATGCAAACTACAGGTAGTGCTGCAGGGCCAACACCCTTTTACTTGCCTTACAGAGCAGCTCTGGAGCTGTTACAGTGCCCAGCTGCTGCAAGAAATCAGCTTGAATGCTTCAGGGGCTGGGGCATAGCCAACATGAGCAGCAAGATGCAGCACTGGACTAATAGTAATGTACTGTTGTATGCTGAGCACCACAATGCAGCACAAGACAATGAGCAGTGATACTGAGCACTGATGAGGATACTACAGAGAACTGACACTGAGCAGGAGAGACACACTACTAGTATTACTGAGCAGCAATAAGTAACCACTGATACTGGGCACTGATATTGAGATTTCCACTGAGAGAACATAGCCACGTCCTCTCCGCTCTCTCTTCAATGCACGAGTAAAAATGGCGGCAACGCGCAGCTCTTTATATGGAATCCGAATCTCGCGAGAATCCGACAGCGGGATGAAGACATTTTCCCTTGTTCAGGTTTTCCGAGTCAGGCGGGAACAACCGAGCCTGCCTCGGACCAGTGTAAACCACGTGGAGTTCGTCGGGAATTCGGTTCTCGGAGAACCGAACCCGCTCCTCTATATATACTATATTACTATGTTACTGTAGTATACAGAACACCACAATGCAATGAGCAGTGATAGTGAGCACTGATGAGGATACTAGAACTGACACTGAGCAGCAAGATGCAGCACTGGACTATTAGTAATGTACTGTAGTATGCTGAGCACCACAATGCAGCACAAGACAATGAGCAGTGATACTGAGCACTGATGAGGATACTACTGAGAACTGACACTGAGCAGGAGAGACACACTACTAGTATTACTGAGCAGCAATAAGTAACCACTGATACTGAGCACTGATATTGAGATTTCCACTGAGAGAACATAGCCACGTCCTCTCCGCTCTCTCTTCAATGCACGAGTAAAAATGGCAGCAACGCGCAGCTCTTTATATGTTACAGTGCCCAGCTGCTGCAAGAAATCAGCTTGAATGCTTCAGGGGATGGGGCATGGCCAACATGAGCCCCACACCAAAGGAGGGTGGGGGTGTTTAATGCAAACTAGGGGTCATCCAAGCACTGCAAAAGGCCGCCATGCCCTGCATGCCCCTTTTCTCTATGGAATCCGAATCAGCATGAATGCTTCAGGGGATGGGGCATGGCCAACATGAGCCCCACACCAAAGGAGGGTGGGGGTGTTTAATGCGAACTAGGGGTCATCCAAGCACTGCAAAAGGCCGCCATGCCCTGCATGCCCCTTTTCTCTTTTTATATGCAGATGAGGGTTCCAGCCAACTTTGGCCCACTGCTTGGATGACATCACCGTATGCAAATCCTTCTGCTGCAGACCTTCCCCCAGGAATGCTTGTACTAGTTGTTGGATATGGTTTGATATTTGATGGTGCTTCAGTATTAGGCAGCCTTCCGCCCTCCCATGTTCATCTGAAAAGATGTGGTCTCCCTGCAGTTGTTGTCCCCAGACGAGAGTTCCCTTGTGCTTCCTCAGTTGAATCTCCTTAACTTGACGGGGGAGGGGCTGCCCGAGCTGCCACCCTCCCCAGCCCTATCCCAACTCATACTTATTTTACATATTAGATCTCTTGATCATGAAGATTGTTCTCACAGGGTGAGGTTCATCCATTATATTTTAAAATAGGAAGGTACAAATTACATATTTGAATTGCATCTATGTGCTGGATTCAAATGTCCCCCCCCCTTCCTTTCTCAATTGTGCCCGTCAGCAGCTATTCTAAGGTTGCTGCCAATGGGTGTGACACATTCATTTCTTCTGTGGGGTACACTGGACTCCACAAGGATTCACATTGGGGTGTAGAGTAGGATCTTGATCTGAGGCACCAACCGGCTCAAAGCTTTTGACTGTTCCCAAGAAGCTCAGTGCATTCTCCTCTATAACCCCGCTTCCATGAACAGGGAGCTCAGTTTGTAGTTGGTGCCTTCAGTAGCAGGCCAATTAACAGGGGCCTGCCTCAGGCAGCCTATTCTTAGCTATTAATTTTGACAAGAAAAGAAGAACTTGTTTTATGAGAATCTACAAGGGCTGCAGCAGGCTAGGTCTAATAGACATCTTTACTGCAGCTTCATCACTCCCAGCGGCGCTGTATACTCCCGTGCCCTGGTTGCTGGGTCACTGCAGCGGAGGCTCCGGTTTCATCCTAAGGTCAGTCACACACACACCACCCTTCCGGATCACGAGGCCGCTGATGAAGGGGAGCGAGGCCGTAGGGGGTGGGCCGTGTGCGCACTGCGGTGGACACTGATTACTGGGCAGCCGCTCCACTAGCCACCAGGTACAGTTAAGGAGCACAGGTCTGGGGGTTTTTCTCCTATATTAACCCAATTTTGTACTGCCCGCAGCGCATTGTGATAGGTAATAGGGCCTGATTCAGGTTGGATTGCAATCACAATAAGCGATCCAACTGCAAAAATTGCTAAGAGCATACGCATGTGCCTGCATTTTCTGCGGCACCCCGCAGAGAATGTGATCGCCTCTGCCTGTCAATCGGGGCGGGGAAGGGGGGGAGAGGTGGGTCAGCAACACTCCATTTCCAAGTCAGGGATGGAGCGGTGCGGGGGCAAGGCTTCAAAATGGGGTCTGCAACGGAGGAGACACAGGGGGCGTGGTCACAGCGGCTGTATGACATCACATTCAGCCGCTGTGATCACAAAAATGGTGGCGGCTTCCTGCGCGCACATACAGTCTGCACCAGCAGGAGCCTACACCATTTTTTATGATCACGCTGAACTGCAGTGTTACTGCAATTACAGCATGGTCAAGAAGGGAGGCGTCATGCTGGGTGGCCATGCCCTGTCACTATGCAGGAGCCAGCACCGCTCACACACTAGTCCCCGGGTGCAGCCCCCAACCCCCGGGACACCCGGAGCAACAAAATGTAGATTCAGGCCACCAGGCCACGCCCCTACCTATGAAACCATGCCTCCTTTTTACCATTGCGCTGCTTATCTGCGCGCACTGCATTACAATCTCCCTCGCCACCTCTCTGGGTGTCACCAGTGATAGTGACACCTCTGCCATGCTTGTAGCAGCTGGTCCTAAGATCTACGCCTCACACCCTGAGTGTTTGCCCTTGTGACTTGTTGATCATCATAGCGAAGCAGATGCTTACAGAAAACTGCAGGGGCTTAGATTGAAAATAAAAAAAATTGATGGGTATAAGGTAGAGAGGAGCGGGTTCGGTTCTCCGAGAACCGAATTCCCCACGAACTCCACGTGGTTTACACTGGTCCGAGGCAGGCTCAGTTGTTCCCGCCTGACTCGGAAAACCTGAACAAGGGAAAATGTCATCATCCCGCTGTCGGATTCTTGCGAGATTCGGATTCCATAGAGAAAAGGGGCATGCAGGGCATGGCGGCCTTTTGCAGTGCTTGGATGACCCCTTGTTCGCATTAAACACCCCCACCCTCCTTTGGTGTGGGGCTCATGTTGGCCATGCCCCATCCCCTGAAGCATTCAAGCTGATTTCTTGCAGCAGCTGGGCACTGTAACAGCTCCAGAGCTGCTCTGTAAGGCAAGTAAAAGGGTGTGGGCCCTGCAGCACCACCTGTAGTTCGCATTGTGCGTTGGAAGGCACAAAGTAAGCAGACGGGAGGAGAAGTCAGGATAGTACACAAGGGCATCCTTTTCTCTTAGTCCGTAGAGGATGCTGGGGTCACATTAAGAACCATGGGGTATAGACGGGATCCGCAAGAGACATGGGCACTTTAAGACTTTCAAAGGGTGTGAACTGGCTCCTCCCTCTATGCCCCTCCTCCAGACTCCAGTTATAGGAACTGTGCCCAGGGAGACGGACATTTCGAGGAAAGGATTTATAGTTAAACTAAGGTGAGCATCTTACCAGCTCACACCTTAAGCATGCCGCAGAACGTGGCATTCAACAGAACACAAGCCAACGGCATGAACAATTGCAGCAAAAAGCTGACCAGAACCGTAACACAACATGTGTATAACCACAAGTAATAACTGCAGACACAGTATGGACTGGGACGGGTGCCCAGCATCCTCTACGTACTAAGAGAAAAGGATTTACCGGTAGGTATTAAAATCCTATTTTCTCATACGACCTAGAGGATGCTGGGGTCACATTAAGAACCATGGGGTTATACCAAAGCTCTTGAACGGGTGGGAGAGTGCGTACGACTCTGCAGCACCGAATGACCCAACTTGAGGTTATCATCAGCCAAGGTATCAAACTTGTAAAACTTAGCAAAAGTGTTTACTAAATAGCTGCTCGGCAAAGTTGCAATGCCGAGACTCCCCGACCAGCTGCCCAGGATGAACCCACCTTTCTAGTAGAATGGGTCTTCACCTAATTCAGTAACGGCAATCCTGCCGTGGAATGAGCATGCTGAATCTTACCACAGATCCAGCGCATAATGGTCTGCATGGAAGCAGGACACCCAATCATGTTGGGAGCATACAGGACAAACAGAGCCTCTGTTTTCCTAATCTGAACCGTTCTGGTGACATAAATTTTCAAAGTTCTGACCACAGCCAGAGACTTTGACTCAACGAAGGTGTCAGTGGCCAAAGGCACCATGTGGAAAGATGAACCACCTTCGGCAGAAATTGTTGACGTGTCCTCAATTCTGCTCTATCTTCATGAAAGATCAAATAAAGGCTCTTGTGATACTGCATGGTTTGTACTGTTTTCCATGTGCTCCCAGATCTTTCAAGCAAGTAGCATGGTCAAGAAAGTTCTGTTTGAAAAGAAACAAACATTTACTGTCATTGTTATGCAAATAAACTTACATTAAAGCTAACAAGAAAGCACACTCGTTCTGTCTTTAAACTGATAAAAGAAACCCCAATAATATGGGGCATGCAAAAATTGAGATAAAACTCAGTTTTGCTCCTCTCCACGGAAATCTTTAATAAAAGGCGAAATATTTGTTAGTTCTGAAGAGAAACCAGAGCATGACCAAGATTCCACCTGTCGCCTGAGTGCCATGCCAGCAGTTCTCATTCAGCTCAAAGTGAGCACCCAATTTGAATGAAAGAAAGCAGATTTCTCACCAGGCTTCCCCTTGCTATAAACATGGTTTGTACTCTTTTCCATGTGCTCCCAGATCTTTCAAACAATTAGTGTGGTCAAGAAAGTTCTGTTTGAAAAGAAACAAACATTTACTGTAATTTCTATGCAAATGAGCTTACATTAAAGCACACTCGTTCTATCTTTAAACCAATAAAATAAAACCCCAATAAGATGGGGCATGCAAAAATTGAGATAAAACTCAGTTTTGCTCCTCTCCACGGAAATCTTTAGTAAAAGGCGAAAGATTTGTTCGTTCTGAAGAGAAACCACAGCATGACCAAGATTCTACCTGTCGCCTGAGTGCCATGCCAGCAGTCCTCATTCAGCTCAAAGTGAGCACCCAATTTGAAAGAAAGAAAGCAGATTTCTCACCAGGCTTCCCCTTGCTATAAACATGGTTTGTACTCTTTTCCATGTGCTCCCAGATCTTTCAAGCAATTAGTATAGTCAAGAAAGTTCTGTTTGAAAAGAAACAAACATTTACTGTCATTTCTACGCAAATGAGCTTACATTAAAGCACACTCGTTCTATCTTTAAACTGATAAAAGAAACCCCAATAAGACGGGGCATGCAAAAATTGAGATAAAACTCAGTTTTGCTCCTCTCCACGGAAATCTTTAGTAAAAGGCGAAAGATTTGTTCGTTCTGAAGAGAAACCAGAGCATGACCAAGATTCCACCTGTCGCCTGAGTGCCATGCCAGCAGTCCTCATTCAGCTCAAAGTGAGCACCCAATTTGAAAGAAAGAAAGCAGATTTCTCACCAGGCTTCCCCTTGCTATAAGCATGGTTTGTACTCTTTTCCATGTGCTCCCAGATCTTTCAAGCAATTAGTATGGTCAAGAAAGTTCTGCTTGAAAAGAAACAGACATTTATTGTCATTGTTATGCAAATATACTTACATTAAAGCTAACAAGAAAGCACACTCGTTCTGTCTTTAATCCGATAAAAGAAACCCCAATAATATGGGACATGCAAAAATTGAGATAAAACTCAGTTTTGCTCCTCTCCACGGAAATCTTTAGTAAAAGGCGAAAGATTTGTTCGTTCTGAAGAGAAACCAGAGCATGACCAAGATTCCACCTGTCGCCTGAGTGCCGTGCCAGCAGTCCTCATTCAGATCAAAGTGAGCGCCCAATTTGAAAGAAAGCAGATTTCTCACCTGTCTTCTCCTTGCTATAAGCATGGTTTGTACTGTATTCCATGTGCTCCCAGATCTTTCAAGCAAGTAGCATGGTCAAGAAAGTTCTGTTTGAAAAGAAACAAACATTTACTGTCATTTCTATGCAAATGAGCTTACATTAAAGCACACTCATTCTATCTTTAAACCGATAAAAGAAACCCCAAAAAGATGGGGCATGCAAAAATTGAGATAAAACTCGGTTTTGCTCCTCTCCACGGAAATCTTTAGTAAAAGGCGAAAGATTTGTTCGTTCTGAAGAGAAACCAGAGCATGACCAAGATTTTTATCTGAAAATATGTGTTCTCCCTGCAGTTGTTGTCCCCAGATGAGAGTTCCCTTGTGCTGCCTCAGTTGAATCTCCTTTACTTGACAGGGGGATGCTCGAGCAGCGACCCTCCCCAGCTCTAGCCCAACTCCTACTTACCTGCCAGGTGAGATACTATGATCATGAAGGTGCTTCTCCCAGGGCAAGGCTCACCCATTGCACTCTGGGTGTGCTGCTTCTGCGATTTCCCCAAATGTGGGAAACTTGACTGCATAATTTGTGTTTCCCCTGGTCGGCTCTCGTATAATTCAGATCTCTTTGTCTCAGGTCTCTCTCCAGCCTAGTTTGCTGTCTGTTTCTACTTCTCTTTTCTTGAGCCGCTCCCTTCTATGCCCTTGCGCACTATCCTGACTTCTCCCGTCTGCTTACTTTGTGCCTTCCAACGCACAATGCAAACTACAGGTAGTGCTGCAGGACCCACACCCTTTTACTTGCCTTACAGAGCGTCTCTGGAGCAGTTACAGTGCCCAGCTGCTGCAAGAAATCAGCTTGAATGCTTCAGGGGCTGGGGAATAGCCAACATGAGCCCCACACCGAAGGAGGGTGGAGGTGTGTAATGCGAACTAGGGGTCATCCAAGCGCCGCAAAAGGCCGCCATGCCCTGCACGCCCCTTGTCTCTTTTCATATGCAGACGAGGGTTGAAGCCAACTTTGACCCACTGTTTGGATGACATCACCATATGCAAATCCATCTGCTGCAGGCCTTCCCCCAGGAATGCTTGCACTAGTTGTTGCATTTGGTTTGTTGTTTGGGGGTGCTTCAGTATTAGGCAGCCTTCTGCCCTCCCATGTTCATCTGAAAATATATGTTCTCCCTGCAGTTGTTGTCCCCAGATGAGAGTTCCCTTGTGCTGCCTCAGTTGAATCTCCTTTACTTGACAGAGATGTGCCTGAGCAGCGGCCCTCCCCAGCCCTATCCCAAATCATACTTATTTTGCATAGGCGATACCATGGTCATGAAGATTGTTCTCCCAGGGTGAGGTTCATTCATTGCATTCTGGGTATGCTGACCCCTGTGATTTCCCCAAATGTGGGAAACTCGACTGCATTATTTGTGGTAGTGGGGGACTGTGTTTGTGCTTTCCTCTGGTCAGCTCTGGTAAAAATCAGATTTCTTTATCTCAGATCTTCCTCTAGCCTTGTTCTTCTTTCGAGAGTTCCCTTGTGCTGCCTCAGTTGGATCTCTTTCACTTGACAGGGGGGTGCCCGAGCAGCGACCCTCCCCAGCTCTAGCCCAACTCCTACTTACCTGCCAGGTGAGATACTATGATCATGAAGGTGCTTCTCCCAGGGCAAGGCTCACCCATTGCACTCTGGTTGTGCTGCCCCTGTGATTTCCCCAAATGTGGGAAACTTGACTGCATAATTTGTGTTTCCCTTGGTCGGCTCTCGTATAATTCAGATCTCTTTGTCTCAGGTCTATCTCCAGCCTAGTTTGCTGTCTGTTTCCACTTCTCTTTTCTTGAGCCGCTCCCTTCTATGCCCTTGCGCACTATCCTGACTTCTCCCGTCTGCTTACTTCGTGCCTTCCAACGCACAATGCAAACTACAGGTAGTGCTGCAGGGCCCACACCCTTTTACTTGCCTTACAGAGCAGCTCTGGAGCAGTTACAGTGCCCAGCTGCTGCAAGAAATCAGCTTGAATGCTTCAGGGGCTGGGGCATAGCCAACATGAGCCCCACACCGAAGGAGGGTGGAGGTGTGTAATGCTAACTAGGGGTCATCCAAGCGCCGCAAAAGGCCGCCATGCCCTGCACGCCCCTTTTCTCTTTTCATATGCAGACGAGGGTTGAAGCCAACTTTGACCCACTGCTTGGATGGCATCACCATATGCAAATCCATCTGCTGCAGGCCTTCCCCCAGGAATGCTTGCACTAGTTGTAGCATTTGGTTTGTTGTTTGGGGGTGCTTCAGTATTAGGCAGCCTTCTGCCCTCCCATGTTCATCTGAAAATATGTGTTCTCCCTGCAGTTGTTGTCCCCAGATGAGAGTTCCCTTGTGCTGCCTCAGTTGAATCTCCTTTACTTGACAGAGATGTGCCTGAGCAGCGGCCCTCCCCAGCCCTATCCCAAATCATACTTATTTTGCATAGGAGAGACCATGGTCTTGAAGATTGTTCTCCCAGGGTGAGGTTCATTCATTGCATTCTGGGTATGCTGACCCCTGTGATTTCCCCAAATGTGGGAAACTCAACTGCATTATTTGTGGTAGTGGGGGACTGTGTTTGTGCTTTCCTCTGGTCAGCTCTGGTAAAAGTCAGATTTCTTTGTTTCAGTTCTTCCTCTAGCCTTGTTCTTCTTTCGAGAGTTCCCTTGTGCTGCCTCAGTTGGATCTCCTTCACTTGACAGGGGGGTGCCCGAGCAGCGACCCTCCCCAGCTCTAGCCCAACTTCTACTTACCTGCCAGGTGAGATACTATAATCATGAAGGTGCTTCTCCCAGGGCAAGGCTCACCCATTGCACTCTGGATTTGCTGCCCCTGCGATTTC